>NW_026136721.1:24006177-24418677 GCF_905237075.1 Dicentrarchus labrax | reverse complement strand
TGTGAGGTCTTCTTGATTTTAAGCAATGTGAAAAAAAAAACTTTTCAGAAAAATAAAAATTTAAATTTGAAAATTAAAATTGTCAACATCTAAGATAAGAACATAAGACAGTTTCTGTCATGTGCACAGCGTTGGGATATGGGTGCAGTATCCGAATCTAATATTTGTGCCAGTTTCTGTCTTATTGTAAGTGAAGCAGCCCCAGAGGAACACAAAGAGCAAAAAGTGAAAATGTACTGTATACAGAAGCTTTTCCAAGGTTTGAATTTGCTGTCCAAATAAATCCTATTTTAAACTTTGTAGAGCAATATTCTATCGATTTGATCATCTGATACAGTGAAGAGTAATGTCCCCTCATCCTTGTCTTTGACCTTTGCCCTTTTGATTTTTTTCACTTCCACTTGTCTGACATCAAGGGCTGCTCATAACTTCTGAACCTGCTAATATTACAGTTGAAGCAGTATACCAATATCATGGTACACTGTGGTATAAAAACTGAATTCTACTGTATTAGTGTTATTAAAAAAATTAAAAATAACTAAAACAAAACTACAACTACTTGTTTTTATTCCTTTAAACGTACTATGTCATTTCTGCCGCTAAGGGGTCTCTCAGATCACACAAAACACAAATACTGTTGCAACCCTACCAGCTCTTAAACACCACAAGAATAACAGACGCATCCCTTCACACCTTTGTTGCAAGAGTTTAGACCGCAACCTCTCACAGATCTATTTTTGGAGAGTGACTCTGAAACAAGGACAGGGATTAAGGAGGAGAATTGGGACAAGGCCTAAATAGACAATAGCATACTTTATGGCCCAGTTGGCATTACTGTCCTATCCTCTATGCCAGGGCCACATCCGGCCCGCCAAAGCTTCCCATCCGGTCCACAGAATGGCCACTGATGAAAGTATTTATATATTTATATATTTACAGTATTATAAACTGGTTATCGGTGGCAAAATGCCCAGAGAAAGGCAGTATTAAGCTACTGCTTAAGCAAAAAAAACCTGAACATTTCCTACTGCTATAGCTTCACATTAAAAGCATTTAACTGGCAAAATATGAGTTGACTTTTAATATGAAGCAGCCCTCACAGAAAATGCAATGTGTTTGTCTGTGAGCTTGAAACTAGCTGCCCGCTAACGTTAATCTAAAATGCATCTAGAAAACAAGACAGCAGTATTTATTATATTTTTTTTTTCATTTTTTGACAGTGGATCAGTTTGAGATGGAACAAGAAGGAGCAGTCGCAGTGAGCTGTTAGCAGACAGGCTGCAGCTGAAAACCTCCAACCTCTCAGCCAGGTAACCAAAGTTACTTTAAACTGTCGCTGTTTACAGACTTGCTGTGTGCGGCATAAAATCAGAGCACAGCTGCTCACAGAACGATGGAAAAAGGCCAATTATTGTATGACACATAGTTTGTTTTGCTGCCTCAAGAATTATATTACATGTACTGCATTTAACTACAGCTCACACACACAATAACGGTGCAATTACACAATAGCGTCTGCCAATCAGGACTGCAGTCTGCAGTTACATTACATTATAGATTTGAACCATCACTCCTCAGTGAGCTGCCTCTATGGTGGAGGTCTGAGACACAATGTTGTTGCTCTATGAGATGTCTCAATACATACAAAATCAAAAATTTTCATTATATTCTCAAATTTTCTTCAAAATAAGATAGTTGTTTTTTTAAACCAGCTCAAGGTAATCCAACTATATATTTTACTCATGGTACCATATTGTATTAAGGCACCTTGCTCAATCTTTACATGCCCAGAAGGCTGTGCAACAGACAACTGTAGATTTATTCATCAGAAAGAAATCATGTCCTCCAAATCCTATCCACTAACACAACTTTGCACATTCATATTTTGTGGCTCAGTTCCAAAGATGAAGCATTTAATCCTATCATGAATGATTTGAAGAAAATACAACTGACTATAGCTAAAAATGTTTGCATGTTACAAGTTTCTTTGTATACCAGTTTAACAGAGCAGAAACATGATTTAATTCTGCAGTAAATGAAGGACAGTGGGACGACTGGACGCTCGATCCGGATTTAACAAAATCCAGATCTCTAATCTTGTCAGCATATTATGCAGATAATGATGGGGATGTGTCTGCACTGCCTGGATATCCCCACTTTGAATCTCAATGGCTACTTACAGAAGCACTGCTTCATGAATTATAATGGCACATGTCATTCATCTCTTCCAGTTTACAGCTGGAACTAAGACTGAGAGACACTGCACAGTCAAATACAATAGTCAATCCATTATGTTGCTTAGTGCCTGGGCTGCATTAGGAGCAGAGACTTCCCTGACAGTCGCTAAAGCTCTCTGTGCCAGGCAGCTGGAGTTGGCCACAGTAATTTAGCACTCAGTTTTCTGAGATCTGCATTTTCACAGGGTGGCATGACTTAGCATGATAGTTAATAGTTTTATTACATATTACATAACTTGATTCAGTGCTCTGTCACAATTAGGGCTTTGCTGCAATGCGTTCTGGCTCTGTCACGGCTGCCGGAGATAATCAGCTACCATTCTAGCTGGTCTGCCAATGTCCATCATCAGCTCTTTTCACCATTCCAGTATATTTACATGCCAGGTCTAGGGTTTCTGGGGCAGATTATATCTATGAAGTGAGAAACCTTACCCTAGATTTCTATAGATGCCTCATTATTTTGTCAATTGATTTAAAATTATTGTTAAATTATGTATTATCCTGACTTTGTCTTTACATACATACAGCAAAACTCGTTTTTATTGCTTGTTCTTCAGCTTGTTCTGGAGCACTTCTCCAACATATGTAAAGAAGTACAGAAAATTCTAATTTTTTTCTTTTTCTAATATACCATATTTAGGAAATATGGATATAAAAAAAGATAACAGGTTCTGTAGTACATTAAGTACAGCACAAATCAATAATAAAAGAGCTTCAAAGATGTATTCAGAATGCTACAAAACTAAAAACGTATTGTACATCTTACTCTTTTATAAACAACAAAAAAAATAAAATAACAGGAGTTCATTACAGTTGGAAAATCCCTGTTTGAAGCTTCAGCTCCTTTAAACCCACTGGTCTTCATTCACAATCCCCCACACCCCCATCAACACTAATGACAACTTTCCATCTTCCATGGTCTAGTTCTAACTTCATTATTATATCCTGTACAAAATATTAGGATTTGCAGCTCTTTCCATGAATAGATTGACTGGATCAGTACGAAAGTTAAGAGTCTTTATTTCACCAGATTCACCCACTAATTGCATTCATGGAAGGGAGAAGACAGGATTTAGATGGATTTTTAAGCTTTGAAGCTAATGAGACCTGTGTTATGCAAAGGAGGTTCAGAACAATACGAGAAAGGTGGAACACTGGTGGAATTGATTTTAAATGATGATAGGTTAATGACTTGTGTGCAGGGCGCATTGAGTTAGCGATCCAAGTTTCCCCAATGAAGCCTCCATCTTTTTCAGTGCTGTTTTCTGTTCTCAGACATTGTCAAGCTACTTTTAAGAAGAGATTCTGTAATTAAATGAGACAACTGTAGTGCTGTCTGCTCTCTCTCCATCCCTGAAGACTCTTTCACTTAAAACGCACAGAGTAGATGTAGTGTGGTAGTTTAAACGATTCAGAACGATCAAACCTTCTCCCGAGCTCTGTTATGCTCTTCTTCAGCACTTTCACAGCTCAGCATGAATCCACTCTGCTAAAAGGCTTATAATAAACTTCCGACACTTTCAAAGGTGCTCCTCAAAGGCATCTCCAAGCTGGATGAGAGGAATAGCCACCTACTAAAAAATTGGCCACTGTGCAAAACCAGAAAAGTATATTGTAGGCCTATTCATTGCAAGCAGCCAGTCTTTAAGGAAGTATAATAGGATTTAAGAGTTAGATACATAGAATAGTGGAGCAGAGACCCAAGAACCCGTGACTGCAGCTTTGACAAGGTGATGACAGTTTTTTTCTCTTCTAAGCTCTATGTATCTGCTCTTTTGTGTGGAGGCTTTTGCTATTTATAAATGGACTTATAAATTTCTTTTTAAAATACCCTTATGGAATTCAGTGAGTTAAGATATGTAATTAAATCAATGACTTAAATGAGTTTGGCTGTTCAGACTCCTTTTTTTTTTAGCCTAAAAACTGGAAAAGCATTCATTAAATCAAAAAGAATCACTGATAAATGTGTGAGCATCAAAAATGCACACAATACATCAAGGCTGTATTTAAATTTACCTTAGCCAGTCTCAAGAAAAAAAACAAGATTAAGTTGAATCCAAGTAAAGCAGACACAAAAGAGCACGAGGGTTCAAGCAAAGTCAAGGTGTGTTCTTTTTTTTTTAAGTAATTTTTTTGGCCTTTTCATGCCTTTATTAGATAGGCACAGCCGAAGATAGACAGGAAAGATGGGTAGAGAGAGAGGGGATGACATGCCGCAAAGGGCCGCAGGTCGGATTTGAAGCCCGGCCGCTGCAGCAACTCCGTATATGGGTCGCCAGCTCTACCGAATGAGCTAACCGGGCGCCCAGTCAGGTGTGTTCAATGATATACTGAAACAACTTCAAGATTTACATCCATAAAGCCTGCAGGTAACACAGAGCAGCCAGCCAGCAAAATGTCAACTCTCAACTACTTCTTTAGGAGAGTCTGTTTATTTTGAGATTTAAAATGTCTTAAGCTGTTATAAAAGATGGATATCTTTGTCCCTCCATCTTCTGTAAACCCCTTCAACCTGGGCTTGAGCGCATGGGATACCCCAGCACATAGCGGGCGAGAGCCGTGACAGAGCCAAAGCAGGTCAAACACGTTCACTAAAATTAACATCTACAGGCAATTTCACTTAATTTAAGTGTCCAATTCTCCAAATCTGCATGTCTTTGAACAGTGATCAATATGCAGAAACCATACAGACAGGCTCCAGCCCACACATCACATATAAGTTTGTGTTTGCCTACAAGAACTGATCTTACATTATAGAAAGATAGTGCGGTGCTGCATGCTTCATAACCCCTTTTCCAAAAAAGAAAGGTACTGTTGGGTAATGGTACTAAATTCCAGGTACTAGAACCAGTATTGGTTCAAATGTGAATGGTACCCAACCCTTTTCTTTACGTTTTGTTGTTGTTGTCCTATGAACAGTGGAAAATCCTAATATTTTTTGGCATTTTGCTTGAAACATTATTGCCTAAATGGTTGTTGATTCTTTCTATTCTGATGATTAAGTATTTAGAGATTTAAGTTTTCAATAAAATTGCAAATTGCCAAAGAGGACTATAGATAGATAGATAGATAGATAGATAGATAGATAGATAGATAGATAGATAGATAGATAGATAGATAGATAGATAGATAGATAGATAGATAGATAGATAGATAGATAGATAGATTGATTGATTGATTGATTGATTGATTGATTGATTGATTGATTGATAGATAGAGTACTATACTATGTACTATACTATAAGTTGTTCACAGAAGTGATTGTAGGACTTTTCTTGAACTTACCCACGTCATGCATTACCACACACAAAGTTGCATGTAAGCATTGTGTTTGCATCCCTCTGCCCTGTCATTCCAGCTTATGCATCTATCTGTCAACGTTCACATCAAAGCAACACTGATGGGCTTCATAGCCTATCCTCATAACAACAGGAGATGTTGGCTTATTAAAAAATAATATAACCTCTTTTATGAGGCAGAAAATGTCTGGAGAAACATCTGTGAAACAAGTTGTGTATTAAATATGTAGGAGCTACATTCAAAATTCCTTTTTGCATGGGATGGCAGAGCTATAAAGAGAATCCAGAGTGCGGGCCCCCAAGCTCATTCAAGTCCCGCCATTCTCTCTCTCTGACAGTCAAAGCAGAATGATCTTGCTCTCTATGCCTCCCTCTCGCTATTTCCCCAACTCTGTGGGGATAAAGCAGTCAAAATGTTCCCATCACTGCTAGAAATTAGTGACTCAGGATTGTCTCTGATCGTTTTAGAAAATCAAGAGGAAAAAACAGAGCATTAAGAGGTATTTTTTGTACTGTGCTTTCCCTGAAAGCTTTTGCACAGGCTAAAGAGTTCATTAATGTCGTTTTTGTTCTGAAGTGGAGGCCTCTGGAGACATCCAGAGAAATGAAGGAAAGATGGGGGTGTGCTGCAGTACAGCAGGAAAATGAGCACAATACTGGTATATAGATTAAAGAGGCTGGATTTTAAAGGGTTCTTTATAACCTTTTAATGTATAAATGTTGCTTCATCCTTAAGAATTACATCATACATACATTCTTCAAACAGCTGATGTTCCAACCAAATAGGATTATGGAATCTGTGTTTGTGCTTCAATAATTACCATTATTTGTAAAGTAGATCAATAGAAGTCTTATTTTGAGGTTTCTGTGGCAATTTCACAAGGCTTTGTATCAACCTCTTCCATTTTAATTGCAGGTACAATACAGAGCTGCATGGTCAAGGTAAAACTCAGTGGTGACTGCATTTGGCACAGTATTATGGTATGAACATATTTCTCTATTTCTGGTGGTATCAGTCTCTTCTCTAAGGCAATGCATTGGCTCAGTTTACACAGAAATCATTCACAAACAGGGCTGACGCCCGCAGTGGTAACTCAGAATAAGAACATTCAGCAGAATGTACACCATGCAAATGCAGACATCAAGTACTGCTCCCTGTTGACTACAAACAATCACACACAAATGAAAAATGTAACCAAGCAAGTTGTGCGACAATGGCAATTTCTACGTTTTCCAATTTGACTCCAAATTAGAAATCAAAGGGGCCCCACCGCCAACATTTAGCTTGCTGCTCTCAGAGGCAGAACCCCAAGTTTAATTTTTCCTGGATTAGAGTGAACACGTGTGTACATGATATTAATTATTTAACTATACACTGTAAGTGCTGAGAAAGATGGATGCTTGGACTCAAACTGTGTTGCCTGCTTTCTCTAAAACATTGAAAAAGAGTGATTAAGATATCATTAACAACAATGACCAATGTAGGAAACCCACACACATACACAAGTGCCACTTAAAACATGTTTTGCTATTCTGCTCACATAACGTATCATATTTCACACAGAAAACTAACTTTTATATAAGTCAAAAGTTGTTTGTGTGAATTTGGCCTTAGTCTACCGTAGATTGGCAACTTTGTCAATACATTTCAGACTAAATACTACTTACTATTTATGTGAAAACATGAATGAAGAATGAACTATAATATATATTGGTTATTATATAACATATATATATATATATATATATATATTATATATATATATATATATATAAATTTAATCTTTATTAAGAGCTTAAATGTCTTAAAGACAGAGATTAACTGGAATGTGTGGACCTGGGGATTGTAAGTATTGTCATCTCTGGCCTTTGGTCTGCTGCACCATAATGTGTACTGCCTCAAAGGCCTTGAATGATATGTCTCAGTGACTGCTGGAGAGATGAAAGGCTCCATTTTGAAGTGGTTAGTGCTGGTGTGCTCGACCGGCTGCCTTATATTCCTCCTCCTGTCAGAAACACTTGGCTAGACACGTGTGAAAACCCCACTGCCATCCGGAGCCTGTTATCACATGAAAAGGCTGCTCTCTGACCATAGGACATTTCTGAGCGTGTTATTGTCCGTCGCATTGTGTACAATTTACTTTGAGGCTCAGTGGGACTCAAAGTAAACAGGGCAAAATGCATTGATGGAACTTCGAATAGTGATGAAATCCTGTTTGAAATGGATAGACCACTGTTGCCAAAGCATACAGGCACCTCTCTACAGCTGTGTAGTTAATACCGATGTGGGAAAACTGCAATTTATATGCTTGGCCATGGAAGGGATGCACCTGGGGTTGGCTTGATGAAGAAAATGCTTCACTTTAGATGCCATGATTTTAATTTCAGCCTTCTTTTAGTTTTCCATTATGTCATTTTGAAACTTAAAAGCCTCATTCCCAGCAAGTGTCTGTCAATGAGTTGAAGAGCTATTACTTTCACATCTGGGACCAGGAACAATAGCATCAAAATAAGATGATGTGGGGAGGGCTCTCTCTGAGCAAAACAGATTTTACTCAGCTCTCTGCAGCAGGCTGGTACATCGACAATTGGCAGAGCTCAAATGGAAAATGTAGCCTAAACGAATTAGTTGTAACCCATTTCTACAAAAAGCCATTATAGAAAAACGACCAGATAGCAATTTAGAAATAAGTAAATAAAGTAGGTAAAAGTAAGGATGCCAAAGATTTGCATGCTGTATATTGTGTATGGATATTAAGTTGGCTCTATCTATCTAACTTGGATCAGATATTTAGAGAAAAATACCTACATTTATTTACCCTCACAGGAAAAATCAAAAATCAGCAACATTACATAGTCAAAGAAAAGTCAATATATAATAAAAACTTAACCACAACAACCAAACAGGCTCTCTATGTCTAATAACATGAACAGCATCTTCATCTTCTGACTTATCATTCATGGCGCTATCTAACTAAAAGATATTGTCCCATTTCAGTAGTATCCCAACACATTTACTGACATGTAAATGTCAATAATGTCACAAACTGCCCCTGAGTGTGAAGTCTAGCTGTGTGTGTGCAATTGTGTGTTTACAGTCTTTACTTTGTGATCAATTTTGAATTTTCTGAGTGTTTTCTTACTTCTAGACTAGTCCACTAGTCTAAATTAAAATTTCTGTTCAATTGACAGGGAATAGTTGTTATGAATATTCCTAGTGAGCAATTAACCCTAACTCTAAGTCCATGACAAACCGAGGCATGTCTAGTGTTTACCGGAAAACTAGACATTATTCACAGACATTCAAAGCCCTAAATCAAAAGCATGCCTCAGAGGAATCCACAGAAAAAGATTGAAAAAAAAGCCTGCTTATGTCTAACTAATCAATAATCAATCACAGGACAAAATGAAGAAATGCATTATGCAACAAATAAAGGGGGGGACGATAAAGGACAAGACAGAGTAGCATTTTGCTAAGTCTAGCTAATCGACATGGCAAACCTTCAGCACCTATTTAAGTAGTGTGAAAATGGTTAATAAGCCTTTTTCACATAAAACATTTCGACATGTGTAAATAATAACATTTATGATGGCTGAATTCCATTTCAGTTTCAGGCTCCTGATACTGTTCATGCTGGCTCACAGTCATGTCTTAATGGGATAGAACAGGGCCATTGATAATTATATCAGTAACATTTCAGTAATCAGTGATTTTCCTACTATGGCATGTCAAAATGTCTTATTTGAAAAAGGGCAGATTCTCACAAGTGACAAAATGCATTTTTAGCACGATGTCTGGAAAACATAATGACGAAAATGCTGCTAAA
This sequence comes from Dicentrarchus labrax, assembly GCF_905237075.1. Lineage (NCBI taxonomy): Eukaryota > Metazoa > Chordata > Actinopteri > Moronidae > Dicentrarchus > Dicentrarchus labrax. The sequence goes on along the minus strand of NW_026136721.1, from coordinate 24,409,314 downwards.
CAGTTTCTGAAAACTTTTGTGCACAATTTTAAACTTTAAAAACGTATTTCTGGCACTGGTGGCCTAGATGTTAAAGTGACTAATACCCAGTTTACGTTTGGACAGGGATCTTTGTTGTATGTCAGCGTATGACAGGAAATAAGGGGAAAGAGAGACCCGTTATTTCCTATCATATCTCTGTGGTAAGCTACTGAATACAACTCACAAAATGACAAAACTGAATGTTATGCATGCACACATCAACAAATTGCTTTTATTATTACTTGTTCATTTTAATTTCTGTATCTTATTCAGCCTTACTGGGTTAAAGTCAATGGGGAGATCTTTAGGTGCAAGTTGGAAGCTCTGTGAAAACGAGGGATTTGTGTTGTTTTATGTAAATACTGAAGATTGGCTGCAGTCTGCCATCCGCCATCCATCCAGGACTCGGAGGCGAGCAGGGTCACCTCAGAGTCCTCGACTGTGGAAGATCCATCCCACGCCAGACACAAACTTTGAGACACTACCCTCGTCATCAGACTGGAACAAAAACTTTATGCCACAAGAACAGTTTCATCCTGAATGCCCATTCAACAAGACCCTGGGACGCCAAATGACCCAGTCTCTAACACTCCCCCATCATCAATATATGTTCCATCATTCCATTACCTACAAACCTGTCTCAATGCATTACATTAATGCGTATCTTTTGGATTACTATCTTGCACATTGCACATAATCATTATACTTCATACTGTGTACTTTTGCACACCCCTACATAAAACATTTTATAATGTATATTTATGCTTTTTTATCTTTTCTACTTACTATTGTTATTGTTATGCACCAAAATACCACGGCAAATACCACAGCAAATACCACGTATGTGAAAACCTACCTTTGATCCTGATCCTGAGATATGTCTACACCAAACACAGAACAAATCTTGAATAAGATCAAATACAAAACCATGCTCAGTTCTATAACCTTCCTCCTGCATTAGATTTCACATAATGTAATGCTCACTTTGCCAAGGCAGCATCTCTGTGCCAATATTAAATTAGGGCCCTGTTTCTGTAGGACTTTATTTTAATTATAACATTGGCACACAGATCAGTGTATTGTGCAAACCTTGCTCTAGCAGCAGTCGAGTGTGTGTGAAGGTGTAATAGTAGTGAAATGTCTTGATAAAATGTACAGTATGGGGTTTTGTCAAGATCAATATTTAAACGGCGGCCTTAATATTTTCAAGATTTTCAGTGTTCCCCTAAATTGATGAGCGATGACTTCTCATTTATTCCTGTTTCTTTTCCTTTTTCATTGCTCAAACATGACATTAAGTAGACCATATTTCTGTGTTCAGCCTAAATTGAGCATCAACAGTCTTCCCAGGACCATGTACTGAGAATACACCAGTCATAATAGTGATGGATAGAGCTACTTACAAAAAGGTACAGATGCATTTAATGGGCAGTCGAACATTTTAATGGTTATAGGAGCACCTTGGTGCCCTGCTCTAAGCTCTCACAACACCTCTCTGTGCTATTAAGTGCAACTGGAATGGAATTATAACGGCATGAACAAAGCACTCTAAATCCTGACCACAGAGACCGTCAATGGACAAACAGCAAGATGGTACTGTTGTATCATCTTTAAGTATACCGGATATCTTGTAATGACAATGTGTTTTATTATTCCTAAACAAACACACAACAGGAGGGCCAAAGCTGACATATGGAGTATTAAGCCTTGGGATGTGTGCCTCATTTTCTTAATTCCTTTAAGAGTTGCAGACAAAGCTACATTTTATCCCACCTAATAATACTGAGATAAAGGCATAGACCATGCATGGAAAATTTAAAATGCATATGTAAGTTGAGTAACTGGGATGCTGTTTATCATATTTTTACCATACATATTACCAATGTAATTCACTTAATTCCAGATTGCGTAATCTCACAGAGAATGATTCTACAGTACTGGCCTGAATATTGGACGATCTTGGTTATAATACATAGAAAACGCAAAATATTTCCATAAAAGCAAAATGGTACACGTACCACTGGTACATGAGCACCCTCTAGTGGCACATGGAGAAATTAATTAATAAAAAAACATAAAACTATCAATACTGCTAAATTTCTATTGAAAATACTTAAGTGCAAGTTCTTTTTATGAGGTTTATTAGGAATAAACCTGTCTGCAGTGTGAACTGTCGATCAGGTCGGCCTACGCTACTGTATTTTACAGTCGGTCATAATGGTGATACCTAATATTTTCTAAGGTGGGACGTAGTATAAGAGGCACTGCATTAAAGCATAATATAAATCCTACATTTGTGTAGCTGGTCTATCTAGTCAGTCACTCACACTCCTGTCAGGTTGTTGGGAGCAGTCAAATTGAGTTTCTCAGAAATGTTTCAGACTGTCTTCTGTCCCTCTTTGGAGGTCCTCCTCATCAGCATACCAGCAGTTCCTGCCTGACAGAATGCTCAGGAGACACGTTCGACTCAATTTCACTAAATGGGAATTTGTTTTCCCTGCAGCAATAAAACAAACACACCAATGTGCACACGAGTGATGCGATAAAGACATTCCTACTGATGGTTTCACATTACTCCATGTACAGATGACAAAAAAGCACCAACAATGCAGTAATGCGTCAAAAAAGACAGGGGAGAAGGAGACCGCAATCTAGTGTGAATGCTACACGAATGTAAACAATGCAACAGTGAACTTAAGTGTCTCTAAAATCCACAATAAATCCAGAGTATCATGAGTAACAGCACAAATAGTAGCTGATGCAAACACCACACAAAAAAAGCCATGAATCAATTCAGATTGTTCTCGCTGTGATGATACAATGCCAACCATGGAGTCACTACAACCCCCTCATAGAATCTGCCTTGTACCAGAGCTACAGTCTGTGTGTGTGTTGTGTGTGTGTGTGTGTGTGTGTGTGTGTGTGTGTGTGTATGCATTCCTGCACGTGTGTGTTTGGTTCCTGCAGTTAGATTTATTGGATTTGGGGTTCTCTCCTGCTGTGTGCTCTGTGGTACGAGTGGGCTTGACTCAGTTTCTCTGTGTGAAGCTGGCAACACTTTGGACTGACCTTGCAGTGGAGGTGTCACTATGCAGAGCTGTTGTCATTACTCAATTAGACAGAATTAGGCACTGGCTAACGTGACAGAAGCATGCTGTGAAAACTAACTTAGAATTAGATTCTAGGCTTGGCAAGGTTTGTTTTAATGGAACAGCAACGGAATCAGTCACAACAGGTCTGTTTTTATATGATGATATATAAAGCCGTAGGATATTATTACCCCTGCATCTCTTTGTAGGAAAAAAAGGGCAAAAAAAGCATGCACACAGCTCAAATAAGTAGCATGGTTAATGGAGTGTTAGGTCAGGATAGATCCTGTTATACCCCTTTCAGACCGACGCAGTGTAAACCTGCGTTGGCGATCGATCTCAATGGGTCAACGTGCATCATCGAAACCTGGGTTCAATGCCGGTCAGTCACTGCATGACTTTGGCAAACAGGCATTTCTATTAGGGATGGGTATCTAATTGAATGTTATTGACATTTAAACAACTTTAATCCGACTACTCAGCTGGTCTATAAAGGGAGAAAATCAAGAGGGAGACAGTGAAAGCATCTAAGTGGACAGCAAGACAAAAAGCATCAAGAGAGAACTAAACCTTCAGTGTGAACGGTGACAACTAGAGATTTGTCTTTTATGAACGGTCATGAATGGATCAAACATGGGCTGAATGTGAATTCAGAATACCTGGTATATGTCTGTTTCCTGTAGTACACAGGTAGTAATGTCTGGTTTTTATGAGAGGCCAAGCACGGATGTGGGCATAGTGCCAAATGCTTTTGTCACTGTAGTAAAAAACAATCCTGTGTGGATGGATGACCTAGATTTAATGATGAAATGTTATTTTTATTATCAAAACTCAATATTTTTTTCGTCTTAAAGTGCTCATATACTACTAATGGGGCAATTTTGTTGGCATGAGGACATACAGAAAAGTATGTATGCTGAATGTGAGTATGTATGTGTGTATTTCTGACCACATACATACGTACATATGTCCACTGTTATGATGAGTCTGCATTTTTATGTACTATATTGTTGGATCATTTTCACAAACCATATGATAGTTTCCCCTTTAGCTGACTATTAATTTCAATTCAAAATACATTCTCACAATAAAGCCAAACAAGCCAATCCAAAATAAACATTTCTGACTGATAATAGTCATTTTATCGTCTTACAACAACTAAAAACACCTGACATAAAGGTAATAATGCTGTTCAATGTGTGACAACTGGTCGGCCATTGGCTTTAACTAACAACTAAAATAAGTGGACAGCCCTAACTGAATGTAAACACAACTACTGTTTGTTTATGAGAAAACTCCAAAAAAGGTACACTTTGGAGTTCCTAAATCTCTACAATCCAGGGCACCAGGTTTCAGGGCGCCCCTTCCCGAGCACAGTTAACTAAATGTTTTTAAATTCCAAGGCCATATTATTTTTGTATTATTTATTTAAATCTTTTTATTTATTTTTATTGCAAATTTTCTGAATAATAAAATATCTTTATTATTATTCTCTTTTCTGGGATCGTTTTAACCTTCAATTGAGTTGTTCTAACTTTGTTAAGTGTTGTTTTAACTTCTCTGGACCTATCTCTCCCTACGAAACATGCTTTATAAATTAGTGCTTTGCCTTGGCTGTCAGAATGCTAAGAAATGCGCACTAACCAAGCCTAACACTACTGAATATATAATTAAATCCAGCAGCAACTACATACCACAGCAAGAAAAAAAAAAGAAAAAAAAGGTACATGGCCATGAGCAAACCAACACAGCAGTACACAACAAATAGATGCAGAAATATGCAGCAATTTACAACAGATACACAACAAAGCCAGAGGTTATAATAATGATAAAGCTTTACTCACCAAGTCGTACACTGTTACCATCTCAGGATTAAAGCCTTCAGTCATTATGCAGCTGCAGTAACTGGGCCTTTTCTGCCAGTCCATGTCCACTTCAAAATCTTTCTTCTGACGTCCTTACATTAGTTTTCTTAATTTAGGTAAATTGCGTAACGCCTGGAGAGAGCGTCAGTCCCAACCATGGTCCTAACGCCATTTCCGCCGCTGTTCTTACTCCATAAACTTACGCAAACTTTGGAAAACCGGACTGGGTGAGGCTGTCAGTCCCTGTAGAGGCAGCCAGTGTGGATGGAGGAAGGAGGAGGGCTACACCTGACCCACACCAGCTTTTTAGGTGTTTTATACAGATTTATGTCTGTCTCTAAAGTTGCTGCACTCGTCCTTCTTCTTCTTCTTCTTCCTGACCTATCTCAGGGGCTGCAGCATCTCCTTAACTTCCTGTGTAGTCTTTGGGTCACAAGAAAAGATTTTCTACAATTATTTTTGAAATTGGCTAGCTAAGGTTAAGAGCCCGGCGTAATTGTGGTATCCACTTCCTGTGATGTGGATTACCTGACTGGAGTCCCAGCCAATCCCGACCGTCAATGCTCCCACCCTAATTTACAGATTTTATTAATTAGTACAGAACTTTTCATGCAGATGTGCGGCCCAAAGTCCTTCCAAAAAGCAAATAAACAATGAATAAAATATTGAGTTATGGCCCCTTTGAAACATCAATAAAATAACAATTACCCTACCATTAAATTTTCCTTTGTTGCAGGGGCAATAAATGTCCTAAATTTGCACCGAGCCTGAGCTGCTGACCACAGTTCCAACTGTTTGAGTACTTTGGACAAACAGATGAAGTTGTGATTAGTGTCTCAGGGGTCCTTGTATGTTAAATTGTGTTTTTTGGCCTTGTACTGTAAATTAAATTTCCCCTTGAGAGACGGTTTTTTATTCTATATTTGTATTTTACAGGATGCACCTGCTTTCATGTAAGAAAACAAACAAACAATCCCAGGGAATGGCAGGAGGTCAAAACAAAACACACATTACCATATGTTGCTATGGTGATGTCGTATTATTTATTAATAAGATATATATTATTATCTCCAGGATCCTAAAAAAGGGTAATTGTTTTTCTTCACAGACTTGATTCAGTGCAGACATTTATAGAGCCAGCATCCATTTAAAGTTTCACTTCATCCAACACTTTGGTTTATGACTTAATATTTTCCCCATATTCTGCCATCAGCCTCAACTGTAATTTGTGTTTAGTGCTAATTAGCCAATTTAAGCATGCTAGCATGCTATGGATGATTAACATGGTTTCATTATACCTGCTGAACATTAGGTGATGTTAGCATTTAGCTGAAAGAGGGGGTGCGGCTGTAGGCTCTTAGTCGTGTTACATTATGCTTATGTTCCTATTTGTCATTGCAGTGGGTGATTGTATTTGAGGTGCACAGACATTCAATGTCGCCTCGTCTGACCACTCAAGCCCCACATGGCACTAACACCATCCAGAACGGCTTTCAGCATGTGAACCCTTGCCTGAGCAGAAAAACTCTCATTATTTGATGAAACATTAACACAAGTGGTTTTATATTATAGTTTGATTTATATCAGTAGTTTTCACTGTTTTACTGTTACAGCTGAATAACCCATAAAAAGCTGCTGACCTGGCAGAGAAATGTTCAAAATTTCATCAGTGAAACACTTCTTATCCACTCTTTGACCTCTGTGAAAGCACATCCCTCCCGATGGGTAAATATGGACTCCAGCAGACTCCTCATGTGTCCACTCTATTTGAAAGCTAATGTTAATTGTATATAGTTAATAGTTGTGGGGACGATAATAGTTGATGAGGGAAGGAAATAACTCTTCTACATCCTTCATGTCTGATAGAATTTTCCTTCTGATTGGCCGAGGCTCGGGCTCAGTAGAGGTCACTCTCTCTTTCTCATTCAATTACAGACAGACATAAATCAAGTTGTTTCTCCAGCCATTTTGGGCGACTGCTGACCATTTTATTATGACCTTGTTCAAATTAGCAAAGGGTATTTCACTCTTTGCCACTCTTCTCCTTGCTCTGTGTAATTTAAACAGTGACAGCTTTGGCTCATTAAGGTACCATCTGGTGAAAAGCAAAATAAAAGAAGAACGCACTCAATAGAGCGGAGACCTCCAACGGGGCCTAATAATCGTCTCTGTTAATCTAGCTGTTACCCTCACATTCAACAATATACGGGATAGTTCTGATTCCTTGGTTTTGGTTTATTTGTTTATTTGTTTGCAATCTTTTAATTGTTTTTATTAAATAATAATAATAATAATAATAATAATAATAATAATAATAAGAAGAAGAAGAATGGGTTACCAGTAGCACAATAGGTTAGTTTCATTTTTACACCAGTTCAACCGGTAAAGCTGGGGCTAAAAGACCACCTCTTGGTGCTAATTAAAAATAATGAGCTGCATCAGCTGTCCGTATACCGGTCATATACTGTGAGCTCCTGATATCATCAACTTGTATTAGAGCTCAACATTACATTAGTTCAGATCAGTGAGGTTTTTTACTTTGACCTTGTGGAGATCCAGAACCCTTCAGACAGAAAAAAAGAGGAATCAAATTATTTAACAAATTCTCTGCGCAAATAAATACATTAAAGTTCATTGTACTGAAACCCACACAAACACAGGGAGAACATGTAAACTGTGGTTGGTTTGTCCGTTATGAGTTACTGTAGAAACATGATGGGAATGCGGCGTCTGTAGATAATAGCCTTATTCTAAGGTAACAAAAACATACTGATTCTTATTTTCTGGCGATTATACACTAATGACAACATGGTTATGAATATTATATTACATTTCTGCTAATAGATCCTCCTAAATCATTACACTCACTACCAGTTTCTCACAGAATAAAATGTAAAATTGTATTCTCTCCATAAGTCACTGAATGGTTTAGTGTCCAAGATACTTAACAGATCTCAAGCTCAAATTTGGAACAATCTGCCAGAAGAACTAAGACTTGATACAATAAACGGCCTAAATGTTCTAATTGAAGAAGAGTCAGTCCAAACAAGTGTAAAACAGGACTCTTGAGTTCCAAGATGAATTAATTAGCCTATAATAACATTAACTTGACAATGAATGAAATTAAATCTCTGCAAGGTGTGACATACCCCACATGCACGTTGCATTACTGTCAACCTTCTTTAAACCTGTTTTTCAAAAGGTGTGACAGGTATCACCTACCCCTCACTCACACTGCCCATCTCTCATCCTCTTTCCCTCCTTCACTGACAAGAATGAAATGGACAAAATAGCAGCCCCCCTATTCCCCAACTGTCCATCACTCTAAAGGTCAACACAACACTATGGTCGTGGTCCCCCTCTGAACTCTTCACCCAGCATTGCACTGTTCATTACACCTGGAAACAGCAGTGTGGCCCCTTCACGTCCACACCACCCCCCTCCCCACCTCCAAACTGTCAGTCACTGCCACCCAGGTGAGGAGGTAATTGGGGAGGTTCTGCCCGAGCAAGGCAGCGTCCTCTGAAAGCATCCAGAGAGCACAGAATATGTACACGGGCAGCTACCAGTGGTTTTCTCTGAGCCTGTTCAGTATCCATTATGAAAGCTGCTGCGGGGACTCAGAACTCTGGTGATGGCCCCAGTGGATTTGCTTTAGTTTGCATACCAGACCGACATGTAAAATAAAATCATATACCAAAGGGCTTCTTTCAACGTGAGTGAGAGGCTTTCTGCCAAGCAAGCTTTTGTTCACTCTCTATAAATCCAATCCAATCCAACTTTATTTGTTAAAGCACTTTAAAAACAACCAAAGTTGACCAAAGTGCTATACAGGAGAATAAATAAGACATCATAAATGTAAACAGTGATGGTGATGATGAAGACCACTGTGAGGAATATAGAGAGTGATGGCGATAACACTGGAGAGTTCCCGTGGCAGATAACATGGACGGAGTCCGACGGCGACGAGCTCGATGTCCGGGCTGCAGACGCTCTCTTTCACAGAGACGTGCCCGGCGTTACACCACCTGCTGTTTATGAGCACGGCCAGTCCCTCTCCTTTCTTCATGCCGGTCGCGGTGGTGTCCCTGTCGGCTCGAACGTCTGGAAGCCGGGAATGGTGACGTTGGAGTCCGGTATAGCCACGTTTGTAGGGTTTAAACCTCCTCTTCTTCATCCTCCGTTTAACCCCCGCTCTGCAGCCTCGCCGTCTCCTCCTCAGCTCCTCCGGTATGGAGGGTCTCTCTCCAGTCAGGATGCTCGGGTACCTCAGGGCGATCATCTGGTCGCGGATGTAAACATTGGAGACCCGTGCAAACAAAAAATAAAAAGTGCTCAAAAACGCCGAAAAAGTATTTAGGCGACGTGAACAAAGTAGTAAGAAAGTAAGAAAACAGTTTAAAAATAGCAAAAAACACACTGAAACTACAACAATGAAAGGAGCTGCCATAACAGGCTGCCATTGTCCCCAAAGCTTCAGATATAACTTCCAACACTTCTCTGACGTCTCCTTCATTATGGACTCGATCTGTGGAGATATGTAGGCGGACTATAAGAAAGCGTTGGTGGGCTACATCAGGTGGACCATGTAGAAATATCTACACAACAATGCTAGTAAGATAAAAGATCTTGTGATGTATTTTCCAAAAGAAGAAGCCAAAGAAGCACAATATATATTATTAATAATTTATAGTGGACGATAAGTCCAGTAACAATGCAGCAAGTAGTGTGCCCTTTACCAAGGTCAGGATGTGGAGGTTGGTGTGGTGGATTGGCACACACATTGGCAGAGGTGTATAAAGTACTTGAAAAAAATAACTAAGTAAAATTACAAATATCATAACTGAAAATGACTTTGGTAAAAGTTAAAGTCTCCCATAAGAAAATCACTTGAGTAAAAGTCTTAAAGTAGCTCACATTAAATGTACTTAAGTATCAAAAGTATCTTGTGAAAGAATATACTCAAGTATCAAAAGTACAAGACCAAAAACAAAGAAACACCTGAGCAAACATGTAGAGTTAGTGAATCAAGTGTCTCCTGTCTGCCTAAGAACATGACCGTAAATAAAGCGTCTGTCTGCCTCAGAACACAAAAAAGTGCCTCCTATCTGCCTCAGAGAACTCGACTAAATAAGGTGCCTTGTGTCTGGTTAAGAATACAACTTAAAAAAATACATTCTCACTACACACAGCACCCTCACTGCAGACTGGTTGCACATCACTTTTCTGAACATTGTCTTGCACAAACTGTATTAACTTAAGGACCACTTTTCCACTTTTAAACTATGTTGGGGGAATCCTCATGGGCTGAGGCATACTAACACCACACATTACAAGTAGCCAAACATTGTTGCCAGGTATGACCACGGTGGGTGACTGTCGTCTTCTACCGAAGGAGATGCTGTCAGTGTGGTAACGTCTTCTGTGTCTTCCTCATCAACGTTAGCTGCGGAGGTAGCCATCTTGATCTCCGCCACCCCGCGCATCCCGCCCTCACCTCTAATCTTCGCGAGAGTACCGTACGTTGTTCTTCTCGTCCTCTCGGACACACCCATTCCAGATAATCCTTTGATGATTAATTATATTTCTATTTTAATTTGTAACGAGTAACGAGGTGGCAAACGTCAAAGTAATTAAAAAAAAAAACTCAAGTAAAGTACAGATCCTCAAAAAGAATACTTAAGTAGTGTAACAAAGTACATCTACTTTGTTACTATACACCTCTGCACATCGGTATATCTGACTTTCATGCAGCTAGTCCAATATCAATTAACTTGATTTGACTGATCACACAAGAGCAAGTGAACCATGAATCGATAGTATTTGTAAAGAAGCATTATGTTATTGCAACAATAATTTAATGAATTTGTCCTGATTAAAGTGGGACTGTAAGAACATCACCATGTGCAAACCAGAGGTACTGTACTGTATGCACACAAAGATGTGGATGCTGAAACATTACTGCGGCTGTCTATCGTTCACATCCTGTGTCAATATGCTGAACTGCCAATCTAATAAAATCAACAGAGGCTTTCTTTTTTAATAATATAACCTTCATAGAAAACATGATTCAACATGTTACAAAATCAGTTAGGCTAAAATATCCAGATAAAGCATACAAGATCATGAAGATCAGGAGAATTTGTTTAATTCATTTTTTGTCTGACTTTTAAAGGAATCTCAGCTTGTTACACACTCCACTTTTATTTAACCTGTGGCTCAGGAATTAGAGCGGGCCATCCACAATTTAGAAGGTTGGCGGTTTGAGCCTCGGCTTCTCCCGTTGCATATCATTGAGCAAGATACTGAATTTCTTCTTACACTTTGTTATCAGTGTGTGTGAATGTGCTTAGTCTGATGAGCAGTTGGAACCTTGCATGGCAGCCCGCTGCCATCAGTGTATGAATAGGTGAATGGAACATGTGATGTAAAGTGCTTTGAGTGGTTGGAAGACTAGAAAGGCTCTGTATGAATGAGTACAGTCCATTTACTGTTTACCATTCCTCTGTTGGAGTAATAACTACTTGCTAGCTGTCAGCTTACCGTGTTTTTCTTCCCTCTTCAATCTTTGTCTTTAATGAATTAAACAATATACAATCCTGAGAACAAAATGCAAGGGGGGAGTCATTTTGACTGATAAGCACTAGCACGTCTTCAGGTGGCTGGTGTATTAGAAATTAGCTCGCCAGCTAGAGTAGTTCACCAACCAGTCCTGCAAGTGTCGTCCTTAAGTCACCAAGCTTCTAGAAAGAAACATTTTGTAAATGATGTGAGGATGACTTTTGCTGTCTGACTCTGCCGGGCCTAAAGAATTTCCTCAGCTGAGAGTGTCCGAGCCTGTGCCAGTGGGACCTTTTCATATTTTCTTGAGATTGAGACATTGTGCCGGGGGAATGGGCGGATTATCGACCGTCTACCAGGATCACATTTTTGCTTCAATCATTGGCTGTACGGCCAAAAACCATTTACATCCTCCCAGTCTGGATGTTCAGACTGAAAACACAGAATGAGACGGTGTAGCAGAGTCTGAATCTGGGCAGCCACACTGAAATACCATGCACACTTGACCTCTTCAGACACATTCAAGGAGTTGAGTTGAAGCTGAAGGATGCATGCGAGAAATTACTGGCACACGGTCTTAAAATGAGCTGTGTGTGTGTGTGTATGTATGTGTGTTATCCATATTTTTGCAGAGCATATCCTAGCATTCAGAGAAAATCATGAAATGTCTAGCTTCTCCCCAGTTGTTGGCTCCCTTGAAAATAAGAATTAGTATTTGACCCTTTCCTGGAAGAACATCTAAAGAGCTAAACGTAGATAAAATAAAGAAGGCAACCCTTGAGGTTTAATTCAATCTCTCCACAAAACTATCTGTAATGAATGTGTCATGGGGTTCAAGCTGAAATAATTCTTCCACTGCAAATATTTATTAAAGGACACTTGAGCTGTCTTTTCAGAAATAATGTTTTGATTCAGTTAATAACCATTTCAAGTCTTTCAAACCTTGGTGAATGGGTTAAAAAAAGACAAAAGTACGACATCAGGTCGAAGATGATTCGAAGTCCACTTCCTCTGATTTAATTTTTGTGTTAGGTTATAAAACCGTTGCCATGAAAGAAGTCCCTTTATGGCATGTCCATCTGTGCAGATGGCAGAGTCTCCAGTGTGTTCAGTGTCAGAAGTCATCTGACACCAGAGACTGAAAGCCAAAAACCATATTGCAACAGCTGGTTGTATACTGTTCATCACCATTCTGCCTCAGGGACTTTTAAGTCATTTTGCTCTCCGTCTATTTTTATAGTTGGTCTGAGGGAGGTTTGTTTAACTAGATTAGAACTCTGTTTTAATCCTTTTAATAGAGCACATCCCATGAAGACATCTCTCAAATCAAAGTATTAATATCCTACACTGCAGTGGCATTTCAGCTACCCATCTTTATTTCTTTTTAATTATTTCTTCCTAATTTTCAAAGAGAACAGGCTGTCAGCCATCATGTCATGGTTTATTTGGACGGCAGAAATGGATACACACAAGGATTATTGTAGTTAGACAGCGCCACAGCTAGGAATTAATCCCTCCATTAACTGGACCGTGTTACAACTCCTCTCATGTGGCCCTGTTTCCCAAACACACTTTGGTGATGCACGGATGCCTGATGCATGTAGTGTTAAATGGCCATTAGCGGTACAATGTGGATACATAAAGACCTTATTCATTATCAGCGACTAAACTGCTGAATTATCTAAACTAGTGTCCTGTGAGCCGTTATTGGGACAATTATGCTTGTCGATGCTTTTGATTTGATTCACGAGAGATCAAGGTTGTGTTAAGCAATCAATTGATTTGCTCTCCCTGTTTTAATGGCGGGTTGTGTCGTGATGCCTGCAGGGGCTTGATAGAGCCGCTTTCTGAAAGGAATGCATTGTGATGTCTCTTAAAATGAAGTAATTCACTGGAATCACTTGGCATGAAAGGAGGTTGCAGCCAGGTTTCCCAAAGACCAGACAAGCTATGTACTTCACAGTTTGGGTTTCTTGCCTTGCTGACTGGTGATGTTTCCCAGCTGTCCAACCGCTGTTCCTCTTTCCCCATCCCTCCTTTCTTTCCCCTCAACAACTCAGCGGGCTTAAGAGAGATTGACAAGGACTTCAGTGGTCAATACTGGCTTATATACCTTGACATGGAGTCAGCAGTTAACTTTGAGACCATGAGAAATAGATACAGCTTAACTGTTCAATACATGGATGGCAAGCTAACAGACAAACTGTATTTTAAGGAAATATAATAACAAGATTAGGAGTTTGCTTTGAGCTAAATGCTAATGTGAAAAGGATAACAATGACAATTGTAACATGTTAATGTTCATGCTGACTTGTGTTAATTAGGCAATGAGGCTGATGGCAATGTCATTCGTTTGAAGGTATTTGGTCATAAAACAACACAAGTATTTTTACCTAATGGTGGCCCTAGATAGAGTCATGAAAGTCATTCTCAGCATGACATGAATGTGCCACATTTCAACTTCATCCAGTAGTTGTTTCTCTAAAAAACAAAGTCAACCTTATGGTGGAGCTAGAGGAAAAGTCAGGGGATAACAAAACTTACTAGCATATAATACATGCTAATAAGTATAAGTGAGTATATGTATATATATATACATACACAGTATATTACCATTATTAAACCTGCTGGTGGTGCTACAGAGCAAGTCAAAAGATTAAAGTAAGTAGGATTCATCCTCTGGGCACCATGACTGTCAGTGGCAATCCATCTGATAGTTGTTATATGTAGTAGATATTTCAGTCTGGACCAAAGTGGCGGACAATCGACACCACCATCCCCATAGCCACACAGCTAAAAATGTCTGCGTTTAATGCTAGTTTGGTAAGTGTATTAGACTTTTGTGTGGAGGACCTGATAAAATACCACAAAGACAGGAGTAACATTGCTGACCCACAACTAATTATCTCAAGTCACAGTGAAGTAATGGGACTTGACCTGTGACCCTGAATCAATACGGCCATTTTTGTAAGCTTTTAGTACTAATAGATTTTTTGTCTCCTCTGGAGCAGGTCTTGCATGGCAATTTCTAATGATTATGTCGGGTCCTTCAGATTAATAAAAAGGCATCACAGTTGTAATACTCACTCGCATATTTATACTGTACCCAGAGTGCTGCAAATGTGACGGTAAGAAAAACGTGAAACTTTGAAGGTCAAGTTGAGGGATTTATTAGAGAAGGGTGAATATAAAGGTACTGTATGCAGGGATTTCTATTCTCTGAGCAAACCACAACTAGTCAAACCTCTCTGTCTATATTTATACGCTACACAACTTCCAATCAAGGTCATCATAGTTAGTGATGTAATCATTAAATAAATGGAATTTAAAAAGGCAATACAATAGACCATAAGTGTGCTTTGGAAAAAAACACCATATGGATTATTATTATAATTATCAGGAACATGGAAACTACTTGGATGCCGACACTTCCAGGTATCTTAAACATAAGTTATTCCTAGCACTACAGGTTACATTCAAATTGAAAAAAAAAAAAAATACCAAGAGGGAGCATACCAACACTGACATATTCCCTTCAGAATAACTCCTCTACTGAACCATTCAGGATTTCCTTTCATACAGTTTAAATGTGTATACAAGCAGGATATCGACTGCCACAAATATTTTAAATGCCACTCTTCTTCTTCTGATATGTCTCTTTTTTTAACTCCCATAATTTCAAAAGTACTTGTGTCACATTTTGGCTCTCACATATTAAGCTACAATAAGATCGATAAATAGTGTTAGGTGTGCGCTGGCTTCCTGTGAGCCATAAGGCCCACAGTGTTCACAGGAGCCGTAGTGTGGCAGTTTAACATGTACTGTAGTCCTCCTGAGGTGTCACCAAGCACACACAGGGCAAACAGGTGGATTAACACAATGTAAAAAGGGACTTTTTCTTCAACTTGTCACCGTCATGTTTTGTTGTTTTTCTTGAGTTAGCATGACGTTTTTTTTTTTCTTAGAAGGAGTCCATGGCCTTGAATTCGCTGAGGGCCTGGACAGGGGAGATGTGTTTCTTCTGGGAGCCTCGTCGCACACGTGTCTGGCACTCCTCGGGCTTCTCCCTTTTTACCAGAGGCTTCTTCTCAGGGGCCTTCATGCGCCAAGACACCACAGGTGAGTTAACAGCCGCAGTTCCGTACACCTTCTGGTACTTGGTGGAGGCTACATAAGACGCCTTTACAGTCAGCACCACTGCGTTCATTAGGTTCTTGGCTGCTTGGATCAGGGAGGTGGCGCTATCCAGCTACAAGAGGGCAAGGAGAGTTGGAGGGGAAAGAGAGAAAAACTAGGGTCAGCTAAAAAAAGGACAAGCACTTAACAAGAACAATAGGACATATTAGCTACATACATTACCTAGGAGGTCTGTGCCGCAACTGGCAATTAAAAAGGATGAAAGCATGGCCCTTGCTACATGACATCTTATTTTAGCAGTTCTTAATTAGCAGAGGCAGGGGTCAGGTGTACCTCTGTCTCCTTCTGTTTTGTTTGGCTGACATTTAAGGGTCGACGGCCAGTGGGCCTCCTCCTCCTACCTCACACTGAGACGAGTCAACTGCTTAGATTTAATGAGTGTGGACTCCAGCTGGCCACCATGAAAAGGTTAAAATCTCAGCAGGGCTTGCATATCTCATGTGAGACGAATGATATAATAGAGTCCTGAGAAATCATGAAGAACTGTATCAACATGAGATGCAAGAAAACCCAAAGCAAAGATAAAAGTCAAATCTGATTTTAATTACAGTTTAATTACAGGAACAAATCATACTAGTGTTATTAATAAGGAACCTTCACCTTTTCTCTCCTGATAGAAAATCTGAATTCAATGCGGTGCTTTTTTTTGTCCATTTAAAACCAAACACTTATTTATTATTTATTATTATCTCTTAATTATTTGTGAATAAATCAACATCTTTTTAAAATTGTACACATTTGATCTATATTGTTTTGTTTTTTTGTTGTTACAGTTCTGAAAATGTATTTAATGTGAATCAGTGTTCTCTATTGCATGTCTGCCTGTCCTGCAACAGGGATCTCACTTCTGTTGCTCTTTCTGATGTTTTTCCCTTTTTCTGCCTGTTAAATATGTTGGTTTCGTGGAGTTTTTCATGATCTTAATTGAGGGTCTGAATTAAGATTGTATGAGGCCTCCAAGGCAAATTTGTGATTTTGTGCTATACATATTAAATAAAATTTTAAAATTAAATATTAAATAAAAATGGACATGATACCATATTAGTTTAATTTGAAAAAAACACACTTAAAACAAAATACATGTCTACAGATACACAAAACTAATCCATAAAGACAGCAAAAAGTTTATTGCATGATCACGTTATAGAGCCAATTACAGCCAATACATGATTATGTTGATGATAAAGCGTTCTAACAATTCTAATTTAAAAGAAAAAACATACATCTGACTGCTGCTGAAACAACACATGCATTAAACAACTTTTTAGTACAAAATAATTATAAAGGAAAGTTAAAAAGAGAGTTACATTAATATGAGGATAACTCTGGTCAAACTATTCAATATTTTCCATTGAAACTGAAACCTTTGAAATGGAGAATATGCAGCAAAAGTAGTAGTTAAGTTAAAAGTTAAATGTCAAAAGCAAGCCATATGGGATAATTGACTGAATTGACTTTGAGCAGTGATAGGATTCATGAGGCATGAAAAATACAAATGGAAAAAAAAGTCTGCGGTGCATCTTTTTGATATTATTAGATGGTAATCAATCTGAAACAATTACATCAGCCTTAAACTGCAGGACCCTTCATCTGGTCTTCCAAGCTTCATCGTGACCTTGAACTAAAAGATTTGCCCACCCGTGGTGCATAAAAATGGTCTTAAATTAGCCAAGTCTTGTGATTCAACCCTAAAAACCTATTTAGAACATCAGAGATAGTGGAGCTGGCCATTAACTGCTCTGTATGGATAGACTTACCCCAGACACGATGAGTTCTCCACCCAGATTTTGAACCTCGGCTTTCACCTTGCTGCAAATGTTGAGCTGATGACAGTACAGGGCAATTCTTTGCAGGTAGGCTAGCAGATCCTGCTTGCATGCTGAATCGGGGCACTGAATGGAAAAGAGGCACAAGGAAATACATTGTCAAAACACACAAAGAAATGAATAGCCATAAGTGAGCAACTGGTGTGATTTTACACGCTCAAATTTATTAAGCGTGTCTATTCTTGAATGACTTGGTGCATGGCACATTTTTATAGACAGACTCCAGTATATAAAAAACAACAACAGAGGGAAAACATGTCATAAATAAATCTTGACTCATACTACAGGGCTACATAATTTACAGGCTCACATAGTCATAGAGAAGCTTGATATCTATATGGACCTATCTTCCATTTTCCTTCTGATCACCACTTAATCTACTAAGCCACACAGTCCCACTTATGTCAGATTCTATCTTTTAGGAGTTATTGGCCAAACTAGCATAATGACATCTCACTTCTTGTTTGTATGTTTTTAGTAAAAAAAAATAGTTTTTTTCTTCCAATTGGAGCATCACAGCCAAAATGGTGTTTGGTTAATCAGTGAATTACATGTTTATTTTAATGTTAAAAGTGGAGGCAAAGGTAGGTTAGCTGACAGAAAGTGCATATGATCATGACAGAAATTAAATCCATCATTACAATGGCTTCCATTGGTCAGGGTCCATCATGTTTGCCTTTCTGGCACAGTGTCTCTTTTCACTGAGAAGTCCTGTGAAAGAGTGACAGTCTCTGTTGCAGAGGTTGTATCGTGTATGGTTTCAGGTCTGTTCATGTTGCAGTGCTTGTTTCTGTAGGCCCACTTCTCTGATGCAGTGTCTGTCAGTCTCTGTTCCCCTGTCTTGAGGTGTTGGTGCGTAGTGCGTCTCCATCTCGTGCATTCTGCTGCAAGAGACTCAAAGGACTTGGTGTCGATGTCAAGAGCCTTCATGTCTCTCTTGCAGACATCTTTGTAGAGCAGGTGGCCTTGCTTGACATCTCTACATAGGTTGAAGGGCTCAGAAGAGAGAGAACTACACTGTTCACTTCATGTTGTTATAAAATGATTCAATCACTGCAGTGTTGGTATAGAGCCTATCTTTAGGAGAATCTGAAAACTTCCTTCCCTGCTAACCAGATCAAATAACTTGGTCAGGTCAATGAAAGCGACACAGAGGCATCTGCTGTTTTCTGCACTTCTCAGGGAGCTGGCGGCAGGGAGAAGATCATGTCGACTGTTGACCTTTTAGATCAGAAGCCGCTCTGTGACTCTGGATAAACGTGTTCGGCCAGCAAGCAGACAAGTCAAGATGACTCAGGAACAGACTTTGTCTACGATGCCGGGGAGGGAGATGCCTGTGTAGTTGTTACAGTCACTTCTCTCACCCTTGTTCTTGTAGAGGGTGATGATCTTGGCGTCTCTCATGTCCTGTGGTAAAGTTCCTTCTTGCCAGCAATGACCCAAGACCTCATGCATTGGAAGCAGTCGAGTGGTAGATGCCATCAAGGCACTAGCTCTGTCATTGAGCCAAAGAATGTGGAGGAAAAAAAGGTTCTTGGCCTTATTTCAGGGATTATTCTCAAAATCTACAGCTGCTTATTACAGCAGTACCATCTGGTTTTAAAGTGTTTATGTGTTTTCCAAATAGGTTTGAAATGTGACTTCTCCACCAAATTGGATTGTTATAGGAACCATGGGGATGTTGAGGCTGTTTTAAAGCAAGCAAAAACAAGGATAACAATCCTAACAAAAACAGTAGGATTCCAGCATTTTGGGTCACTAATTACATTGTTTCACTGAGCTTGGAAGATGTAGCTCAATATTTCGTTTCATTGGTGGTTTGTTGCAAGTTTGAGTTTCAAAGACAAGTCGAGTTACACTGCAGGGTGTCAAACTGATTCATTTCACATAAAACAAGTTTGTCACAGCTAGGTGTCCCAGAAGAAAACAGATCCATAAACTCGAATGGACATAATACTTTGAAACACATAGACTTGCTTCCACAACAAGCTCTCTATGTATCCATCTTCTTCTTGTCTTGTCTCACTTTTTTTTGTTTGAACTAGAAGTTCTGACCTGGTCCTGCTGGCCTTTGTGCTACTTCAACAGTGAAGAAACCAATCATTCAGAGCAACAAATGGACCAAACAGGAATATGAAGACAGACTCCTCAGGTCTCCTACTATCACACAGTTTTCCCCTATTATTCCATCTGGAAGCCTTCCAGGTGTCAGCTATGGCCCACTAACCTCCCAGTGGGTTAAGAACACTGCATCAGCTGCTTAAACACTGCGAGCATCATTTTGTAGCAACACCTTTCCCCTAGTCATTAATATTAAACGGCCCTCCTAACTAGGACATTCAGCAGCACTGTGTGGGGACATGCACAGCTCATTTCCTTGTCTTGTGGGCTCGGGTAGAAGGGAGGTGGCAAGTTAAACATCGAGCTGTGATATGAATATACCCCCTCCAGGACATGCAGCTTTCCTGGCCATGAATCCTCTCCTTTTCTCTTTCAGAAGACAAATAGTATTGATTGGCCACAAGTGCCCTTCACTGATGGTCACAAATAGTGAGTAAAGCACAGCCTTCCAAAATCAAATGTTTGTTTTCTTCAACCTACAAATATAATTGGAAAAAGAGCAACTCAAGGTGTGATTTACATTAATAGTTTTGGCCACTATCAAGGCAGGATTTTCAACAACACAGTAAATAAGACCAAGGCTGCCACCAGCATCCAGCTTTTCTCTCAGTAAATGGCACTGAATGCAGACTGGGGTGGATCTGCTAGCTCATAGAGCAGCCAGTGAGGCAGAGGGAAGCTTCTCCTTGGGCATTATCACTGCACCGCCAGTCCTGGCTAGCATCACTGCTAACTGCACTTCACACTGCTGGCACACACACACAGACACACTGCTGCCCCAGGCAAGTTTGATGCAGACATGACACGATTGTTCCCTATTGTACAGTTGACTAATAGCCCGTTTCTCCCACAGATTCCCTGTTGATGTAAATAAACGGTATGGCCCATTACTTTGTCAGGCCCATTGAAGCTCTCTCTATCTCTATCTCTGTCCATCATAGTGAAAAAAAAGCATTTATTACAGAATAGTGAGGAAGCAGTGTGGTTCACTGCAAGAATTTACTCTGCCTTTCCGAAACTCCTCCTGACCTCAGTGCTTTCTGGAATATTTCCTGTTCAGTCCACAGAAAAATGTACAGAAAACTCTTTGTGTTGTTTTTTTTCCGCACAAATAAGCCCAAAATGAATGAACCGTGCACCCGATGGATAATTCGGGAAGATTATGTGAACTCTGGTGCTGAAATGAGGGCCACACACTATCAGAGTGTGGCAGTCTGTCAAAACACAAGTCACACCTCAAACTGATGCTGCATTTATAAGCAGGCTGAGACTGACCTTTCCTAAATTATTCAGAGTGTAAAACGTAGTCATTTCTAGCCTATTTTCAACCTCACCGCTTTCCCTTTAATTATTATTATTATAATTAATTATGGCACTTTTCTATAGTATTTGTGTTTCTGCTCCATTGCATAGCCTATGGTGTGGTAGGGGGATGTTCGAGAGAGAGAATGAGGACATGAAGATGGTACAATGACAGATTCAAATAGAGCATGTTACACACAGTTACACAATATGCCTTCTACCGTCCCTGTGATGTCAGCTGTCACCTGTCAGTTATTTCAACAAAACTGGTAATCTTTCTATTTGCTCATCCAGTCTCTGGAATCTCAGTGAGCACTACTCTGTACTCCGTGCTTGTTATCCGTCTTTTGTCTGGCATTTTGCACATAAAAGTGGTGTTCCCAGTCAGGAAAATCTTTCAAACATCCTGTTCTTTTTGAAAATACATTAGCATTAAATTGAAAGATGGTTTTGAAACCTGTCATGTTACAATATACACATCAGTAGTAGTAGAGAGCCAGTGGTGTGAGAGCATGAAAACATTTTCTCTTCTTTTTCTCTTCTTATAAAGTATTTCTGAGACATTAGTATGAACAGTAAAAAAGTAGCATAGTCATAATACAGTTGGTGTCATAGTAAGGTGAGAATGTGGACGTTTGAGATAGCCTATACTTCATAGGTGAGTGATTTTCACAGTCTTTGGTTTTGGTTGTGTCAACAACGTTTGAGGAATTCAGTCAGGGAATTTATTGTTGTATTGTATTGATTTATTTAAAGGGGTGCAAGTATCCAATTTAAAAAAAAAAAAACAGGAAATAATTTGTGTGTATGTGCGTTTGTGTGTATGTGTTAGTTAGAGGTTTTCAAACTGCGAGGTGCGCCTCCCTGAAAGACTTGCAGGGGGCAAGTAAGGAGAGACGCGAAGCAAAGATACTGTGTGAGGTGAAAGATACAAATGCATGCTGGTGTTCTAACAATGGGAAGTTAGTTATGTGTTGTTTTGCCCCACTGAGTTGGCTGCTCACCAACACTGTCAACAGTTGGAGCTGCAGCAGAGACAGCCTGAGGAGGCAGTTAAGGTGGTTGTAAAGTACGCTAATTGCCCAAATTTGTGTACTGTGTTTCATAACTCAGTCAAATCTGAACACAAAGACATGATACACATCTTTTTAGATTCAGTGACTCAGACTTAAGCTTTCTGGGGATATCACTGCAGATCGTCAGAAGGATTACATGGTTCCTTTATGTACCTAGAAATACTTTTTAATAATTTTGCATCTAAAGGCATATGGGGCAGAGACACTGACATATCATGGATAATATTAGATTTAAAAGAGAGAGAATCTTTAAAAATCTCTCAAAATAAACTCAAATATGCATTTTTGTCAAGCTAGAGACAACTAACTTCCTGAAAACTGGACAATTCTGAGATTTTCACTCAGCAATAGCATTCATTTTGAAGATAGTCGGTACTGACTCCTCTGTAGCCAGCTCCCGTTAAAGTGTAGTTTTTGTTTTTACTGAGAAGCCTTTTAATTACACATCAGTCACACTTGGTTTCATTGCTGTCAGTAGAGGCAACCACAGCTTTGCTATTGTTGTTCTGGATTTAATGCGACAGAGCCTTCCGCTGTGACAACTAAAGTGAAACCTAGAAGTCTGAATACTTTGCTTCAAACTTGCATGTGTTTAGCAGCATTTATAAATAATAACTTGACACTTAAGTTATTTAAATTCTTTAACACTACCCAATTATCAAACTGAAAAGGTCACAAGAGCAATCCAAAAAAAAAAAGAAGAGTAATCTTGAAAGTAACAACAGGGAAATAAACAAGAAAAGCCTATTTGAAATCCCAGTTAGAGGCTAAGGCAGGCGGCATTCTGAATTTTTGTTACTGCCAACAAATCCCATGAAAAGACCAAACAATGGATTGATCCTACTGACAAGTATTGTGAGCCCCATGGTGGCTGGGTAACACTTTCCTTCATTACAATGATCACTGCCACTGTAGTTTATTTTGAGTCAATCCCACGTACATCGTCCTGCTGCCATAAATACTCACTTGTGCACCAAATGGTGTTAATCTGTGTCCAAGAATAGCCCCCAAGAACTGCGCTATTCACTCCTTTTTGAGGAACTTTATATAACAATACTCACCTTAAAATAACTATACTGACATCAACAATGACCACCAACACAAGTAAATCTGAAGCTGCTGCAGAATTACTCAGCAATCAAACACTGCCTGTCTCAAGCAGAGTGAAGCATACCCTTACATGTTATTGCTGTTCATAACTTTCAACAGTCAATGTATGTGTCAGTGTAGGTGCATCTAATGTTGTACAGCTATTTAAGTTGTGTTTGTCTGAAGGAGCCATACTTAAAGAATAAAGCAGAGCAGGGGAAAACGGAGTGGGAGAAATAGAGTAGAAAAAAAGGCATTGCTGGAGTGAAATGGGGTGAGGTGCCTCGAGGGGTTTTTCTACGTCAAGTGCTGTGCTTAAATGACTATGAAAGAGCTTGCCGTCCTCCCACCCTTCCATGCAGAATTGACTTTGGCTTCACACGTGTTCATCAATGGGGCTGATGTGCAGTCATGGCGACAAGGTTTGCTACTTAAGGGACCTGTCTGAGAGCAGTAGAGCAGCCTTTATTTTTACTGTCAAAGCACAGTGTTCTCGACAAGCACAGGTTACCTACTGTAATGTGTGAATGCAAAATACTTGTCCTCTTCGTCCGGAATGAAGACAAATAATCAAGGGTATGTTATTTGTTGTGTAATTCCACTAAGATGCATGATAAAAGCAAACTTTTGCTGTTTTAACTTTCAATAACTCATTTCATTCACTGAATAGCATGGCTAACAGATGCCCCAAATGCCTCACATGAAAACACTTTTACAACAAATACATGTTGGAAATAAAAAGGTCCTCAAGCCCCCTTTATTTCCTGACACAGCTCTGATGTCTCTGGAAGTGCAACAGAAGGCTTTGAATATTCAGTAAACACTGGTCTAGGACCCATTTAAGTGAGAATTAAAAATGGCAAGCCACCTGCTCTTTTCATTACAGCAACTGTTGATTCAGACACAGGCTCTGCCGGTGATTTGCCATGTGACAGATTCACTCCCACCTAAACCCTGTTAAACTCCGATCATCAGCAGCCTACGAGCTAAGTATTAATACAAGAGCACACATGTTTGTGCTTACTCAGTTCTTTCTGTCCTAGATCCTGCTCTGAACAACATACACAAGCCGTGACGCTGGATGAGACATGCTTTCCGGGACAAATGCTCCTTACACATGGAAACATGCAAAAATGTTTATAAACAAGGCTCATACAGACTGAAACTCTTGCTTTTCATCTCTCTGTTTGTGGTAATTATTGCATAACAGACAGAGTTACGCATTCATAGCCTGAAACTTCATTCTGTAGTGCAATATGCTCTGGAGAGCAGGACGGTGTGACATGAGGAGAACAGTGCCAGCTTTGACTAAAGATGCCTTCTGGTCAGTTGAAAGCTTAGCATACTCTATGGCCACTCAAACTGACAGGCATTCTGCACTGTGCTAACAGCAGCAGGTTTGTTGACATATTTTTGTGAAGGGACATATTGTTACAAGAAGGTACGGGATAAAGAAAATATAAATATAACAAATATATAATTGTTTGTGTGTTTCCTGTAATCTAACTTCTGCATGTTCCTTTGATTATGTACAAAGTAGGATAGGATCACAGCTCCTTAATGAATTAATGTTGTTTTAATAAGTATATAATGCCTTCACAGGAAATATTGATGAAGGCTTTTTTTCCTGTGATGGATTTAGGATAATTCCAGCTGCAAAGCAGGTCATTTTTGTGTGGACTTCCTTCCTTTTTAGTAAAGAAGACCTCAGTTAAAATACTTTAATTAAAATTTGAAATGTGAAAGGGGTCACTTGTAGTGACCGATATTCATAACGGAGTGAATACTGGACTTAAATTGCTGGATGTCTAAATAAGCCACTGTTTGCTGACATATTTGCTATATCAGATTTATAAGGTGATAAAATGTCACCAAACATGTCAATGTTGTGTTTACAGCTTGTTGCACACGCACACACACACACACACACGCACAAATAAATAAATGAATGCAGGTTTAAAATAGAAACATTTTGACTGTGCAGCCTTTATAGACGTGTGATTCATATTATTGCATGGATAGCCACACACATTTACATAAAAGAGACATATCCTCTTGATCTTACAGCACAAAATACAATTAAGTACTGTGACTTGTTTAGAATTTGGTGCAGGATATTGAAGTTAAAGCAGCTTTGTTGGAGCTGCAGGACTTCAGAAAAGTATTTGATTATTGTGATTGTAAATACTGATGTGAGGTCCAACATTTCTTCATCTAAGCAGCACTGGAAAGAAGCCCAGCATGCGATACTGAAACCAACAATAATTATTCCAAGGGTTTGCTAGCTAACAGCAGTTGCAATTACAATGACAACAGGCTGCCTTAATAAATCAGTGAGTCTTGTGCCTAAGTGTATTCTCAATGCTTATTAGAGACAGATGAAATGAAGAAGAACATTATGCATTACCTGGAGTATTGCATTCTGAAATACCTCCCACTTCATTTGCTGTATGCACACATACACAGCATACACCCACACATTTCTTTTCACTCCCATCTTCCCTCGGCACAGCACCGATTGATTAGATATTGAAAATGGTCTGTCAGCGTGTTTTATAGAGGTACTCATCTGACAATGAATGCAACACCTCGGGTGGGAGCTAATTATATTAGAGACACAACTCGGTTCTGCTGTCTTGCTCTCTCAGCGTTGGCCCCATAGGGAGACGAGGTCATGCAGCAACACCACCACTCCAACTGGGCTTGTCAATGCCCACATTAAAGATTTCCAATGGCCATGCCCACTTACTCTAACTCAAAATGTGTTCCGTTGCCAGCAATGACAACATATTTAGAGACAGTTTCAGTCTGATAGAAAGTGTAACAATAAAGAATGACACAGGTACCTGATCTGCAACAGCACGGGCCAATTTGTCCATCCTGGAACCAGCCTCTGCAATTTTCTTAGCTGCGTTGATCACATCTGAGGAGTTCTTCAAGGGGCCTTTGCCTCTGGAAAAATCCAACGAGTGAGAAAGACGGAAAAACAGAATGTGGGTGGAGTTGCAGAAGCAGAAGACATGCAGAGCTTCCCATTAAAGGCCGAGCTCAAGCCTATGTCACACAAGTTTGTACAGCAGTTCAATTGCTGTGGCTGGCGGAATATTACAGGAATATTACAATCAATCCCCAATACACAATAGCCCATATAAAGGATGTGACAACAGTTAAATGTACAGTATATCTTTGTCCCTAATGATGTATCACAGAGATGTGAAACATCTTTGATGCACAAAAAAACAAGAGTTTTGTTTTTAACAGCAAAACGGGAGAATTTTCTAAGCAGTTACAGTAGGAAATAAAATAGGAGACGGAAATAATGGCCAACAACTGAGCCTGTGATCTGTGTTGTGTTTTCTTGATTTGCCAGCACAGGGGGGAATTTAATGTGGCTAAGATAAGTGTATTAGCCTGTGTGATATGTCTCATTTTTAGTCAGTGCTCAGCTTAAGTTTCCACTCAGTTTGTTCATGCCAATCTGAGTAACTAGGGTCAATGCCAAGTAATAATGGTGCAGTCACAGCACAGCAGCCATAATATGACTAATCACTCATGGCTCTGATTTTATTTTATTTTTTTCTTTTTGGTTTGTTCCACGCCATATAATTGTGGAGTCGATCACAACCCCATACACAATACAGATTACCATCAGTTAGGCATTCCCCTGATATGTTGAGCTCAGATGGGGGAGATTGAGAGGAAAGCTGCTGGCTTTTAGTAAACATAAGCGACAAGAAAAACAGATTATCTATTACAGTATATCTTTGAATCCCGGCATTTCTACATAGTCTGATCAAAACAGAGGTCGTCTGGGTCACTTTGCCTTAGTCACTGCTGCAATAAGCTTGTATAAAATGTGGATCAAAAGCCCCGTATGTGAAAAGGGTTGCTCATAGTGATGAACCCACAGAGAATTATCACCAGTTTTTGCGACAGTTTTGGTTTTATGGTACAATTTTTCTATTTTGATTCACTCTCACAGCTCTCATCAACCTGTTTTCAGACACAGCGGGCAGCTGTTTGCTGTGAAAAATCAGATACCCACTCTATGCTACCTACCCAGCAACAAATTGGCATTTGGCAGCTAAGGAGCCAGTTATTTTTCCCTCTGGAGTTTGTGTGTCTGCTGGTTGTGTAAATAAGAAACTGTTACTGACAAATTAGCCACATGAACTGTATAATAATGTAAAGTAATAATACATCTGTGTGGTCTTTACATTGTGCCTTTAAGTGGTAAAAAAAAAAAAAAAAGAAGTCATATGTCTTTGCAGGCTTTAATTTAGTTGTTTTGTATTTGGTATTATTTTTACCTGGTGAAGTCTGTCATCTCCATCATGATCATACACATCTGCTTGGCCAGCACAATGATGTCATTGCCGTTGTCATCCCACTTGGCCACTTCTGCATCCAGCTTGCACTTCTCCTGTCTGAAGCTCTCCACCTGCTCAGCAATCTTTGCCTTCTCCTCCTGGGGAAGCTGTGCCATGATGGCCTGCAGGCAACAAGGGAGTATGGAAGAAACAAAAGCATTAGAGGAGGAGGAAGAGGTTGTTAGGGAGTAAATTTGAGCAGAATAAATTGGGAAGATGGCTCAGAATGAGAGAAATGCCAGAGGAGAAGAATTTAGGTAAAGGAAAGAGATAAGGTTGGGGAGTAGAGAACGATAGGGAAATGAGGAAAGGG
Organism: Dicentrarchus labrax; assembly: GCF_905237075.1. NCBI lineage: Eukaryota > Metazoa > Chordata > Actinopteri > Moronidae > Dicentrarchus > Dicentrarchus labrax. The sequence goes on along the minus strand of NW_026136721.1, from coordinate 24,381,484 downwards.
TCGAATAAGAACAGGGATTAGTTTTGGAAGAAGAGAATAAAGGAAAGAATATAGAGGGGAAAGCTGTAGCACCATTTGTTCTATTTTTTTCTGTCCAGTCTACTTTTTAATCCGCCCTACAAAACTTGAACATTAAGTTTGGAGTCTGACTATCCCTGCCCTTCCAAAATGCTTCAAAATAAAGTTCTAAACTTTACATTTAATGACTGGACCTTTTCAAACCCCTTGACATCTTATATCCATAAAGAGCAAATCCATTTTTGCTTTCATTTTTTCCTCAGCGGCCTTTGGGGGCAGGTCCAAAATGGCATAAATCTTGTGGCAAGGTCACAGGCGCAGTAAGTACCCGGTATTATTTGGGAGATAAATGTATAATTACCTCGCTTCTTAGACGAGAGAATGAATAATGCATTTGTTCAACATTATGTCAGGGAGGTGAGATGGAAGGAAGAGCAACCTGGTTTCCATTAGGTCGATTCTATTGACTTTAGAGGCCGAGACAGAAAACGAGTACAGTAAAAAAGAAAAGTCACCATTGTTTTTTAACCTCATCTATTATTGACTGTCCACCAAGACTTGCTATTCTCTTAATGAAATAATCGCCCTTGTCCTTCTTTTCCCTCTTCCTTATTCCCTCTCTCACAGCAAAGCTGGTGTGTGGGGGTGCGGGGTGAGCTCAGTGAGAAAGTGCGTCACTTAGCTCATGTCCCCTGGGAGATGTGTCAGGAGGAAAATGAAAACAAAAAATATTGATGACTTGTCCTCCTGAAATTCTTTGAAAGGAAATGAGCAGGGACAAGAGGGGGGCCGCGGTGAAAGAGAGAGAATTGAAATTACAGACAGAAATAGAGAAGCATGGAGGCACAACTTTCTCATCACGGGCCAACAGATGTGTCCATGAGCTTTGGCCTACTGATCACTGTGAGAGAAGAGCTTTGATGGCGGTTAGCTTGAAAATAAAAACACACAACAAAAAAAAAAACCCAGAACGGCATAAACAAGCAAGCAAAACCAGCCCCCTCAAGCCCAGTGTAGATTTCCTCTGCTGCTGGTGCCAAGACACACAAACAACAGCGCAGCAACAAATCCCATTAAACAGTGTGTGGGGTGAAAACACTGCTCACATTTAAAACAAATACCAACTTAATACATGTGTATTTAGACTGCACAATGAGGGATAAACAATTTAAAACAGACTGACTGATTCCAGCAGGGAACACTTGTATTAACAGGTATGCTAGCACGCGTCACTATGAATTATGGGTTGTGCACAGCAGGCAGTGGATCTGGGGCCCCTGAACCAACATTTCTTTAATACATGACAAAACTACTGTAGGTACTACAAATCAAATTTACCTCTATAGGTTCCTTGACTAATCAGACAGATCCCTGAACAACAACAGGCTTTTATAACTGAATTTTAACCAATAGTCCCCTGTCAAAATCTTAAACAAATAAAATGTAGCTTGCCAGATAGTTCAGTAGTTCAAGCAAGGCTTACATGGCACACTCTTCCCATTGCAGCATGAATCTGATGGACACTTTTGATTATATGTCTTAGTTCTGAGTGCTCTACTCACTGCCATGCCTGCTGCCACAATTTGTCTTGAATAACACAACACTAGCTGTGTCTTATTTTTGATTTATTTATGCTGTTGATTTCAATTATGACCTGTTTTTAGATTCAAATCAGTTTGAATAAAAGCACAAATATTTATAAATATGAACATGAGGACACTTTAAGGGTGCTTGTGCTCCTAGCTTGTGGCTCTTGGAAGGCAGTGGCTCCCTGGCTTATGGTTTGCTGATTGCATGCTTGTTTGCATGTTTAATATAGCCAAAAACATAATGTCTAATAATGTCTGCCTAATCACTAGTGACACAGGTGAGTGCCCTGTCTGACCTCAGGACACAGGGCAGTCGTTAGCACGTCTTTGCTGCTCATATCATTCCTGCACCCAACTGTTGAGGCATTAATTATTCACATATTTCTATAATTACACTGAGCAGTATGCCGCTAGTGTCAAAATGGTGGTTATTCCATTTAGAAGAAGTACAGTTATGGTTTTGTTAAATGCCATCGTAACGAGTCAGATAGAGACTCTAAATTGAGAATCAGAGTAGTTCTAGGTATGGCTATTTCTTTAAGTATATTCAAAATGTTTTCCCCTCCGTCTGCTGCACATAAGAGCTGCATTAAACCAAGACGAACTGTTCTTCCAAACAGCTAAAGGGAGCAAAAAGTCTCTTGAAACTCAACAATTTGGATTTGAAATTCCTTTTCTAAAATTAGGGATCAAGGGAGGTTGGGGAGAGAGAGTGAGGGATTTGGTTGGTATTCAAATTCACTCTGAAAATGGTGTGACAAAAGAGAGAGAGAGCGAGAGAGCATCAGAGAGAGAGAGGGGTTCTGAACACAAAAGAAAGCTGCAGCACAGGGGTAAACACATGAGCCAATTGGGACGTCAGGGGAGCAGGATCCCCCCCCCTACTCTCTAGAATTCACTTATCCCCAAATCCCTTCCCCTACTTTACTGATAACAACAAGGAGCGGGCCTTGGGAGCTTAACATAGTGGCAAATCCGGCCGAGGGAGTGCTGTGCCAATACACTCTGCGACTCGGCTACGTCTGCAGGGATTAGAACGCTTTCCGGGTTTCTTCACCGAGCGCGGCGTCTTGAAATGACTTTAATTTGTTTCATTTGAAATAAACTGCCCAGACACTCAGAGTTCAATTTTATGGATGACCTATCAACAGTGTTATCCAATCACTGTGTTAAGAGATGTTGGGTGCATGTGTGGGGGACTTTGTGTTTGGCTCCCTGTGCATTATCTGTGGTGTGTTATAGAAGGAGAGTTTGTGTCTGCATGTTCTAATAGAAAGAGACACCATACACAGGCCTCTTTCCCCTGTGTGTTTTTCTGCCTTCTCATTATGCATGTTTGCTCTAATGACTTAGTTTTATGTGTAAGCATAATAGAAGTGACAAGTGGAACACCACACAAGGCGAAGCACTGGGAACAAAGGCCCTTGGGACTGCCCTGGACTTGATTTTATTTCTTTCTACACTGAGCACGAGAGAGGCAGTAAGATCGAGAGAGTGAGAGTGAGATATTACGCCTGTGTCATGTGTGTGATACCCGCACACTGACGGGGCTTGGAGGGATCATGACTGTAAACCTCAGTGTGCTCATGTCAGCTCCTATGGAGAAAATGGATTATGTTTCCTCTTGTCTGTTTGAATAGAAACACAGAGCACCAGTGTGCACTTGGCATGACCGTGAGAGGACAGCAAGCTTTATCCTGACACGACAGGCTGAGGCCGACTGGGCAGATCACCAGTGGTTCACGGCAAACACATCTTTTATGGATGTGCTTGCCTTCTGCGTGTGTAAATGTTTAGTCTCCGAGGGCATTACAGTGTCTGTGAGTGGAAAAACAGGCGATATCAATTAACTGTGTGAGAGGGTTTGTCAGTATGCCGGATATAAAGTACAGTACATTGTATATGATAACGTGCACTAAGTGCATAAATAGGAGTAATCACGTTTGATAACACGCTGTGATACATTGTTGTGCATTTATTCGCTGCAAGCTCAAGTGCATACTGGAGCATGCTAATTAAGGATGCTTGAACATGTCACCCTTTAAACCACCTTATATCACTGTATTACAGCAACAAGTTTAGACAAAGGGACATGCTGCTACTTCAGACTGTACCCAAGAAGGACTGCCCACTCAAAGTACAGTTAAGTGCCAGGAAAACTAGTGAACAGTTTGGTGCTGTGAAGCTCCTTTGTGTGGCAGCGCTGGTGCATCTAAGCTCAGATGGCCCTACAATGTTACGCTGCGGGAGCCTTAGTGGGAGTATACATACAACAAACTCAAAGCACTTCACACCCAGGACCCCCACAGTCATCCTGGAGCAGCTATTGTGCACCCAAAGCCTGGGTCTGTTCTTTTTGCTCATGGTTGGATTTCAGATTTGACAGGTAAACTTTTTCTACTTTTTTTTTTTTACTTGTCTTTTAAATCAGTAATTAATAAAATAAAACTTATATTCTCTACTACTAAAGATTCCTTCAAAAATCAAATCAAATCTGAATGCCACTTGAAAATGTCCTCCTAAGAAAAACAACAGCATCTGTTGTTTGTTCAAATGTCAAAAATGACGTATGTTTAAGTTTAACTGACAAGGACCTTTGGTGTGGATTATGAGTCCTGTCTCTTAGGTGCCAGTGGGGAAGTGCTGTGATGTTGTTATAGAGCCACATAATGTCACAGGGAACACATTGCAATGGATGTGAATGGTCAACAAAAAGTGTGGCTTGGACACAGGAGATTGCTGTTTGTTTCCTCTTTGCTACTGGCAGTGGAGGATTTCTTTTAATCATGAACGTAATCTTTACCCAACCTCTAGCAAATCTCATTTAACCAAAAATAAAACCTTACTATAATGTTGAACAAGAAGTAAATGCGCTTTGCCCCTAAAAAAAACCCAAACCATACACATAGCAGATCAGACAAAAGTTACATTCAGATGTAACAGTTGTGGAAGGCAATAACAATGTTGTTCTGCCAATGGGGCAACAGTTCAAAAAATGCTCACTTGTGTTGGTTTGGCAGGCAATGACAAACAACATATTTTGTCATTTAGTTTGAAGGACTTGTTGGCTGCGCTCTCAGTGCATGATATTAAAAACTGATGCATCATTTTAAAATAGATTGGGCATTTCATCGAGAACTTCCATCTGTTTGCCAGTTTTTAAAATGCTGCAACAGGATAAGTAGTGGCAGGGAAAATACATAGGACCGATTTACAGACTACTTCTGAAATATGGTCTGCTAGGATGAGTAGATTAGGATGGCTAATGTTAGCTAATGTTAAAGCCCCTACAAGAAACTTGTGTTGTGTTGTTGTGTTGATCCTGGCAACCCTGCGGCAAAAGCAGCATTTCTACCACTTTGTTTCATTGATTTCAAGGGGAATCCAACTGAATCTGACCCAGTGGCAAACACTAAGAAGTACATAGAAATAGCTAATCTTCTCGCTGATGGTCTTGTTTGTTTATGTTGGACATATAGAGGTATCAGTATTAAATTGCAACTGCTTCATAACCAGTTAAAAACTCCTTATAGGAAGTTCTACAAACTTTTGGCTAGATATTTCTGCATCACAGATATTAAGATAGTCACTTTGATGACTTTATGATTCTTGTCTACTTCTCATTATTATTTGTGGCCACAGTGAAGGCTGCTCAGTAACAAGGTCTAACTTTAATGTGCAGTATTTTTAGCTTGCCGAAAGTTTGAAAGGTTGCCTACTAGTAGGGCCTGATGTTCTGAGTTGCTTATCTATTGTTTTAACTAATTAACTAATTAAAAGGTGTGACAATCAGGACTTTAGCTGTATAGTACTTACATTTAGCAACAATAATCTGCTGTTTTGGTTTTATTTATTTTTCCCTCCTTTGTGCATTACCCCCCTGTGTGTGCAGACTGTGTAGAGACTCAGGCAGTATAATTCAGGCCAGTGCCATAGGGAGAGGCATTGGGCCAAGCCATACTCCTGCCATCCACAATCCATTCAACATGCAACACACCGCTAGAGCCTCTGTGTTGCTGGAGGGAAGCAAGCACTGATACCCTCTTAATGTTCTTTAAGCTGGGCCCAAGTGAAAAATTGCTAATGTGCAACAAAGCCCAGACCCTGGTGACCGTGACTGAAGCCTTGGCACAGTATTATATTGTATTTTGTCTTTTTGTCTGGCATCTGAAGGGAATTTGGTAATTACTTCTTTGTTTGTGATTGCAATTTTACACCTGCCATCCCCAAACAGTGTTTATTTAAAATAATCCCGCTTGTTAGGATCATTTAAATTTACTTTCATGCTATGTAAGTGGAACTAGTTGCATGAATCGATTGAAGCATGGTCAGAGTACAGGGTGGGTACTGGGGTGGGATGCAATACAACTTGCACCTCAGCCTACAACCAACATCACATATATGATAAGTTTGGGCAGGTTGCCCAGCCTTTAACCAAACCAAAAATATGTTTTATTTTTCTGTATCTTTTTTATGGTTCCATAGCTGAGGCACATTAGAGAAGTTTTAGCACAGTGGGGAAGTGAACATTTACTCACCCGAGCACTCTGTCCAGCAATAAGCTGGTCATCTTCAGTCTGGACACTAGTCCTGCTGCGAGTATCATAGTCCTCCTGCTCAAAGTCAGAGTCATCTTCCAGCTCCTCTGGTGTCTATGAGAAACAAAAGACAAAGTCGGTAAACAGTCAGACAGAATGAAACCAAAACAGACAAAAATCCTACGACTCCAAAATGTATAGCTGAAAAGGGACATTTTCCTTGCATTTGGGCCCCATTGTGCAAGAATCCTGACTAACAGACAGCATAGCCCTGTGTTATTGTTTTATATGTATTATAATGTGTAGGTTTCCTCAACAGCAGATCAAACACACAATAAAGCCAAAGTGAAGGTGAATTAAATGGGCTCGCTGTAATGCTTTTGCACTGGGGATTGACAGTATGGAGTGGTTTGATTTTATGGATGCTTTTCTTCACTGGGTCACTTTATGAAATCGAACAACTTATCAAGAATCTTCACATCTGAGAAGAGTGGAGCTGTTACTACAAATATCTATTCAATAATATTAATATTATTACGTGATTATTCAATTAGAGATAGACATAAGACATCAACATTTCAGCCTATTAAAGGTTTTAGCAAAACCTGAAGTCAAAGCAGAAAAGAACTACAACAATGCACTGTTTTAGCTCAGTGAACATATTCAAATATTCTAGTCAAAGCTGTATTCTAGATATCACAAAATGTATCCGAAATGATCAACGATGAACAAGTCTGTCTCCGATATTGGCTAATACTTGTCTTGATTCATTATTGAAAGCCTTGTAAACATATTTAAATCAGTTCGTCAAGCTATGACTCACAGATTAGACAACAGTTTGTGAATGGTCTCAGTCAAGGCTGGTGTTATTTCTTTCAAGATCAACTACTTCAAAGCAAAACTTGGAAAAGAGAACACCGGAAGTAACTTGTAATAAAATGTCAGACTGCTTCTATCTGTGTGAATGAATATTTGTATGTTTATAAGTTTGTCTCTGCATAATAATCTTATGTTCATTTATTTTCTTTTAACGATGCATCATATTTAATCTTTGCTGTGTGGCGATTTCTTAATGTTATTCTTTTAAAAAGTAATGACAGCCCTTTGATTTCTCTTTTGTCATTTCAAAGGAAAATATTAGAATGAAAAGCAGAAATACACATCATTATTCCACCATGCTAAATAATTACAAAAGCATTAGGAGGACAAACAATTTGTGGTTGGAATATAATTGAGTTATATCTTTTGCATTTGCTCAAAGTGAAAGACTAAATGATTAATAAATATTTTTATTCCTCTCTGGTAGCTACAAAAGAATATCTAAAAAAAGATCAGTAGGTTACCCGGCTACCTTCAACACACTAAGCTACATCACCATGGTAACATCTGTTGGATGACTTCTCCGCTGCAGAGCTGAGGATCAGATCAAAGCATGTATATGTGTAAAGTCATCATTCCTACATGATGCTGACATTTAAAAATGCCCTGCATTCACAGTACTGTCACACGTATCCTTGTAACAAGAATCATGAGTTACACTATGTATAGACTGCAAGAACGTTGCTTCTCCCTGATGATTAATTATATCGGAGATATAATACATATTTTACACAAACCAGTGCTTACACTGGCTATAAAGCAGGACATTTACTGTGTACTAGCATGGACTAGTAATTGTACTGGATTTCTTCAGTATTCCCAACAGTTGATCTAGTGTGCCTTGTTGCACTGACATTCTATCACTGCTGAACATGAGACGACTTTGTAAATACAAAATCTTCTAATGGAGAAGAGATTCTGGTTGTGTGAATATATATATATATATATATTTAGGCTCAAGGAGCAATGATTGGGATCCAAACACACAAATTAAAAAACTGCCTCATCATTGGCTAGTTGGGGATTTAAACCCTGGACCTTTTTATCCCAAGAGGAGGTGATTTGTTTTCTACACACTTTCTCACACTGAGGCAATGACATCACATTTGTTGTGTTGTTTTTTGTAAATATATTTGTCTGATAAAGGTAGTATTTAGCTGCAAATGAAACCTGAAGGTTTGAAGTGACTAACAGTAAAAAAAAAATACTAATATAATTATACAGATACAATCATAGTGAAATGTGAGAGTGAGAGAGAGTGGGATCTTATCAGAAGGACTTAATCAGCAGATTTGGAAAACATGTGTACCTCTGTGTTATTTTTCCTTCATCTCTACTGAGTGCTGTCCTTAGCTGGGATCAAACTCACAACCTGAGTGTCTAAAAAGGACACACTTGCAACATCTTAAACGACTGCAATATTCACTGGGTATACAAGAATTTCCACACACCTTCTAATAATGTGAGCCACTGACATCACAGACATGGGTATTGCTAAGTTTTTGAAGTTTGGTTACAATAGCTTCAGCCAATTTTGATTTATGCACATTTACACAACTTAAAATGATGTAATTTTTGAGATGTCTAAATGTCCTTGATAGCTTTAAATGAGCAAAGTAGATCTCAGTTTTGGGACAGTTTTTTTTAATTGATAAAAAGTTGCTTGGTTTTGCTAGTTATATACCTGTATTCCTATTGTATCCCTTGAAATCGTAATATTTTATACTCTGCAATTGTCTGTACTTGGTGGACATTTGTTAATCTGTGTTGTGAAACTGGTAATTCATGACTGCTAATTTCCACAGTAACTGCACCCACTGCCAACTCATGGTGACATACTTATTCCATACCCTGGGCAGCAGTGCTGTATCCTGGCACTATAGTACCACACTAGATCACAGATAGACCACACGTGACCACACACAGCTTAGATGCTGGCAAACCAAACAGGCCAGTGCAGCTATATTTATCCTACAAAGACAGACTGGCTGAGGCCTTGTTAAGACAGACATTAACACTGTATGAAGAAAACTGAACCCCCCTTATTCATCCAATGTGGCTACTGGGTTGGCACAGTATGGCTGCCAACAGGGAGGACTCTGGCAACCCCTTCCCATCAAACAATATTGTTCGGTAGATTGCTTTGTTGTGTGTAATTCCACTGTTTACCAGGTAATCATCGCAACAGAGGATACAATTATTCTTATTGTAATAATTTTTCAGAGGTGTAAAATCACTGTGCAGCATTATGGCATCTGATAATCATTTAACTTCAAGGATCTATTGTTAAAATCACTCTCTCGGATTGTGTTTCAATGTGTGACTGAAACAACAGGACCCCATCAATGCAGGCCCTTGCATTTTTTTTAATACAGTGCTACTTGAGCTCTGAACTTCCAGTAAAAGTTGAACTTTGAGACAGGCTGTAGGTCAGTTTGTTGAGAAAGGGAGCAAGTGTAAACACTGGTTATATTACAGTTGTCAGTCTCCAACCACTGTTCAATTTTATACATGTTCCATTCTATCCAGTGCTTGCTACTGCATCGCACTGCTCTGCTCTGTATGTGTGTATGTATGTGTGTACCCGGGTACATAGAGGCCAGGAGAAAACTATGTTTTCGAGAACTTTCATTATGGCTTTACACTCTTCTCAAGACCTGCCTCAATTTTTAAACACTGTGGAGAATTGGTTTCTTAATCCATCGACTGCTCATAAGATCTGTGCTGTAAAAATTCTAAAGGAGCCATTGCTTGGCTTAAGTGGAAGAAAAATAACACAGATGCATAAAAAAATGTGTGCACAAAAAACTATTACATGTGGCACCAACATTTGCTATCTATATGATGGAGTTAGACAACAGAGAAAGCAAGGATCTTCCAAGTTGTTTCCTCAGAAAGTAATTGAACTTGGATGGGATTATGAAGCCAGCTGGTCCCGGGCAGTTCAAAGCTGCCTGTTTTACATTATTTACCAACATCAAATTATTTTCCATAATTAGATTTTTTCCAGAGCTGCACTGGGAAACCTTCCAGCCTGCATAACGTTGAATAAATGAATTACATGGTGAAGAGAGAAGGGCCAGTTCGGGTGAAAAATGCAGATACTGTAACATCAGAGTGGGTATGTGAGGCAGTAGAGCTGCTGGTATCAAGTTGTTATGCAGCATTTTTATCATGACATGCTGTAAAATGTTCTGCCAGCTTTAGAAAACAGATCATGTGACAGGTGCAACATCTCAAATGGGAATTCTATTGAATTTTAGAATTCAATTATGTTTTTCTTCAACCTTAGGGCAGCTATGTTTTTGTTGGAGTACATCCACTATCATCTATGATAGCCAGCAGCACACTTTACTCCAACAATAATGTCCCACAGATGTGTAGCTAAAATGAGAATGAAGTGGCAAAAAATTGGACTGCTGTCTGAGTGTGACAAATGTGTAAGTCAGGGTGAAGTTCACATAGGGATAAATCCAGTGACTCAGGAGATTGTATTATTTCCTAAATACATGCTTTTGATCCTACTTTTGTAAGAGAGATATTCTCAAATTATTAATTAGAAGTTAAAAATGCTAAAAATATTGAATTTGAAGCCATTGTTGATTGTAAATGTATATCATGAATCTACACCAAAAAGACTTAATAAAGACTCACTGACTAACTATTCAGCAACACTAGGAAACAAAAAAATCAGATGTCTACAATCACAAAATATCCAATCAAATATTGTGAATATATGGAGGAAGCCAGAAATAAATGACTGCACATGTCGTTGGTCAGCATTTCCAAATACATTCATTTCTAACTCTTGCTGAGATTTTAAATAATTGCAGAGTATCTCAGTGAGTGTTTCACTTTTGCTCTTTTAGAGGAGGTAATGGACATACCCTTATCATGAGGACAGCTTTCCTGATGTCACGGACACCATCGTAGACCAAACGGGATGCATCAATGAACTCATTTTCCTCAAAGGCCTGTGGGGGGTTTGTACTCAGTGCCTCAATAGCTACCTCCACTTGTTCAGCAAAACGGGGCATGACTGCAGGGAGAAACAGGTAAGGGAGGCAAAGAGAGAGAGAACAAAAGAAAAATATGAGAGGCAGGCGCATCACATTTGTTAGTAATCCTTCAGAACGGGTGAAGGCTTATCAATCAGAAAAAAAGCAAAATGGCACAGTGAAAGCACAATTATAAGTGTGTGGTTTCTCCAGTCGAGGACGTGATCACAACCTTTTCATCTCACATTTTGTAGCAGTGGGGTCTCCCCCTGCGTCAGTCTCTGCTCACTTGTGTACCTCAGGAAAAGGCGAGATGTCACACTTAGCCTCTGTGTAAGCGACAATATGCTGTTCGCACATTGCACGGCAATTAGCTATTTCAGCTTGGCTTACCAAAAAAAGAAGATTGGCCTGTCTGTCACAGATGTGCTTGTGTGTACGCTGGCCGTTGGCATGTGGAGGTGTGTGTGTATGTGTGTGGTGCGTGCATGTGTGTAACCTGTAAGAAGATGGCTGTGTGAGCTTCAGCGTTACAGTACAAGGGCGCTAACTTGCAAGCTCAGCCTGTCAAATCACAATGCCGATGAAGGGAAACAAATTCATCAAAGTCTTTTGAGCCAAACAAAAGCCAAGCAACAAAAGAAAAGTCCCTATTGACCATAAAAATGGTTGGTTTTGTTGTCAGTATCAATTGGCCAGGCCAGATGGAAGAGCTTTATGTGCTTTGTGTGCTCAAATGAATTGTGCTGAATGTGAATAGACATTATTCAATATTCAAGAATACAGACAGAATGTTTGAATATTTAGCAGGCTACCTTTCTACGTAATCGCTTCTTGAGTAAAAATAATTGAAAGCAGAGTTTAATAATGTTTTTTTTTTCATATGGACACTGTGCTGTGGCAGTTTATCATAACAAAAGCTATGGTTTACCTGGACAGACAGTTGCCAGCCAGAAAAGGTCCGTTTTCATATATTGTATTATCTATACGTGCTTTTTCAAACAGCACAAATGCCTTTTACCCCACCATTACTTGTGGCTGTCCTTCGAGTGTACGACTGTAAAGGCATTTTCTATAAATCCACAACAAATATGCTTACAAATAGAGAAAGATGTGGAAAGAAACAAAGAAAGAAAAAGACAGACTTTGCTTTTTTAGTACGTTATAAAAAGAAGTCTCGGCTGCTTTGGAAAAATAAGCAACAAATGTGTATACATAAAGAGTAGATTTTTGGAGAGTAGATATTTGGACTGATATAAGACAACACCCTTTTGACAGAAGAAGACAGGTCTAATGAGGACAGACGAGTAGGAAAAAGAAAAACAGGGGAAAAGACAAATAAAGGATGGCAGCTTGGCTGGTGAGCCTACACCGTGCCAACTGTGTGATTTTATTATTATTCCCCACACTTTCCTCCTCTCTTACATGCAGTCTGAATTAAATCAATTAGCCAGCTTGCACTAAAGGTGTATCTACAGTATACTTATTTGTCTGATATAAAACACAAGCTATATTTCACCAAACATAAAAGGCACTACAAAAAGTCTCTCTCTTTTTCTTTTCATTTTTAATTCAGTTTAATCCACTTACTGGAGAAGCGTAAAATAGGCTTTTGGGAATTGCTGGGAAGGCGTTTTAAATAGAAATATTTAAATGTTCTCCAAGCTCTTAATGAGCAAAGTTGCTGATGGTAAGGAGCAATTTCACTCATTCCAGTTGAAAAATGATGAAGGGAATTAAATGTGACCATGTAGGAATGGATTTTTTTCACCCCCTAGGCTTAAGCATAGTTAAAGTGAGAAGTTATAGAAGTACAATGAATGCTTAGAAACCTCACCGCAGCGATGGCGTGCCCATGTGAGGTGTTTAACGAGCACAACTTGCACCGTTTTCTATGCCTAAACCTCAATTTAAAAGGGGTTTCAAAAGACATATATATCACAAAAGGTAAAAATCAAAAGCACAATTTTAACCCTGAATTTATGTGTCAAAATTTTGATTTGAGTTGTACAGTTTTACCCGCTATGTTACAATAACGGTGAATTGGCAAGCAAGGACCGTATTACATCCTACACTACAGAGTTACAGAGATCAATGAAGACATTCCATAAGACAAAGTATTATATTACATATACATATACAGTGCATATCCATACTGTACAATACCTGCTCAGCACATAAAGCTAGCGATTAGCTGGGGAACATTGAGGAGCATTTGACGGGGAAAAAAAACCCAGAACAAAACAAAAACTCAAATAATTCTGTCAGGAGTTGGTGGAGACCAAAACCGAGCTACAGTCAAGAGAGTGAGCACTGGACTTAAATTCATCATGTGGCCAGAAACACAACTCAAATTAAATGATAATGTCAGTGTTGTTTTTATAGCCTGTGGCCAAAACATCAGTTATTGAAGGTTAATGAATGTTTATATATGTGTCTATTATTCATTATACATAGTACACACCTCATCATTCACTTATATGGTCCAAGTTATTGTAATGGAATAAAGCTAATTTCATTTCTTTCTTCCATAGCATGTGAACCACACTCAAGGGATCAATAATATCTTATTCTGAAACAATGCATAAGATGTCTACTGAAGGATTTTTCATTTGGTAAAACATGTTTCACTTAGTAAAGAAAAAACTGCTTATACCATATAATCAATGTACATAGAACACTGAAAAAACATGTAATATCATATTTTAAAGCTACTTATGGATAAATATAAATATAAATGTGAGGTTATGAGATTAAGACTTCAGTGCTCCTGCTCTGTTTAGTGCTATGTTCTCCTACACTCTCACATTGGTTAAAATGTTTCACCTAGCTCCTCATACTGCACTGCTACTCTCAAAGCAATTTCCCCATCAGCACTCTCTCCTACTGTAACTCCCACCTCTATTTACGCACTGATTAAGAGACCTTACCTCCTTTCCTTGCAAGCTATGAGTTTGCCATCTGCTTCCCATTCTGGCTAAAACCTCTTTCCCCATCATTATAACAATGGATACAAATTTAAAGAGTGACTCATCTGGTTCAGCAACTGTGCTCTGCGCCATTTTGAGTATTAAAAGGAGCCCTGATTCACTGTCTTATTTCCGGTACAAATGGCTTTCTTTCTTCTCTATATTAGTGGCCATGATGTCACTAATTAGGTTTTCTGATCAAAGACTTTAAAATAAATGCTCAGTATTTATGATAAGTTGCTTTATGTCTGGCCAGCCACAAAGTCTGGTCCTGAGAGCTATTATTTTAAAAGTAGACAGTGTGAAGTGTCTTTACTTCTATCCCTCGGTCTCTGCTGCACTTCTTTTTAGTGCACTTGATCCACTGATTTACAGGCATGACATGTGGGTGGCAGTGTGAGCATGTGTGTTATTACTCACTGCAAAACCCTGGCTAAATCCCATTTACTGTGCCCAGATGTAATAACAAGGAGCAACGCAACCCTGCTTCTCTAAATGGCACACTGACTTAGGCCATATATCAGTTTTTTAATCTACCCTCTCCAGGCACCACATTAATGATCGCCTTTAAAATTTGTCCCTTTTTTTGAGGAGAAGATTAGTTTAAACACAGGGAGTTAGTGGGCAGAAAAGTGTCTCAGGGAAGAAGGAGGGAGAGGGGAAAAAAGAGAGAGAAGCCATAACCACTTTCCCATTAGGCTATTGATTTTCCTCCCTCTCAAGGACACGCTTCAATCCTGGGCCCATGTGTGGACTGTCTGTCAGGAATCTATGGCTCAGCTTTACACAGAAGAGTTGTGTGCCTTGGCTGCCTGTATTTGGCCGGGCCATAAATCCGACCACACTCAATATGAGGGAGAGGGGTCGGCAAATTGAGACAAGGTCAAAGGGCAGCTAGTTGTGATAAGCGTCCCGTGTTGACGTGGCAGCTGTCCGAAAGACAGGCGAGTCATGATTGGTGTGAGTGGCTGCGGGCATAAACACAGGAGGAATCAAATGAAAACACAAACTGCCAACACACACACACACACACACACACACACACACACACACACACACACACACACACACACACACACACACACACACATAACTGTTTTACTCATGCACACAACTAAGAAAAGGAAAAAAAGAGGACCACATCAATGAATTCCACAAAAATCCCTCCTCAGATCGCTTAGTGAAATCCTTGGTGACAGCTATTGATTTTTTGGTAGAGTCTAGTTAATTGGACTCAGTACCCTCTAAAAAGTGTGTGGTCCTATATCCTTTTCCTTTGTTCAGCTACACTTAATCATCTTTCCCCCAGCTATAGATTTCTCCTTGACTGTGTTCAAATCCATAGACATCAGGCCTGTGCGGACTGAGGGGAGAGGGAGGCAAAAGTTCACAAGGATCAATAAGTGCTTTATGGTCCAGATCAGATGTGCATGGTAGCCCCTAAAAACCCCAACTACCAACACTTAGGGGAAAACAGGAAGGGGAAACACAACAGCTCTACATCAAAGAGAAATATGGAGCCAATGAAACGCTGGTCTAACACAGTTGGTGGTTCCCCCTCTTAACATCTCAATTAGCACCCACAATCGAGAGAACACAAGGCCGTGTTAAAATTTAAGACAGGAGTCCTCCTTAAGGCCAGTGTGACTTGCCTCTTTTCTGTATTTGTATAGACTTAAGGTGAACTCAGACAGGACGGCGGCCATCTTAAAAACGGCAATATTATGCCACGTTTTCTGCTTAAATTAAGTAGGCTAAAGTCCTACTGCAGTTGAGATCGGCTAGGTTCACATGCTCCATAGGATGGAGTAACGGCATCTGAGTTTTATTTGTGCAAGGATCTGGCTTGTAACGAAATCACAAACTCCCTCACACGGGTATATTGCAGATTTTCTACATGTGGGTTGTTCTACATCTAATTTTGGTAAACTGAACAAGTCTGCAACTGGTGCAAAACTAAAAAAATTAAAATAAAAAAAATACCCAGCAGCTCCAGCTGTTTCATTTTTACCATGGGAGCAACTTAACTGCAGTTTGTACATTCATCATAATCTGATGTTTTGTTGAGGCATCCATCCACCCCAAATGCTTTACAATGTCAGCTTACTTCCTCCTTCTCTGTCACAATTGCTATGGCCGACATAGGGCTTTGTGACTTGAACGGAAACATATGTTGTTTTGGAGCACTTTCTGGAACAACTGATGCTGTTGTTCTTCTTGTGAGGACAGTCTACAGTGAACATATATATAAATTATTTAAAGTTAAAGAAATAATCTAACTTATTCAGCACCAAAGGCAGAAGTTAATCCACATTGGTAAGTTTCTTTCTGTTTTCTTTTGGCCTTGCATCCCACCGCCCCTGTTCTTTTTCTTTGGACATATACAATCTGGCACTGGCACTGGAAACAGTGTGAACTCTTGCCAGTCGTCAGTAGAAAGCTGCTCCAGATAACAAAAGTCTTACATTTTGCAGGTTTCAATATAAAATATAAAACATCAAATAAACACAAACACACACAAATACATACAAACAGCCAGTATACAAAAGAAAATACTGCAGTATGAGATTCATTTCATGCAAGTGGCACAAGTGTTAAATTTGTAAGTAATTACTTTCCTCTAGATGGCACACTTAAGCATGTCTCTTGTCGCATCTGTACGTCTAAAATGTTACTTTTCTTGTCAGTAGTAAATATTTAACTGGACCTGGTCCCTAGTCGTAAGGCTGTACCTTGTTTCACTTTTCTTTTCTTTTTTTTAAATCAGTTGCACGTCCGATAATATTTATTATTATCTTAGGGAAAGGTATTCATTTGAAACCAAACTATTTTGGCATGTGTTACTTCATACTTCATGTGTTAATGTAGCCAACAATGTAGTTCTTACAGGTTCCGGTATAAACTGTAAGAAGTACAGCACAGTATCTTGATGTTTAGGTGGTTAAACTAATCCATATAATCCACTTTTGGCTATGTTTCAGCCACAACAATCAATCATATCATTGTAGAGTGAGTTATTGATGTAAAACCTCATGCTGTAAAGTTGCAACAGCCATCACATGATGAAAGCAGTACAGAATTTCTGAAATGCACTTGAGTAAAAGTACAGAGTCTCATGAAGTAAAAACTAATTCAGTAAAGAGATACTATCTTATAATCTTGATGATAAATGTTGCTTTTTACCTCTGCATATGTCTGGGGTTGCATTCTGGCAGCCAGATATTCGATATTGTGTATCCAGGGAATAACTATTGAATCTTTTATCTCATTTGTCTTTTGTATAAAGGATTCAGGTAGTTTGCTTCTCATTTTAAGCCATTAGACTTACATGACTAACATTATGATGTTAACTCTTTAAAAATCAAACACTATAAAGTCAAATCAGTGGACAATCAATATGATACAACAACATCAACAGTTCTCCATTTGTTGTTCTCAGTAATGCTGACATAATGGTTCTGGGATCCTGCTGACTCTAGAAACAAGCGCCATACTCCATGGAGAATTAATAGAACATCAGCACAATTATCTAGTCTCCCTTTGACAAGGCTGTGGTCATACTAATTTGACCTTAAGTGACCACGAGATATTGCGACTGAACTTTACCAATTAATTACCTCAATCAACTAAACTGAATTATACAACAAAAGGACAAAATGTGCTTTAAATATCATATAACTAGTAGCCTACTGTAGGTAGTCCATTATGGTGGAGCTGAGTGCCAAAAGAGGGGCTCAGACAGATGGCTGCATGAACACACGTGACTCACCTAATGTTGTTTGTGACTTATCAGCTAGCAGGGAGGGGAGCTGATTGTGTCTCTCAATTATCCTGGCAGATGAAAGTAACGAGCGAAACAATACATATAGCGTCCCGCTAAATGGGCTCTAATGGGAGAGATAGAAACCAGGAGAGGGATGGATAGGCGAGAATGGAGAAAAAATAGAATGAGGAGGGGGCTGGCTGGTGTAACAGAGGGACTGTGGATTTGATTCTTGTGGACAAGTAATTGCTAAATTACCTCTTTCCTTTCATCCTGTGCTTTTGTTTGTCGACCTTTCATAATGGTGCACTGTTTTAAAGGCATGTTAGCACCTACTTTTAAGGGATTTGAGGGCCTATTTCAACACAAAAATGTTTCCTTGAAAATAGGACACCAGATTCTTTCCTATTTCCTTGTATTTGAACTATTTCTCAACACAATACACATTAATGTAACACATTTATTATATTGTAGATTTACTGTAAAAATGATAATGATACATTGTACAATCACAACACAATTATTACAGTATGTGAGCCATCTTACATGAAGGGCTCCTGTAATGAGTTTTCTTGTAAACAAACAAAAGTCACTTTTACAGTCAGTGTTACTCACTAACATACTTTGTGTGTTTCCTTGAGCTTCAACAAATTTAAGGTAATTTTCAAAGTATTTTCAATCCAGTGGTTTTATATTGATGTTCATTGAGTCTGTTTCTTGAGTGCATTCTTGAAGCATATTTTGGCATGTTACTGCCACCTGTAGATCATTGGAATTGTGTGACACCATTGGTTGGATATGTGATAAACAAAATGGGGACCCACTCAGCTCCATGGCACTACTAGAGGTCTAAAACTCCACAGTAAAACTTTAACCTTTAGAAAACTCCAAAGCTATATATGTTCAGAGATCCAATCCAGTATATTCAAAGCCAACTTAATACTCAATCTTCCAAACACCATCTCATGCTTTTTGCACACGTTTACTACCAAACAGGGCCCCAGAATAACTTTTTATCTTACCATACCAGTTTGTTTCTGCTTCCTTTGGTTTTCAGCTCATCCTCTGCTATGTTTCTGCCTTGCATTGACTGTACATAAAGTTAATTACTGTCATGCTGAGTGGAGGGAGGGCTGCTTTGCCAGCCACACACCTGTCATGGATAGGTTGTTAGACCCCCTAAATTGCAGACCAGTGTGACCAGTTAAAATGCTTAGTCACATATGTGCTCTGAAGCCCTGCTGCTGCATCCTTACGCCTTATATACTGTGCATAGTATACTAAGTATACAGTCAGATTTGGGGGAAGCCAATCTTTACTTCAGATGTGACTGAGACATGTATTGGCCCTGAGTCTGGTCTGCCACAAGATAATCTCAGGTCTTCTGGAATGACACAGAATATGCACAGTGACAGAGAAAAAAATAACAGATGAAAAATGGATGAGAGGCAGGGGAGTGAACAGGTGGCGTCCAGGGTTTGTATTAGAGCCAAGACACTGATCCAAACTGTGGGACACTGGGCATCTAGGCAATTAAAGTGTGTCTATAAGTCACTGACCAGACTGAGAAGCTAATGCAAGTGCTTGTGTGTGTATGTGCGTGTTGCACTGGTCCTCAGGAAAGTAGCTTAACTTGCCAAAAGCCTTGTTGCAAAATGTTTGATGGAAGTACTGAAAAAGGGTGAAGGTTACTGTATCAATCTTCACAATACAATGTAATACATTAATCTGTGGTTTCTCGTGCCACACCAGCTTTGTGTACAGTGCACTAACCTGTCTCAGAGAGGAGCTTGATGGACTCCAGCACACGCTCGGTGTAGACCCCAGGTTCGTAGTTTTCCATCTCAGCGTTAATGATGTGGACCACACGAGCAGCTCGGCCCCGGATAGCTCCAGCAGTTCGGTCAAGAGTGTCCACATCGCCCTCTTGCAGAGCAATTACACATTTGTTGACATCCTCAAGGATGTGGTTCTCTTTGGAGAAGCAAAAAACAATGACAGTGAATGGACCCAAGGCTCTCTCTGGTTGATGGAACATTTTTAATATTGTGTGCTGATGATTAATATTGCAGATTGTTAATGCAATGGGATCTGAATGGAATGATTCACATTTCTCCCTCAATGCAAATTAGCTCTTCTTTATATAATTACAATTCCGTTTCTAACCATCTTTATTCTTCTACAAAACATGCCAGTACATATACCAGTGCATCAAAAGTGAACATCATTACTTTCATGAATGCATGTCAAGAGCTAAAAGTTTGTTTTGTTTTACATATAATTAAAACCTAAGAAAATGACAAGTGAATGGGACATGGGCCAAATATATAAAGCAAAATGCAAATCAACAAGCGAATGGAACAAACCACAATTTAAGCAAAATAAACAGCTATTTGTTTTCAGATTGCTTTTCTTTCTTTGTGTTTTCTGTTTTTCTCCATTATTTTTTTGGTTATTTGTTATCCAATCAAGCCGCCACAGAGAAAGCTCTTCAACTTGATGTTTGAAGCAACCAGTCACAAAATAAATCTTTGACAGTGAGTGGAAATTAGGAACATGTCAATAACTTTCTTCTATTAGCCAATCAGTGAAGAATTTCTGCTAAATTGCCTCCTACCTGACACGGACAGGAAGTCATCCACAGAGGTGATGTCATCCACAGCCTCTGTCAGGATGCGCACCTGCTTCTCCCACTGATCCTTGAAAACGTCCATGTTGTCCTGGGCCACCTTGCTTTGGGGGCGGGCAGCCAGAGTGAGAGCAGCGTTGATAACCTGGCACGGAAGAACGGTGAACAATGTTACAAATGGTGTGTAAATAACAACACATGCTGTATTATGTTAAATTATAAGGCTCGTGTTATTCTATGTTTTTATTATTGTCAAAAGATCCCATGAAAAGACCAAAACCATTGGTAATCATGTATGAGTCCATCTCTCAATACTCCCTGACTATGGCACTCAAGCCCATTCTTTCCTACTTAATATGTAAATCTTTATAAATAGGTTACAAATATATAGTTTCATTAAAAAAAAAACTAAATAATTTTACAAAATAGCTGGCACTGTATTCTCTGGCAAACGTACAAATAGGAGTAAAAAGTGAATATGTAGGGGAATATTTTCAGCTTTCATTTCGGTGATATAGTAAGTATTTACGGCAGCAGGGTGGTGGGAATGACTCAAACAAAACCCCAAACAACTAAACAGACCATGTTTTTTTTGTTTTTTTTATTGCCTTTATGATGGTGACAGCTGAAGAGAGACAGGAAAGGGGGGCAGAGATAGAGGGGATGACACGCAGCAAAGGGCCACAGGTCGGATTCAAACCCTGGGCCGCTGCAGCAAGGACTCAGCCTCAGTACATGGGATGCCAGCTCTACCCACTGAGCTAACCAGGCGCCCTTAATGAAGAGTTTTGTGGGATTGAAATGCTGGTTTTTGGCTTTTTATGGGATTTGTAAGAAGACAAATATAATACAAACGTAGAATATTAGCAGACTTTAAACAGAGTTTCAGTAACCTTTAACAGAAATGTGTTTTTACAGCTTTAAGAGAGGAATGCTTTTTTTTTCCCAAAATGGCCAAGTATCTGCTTCAAGAGTCTGATCTATGTAAGATAGAACATTTGGCTTTGAGCCAAAAAAGATCAACACATCACAGCACTTTAAAATCATGAATATAAAAAAGGCTAATTATTTCCCTATATTCTTTTTTACATTGGAAACATCCTGCTGAGACTCTTCACATCTACAGACCTGTACTTAAGAACAGGCAGTATTAATCATATCACTATGACAGCTGGCATATGTACTTTAATCTGAAGTTCTATTGTTTCTCCCTATTCTTTATCACATCTTGCTTTTCATATATAGTTTTAGTTAAATTAATCAGATGTAGGAAAAGAGACACTATGATCTGGACATGACAGTTACTGAGGTTACATGTTTTTCTGTGTGTGTGTTTGCATGTGTCAAGATAAGGGACCACGGTTAACTCTACCCAGAACAGATGGAAATATTTCTCTTTGTTCCACCCCCTCTTTGTCCCTTCTTCCCAGTCACAAAGTCTGTGTCTACTATGTTTTTTTAATCTGTCTGTGTTGCGCGCTGCCAAGAGGTGTCAGGAGACGTTTTCCACGCAGGTTTTCTGAGTAAGCTGGTCTCAGCAGGTGTGGAAAGTGGGTTCTGCACATTAGATCCTGAATCTTAAATTCAGCCTCGCTCCTCCATTTTTCCTTTCTATTACTGTGCTGGGTCCCGTGTGAATGAGGCCTACTGTTAACCTTGGAAACAATGGATCGATTTTAACCTCCTTCTTTGCTTGCATCCTGAGAAACAGTACTACAAGGTCCACCTACACATTATTCATAGCTCTTCCTCCCATTCTGCCAACTTTGATACTTTCTCTGTCATTTCTTGCTATTCCAATTTCTAAAAACTCTCTAAAGATACCCCTTTCACGTGAATTTAGAAGAATTTATAATTTCAAAGACATCTGGACTAGTGCTTGTGTAAAGAGTTCTTTATTATGAAAAAAGTTTCTTTTAAGTTCTCACCTGTGGACATAGGCTGTCAATTTGGGTGGCAGCCATTCGAACTAACTTCACACCCTCTTCATTGTTGGAGATGGAGCAGGCCAGGTTGGCCACCTGAAAAAAAAGGCAAGAAAAAAAAAGGACACAATGAGCTGAAGGTCATGAGCACAAAAACATTTTTCTCATTCCCACACTGGCAGACTCCCCACTGAAAAACAACATTCCAAGTCCATTTGCACATTAAAACAGGTTTTTGTTGTTGCACATGTTCCTTCATTCACTTGTACAAAAAGAGCCCATTCTAATGTGATTTTAATGTAAGTGATGGGGACAAAATCGACAGTCCACATCCTGTCCAAAAATGCATTCTAAAGTTTAGTTGAAGTTAATAAGACCCCAGTAGCCCGAGTTAGACAAATCAATTGGGTATTGGGTCTTAAAATGTCCTCTTTGTTCTCTGTAGCTCAGCAAGGAAGCACTGTCTGAGGAAACACAAAGATGGAACTTATACTAAAACTACTGTATATTCACCAGATAGTCACTTGATTTGTCTTAACTTTTACAACTGAAGCCTCATATTAGCTTCAGTTTAATGTTAGAATGCATTTTTGCACAAGGTCTGTGGATTTTGTCCTTACATTTTACTTACATTAGAATCGCATTAGGATGAGATCTCCTGACAGCTAGTATGGAGAGAAGGAACGAATACAGCGACCAAAAACTGCAACTTTAATGCGTTAAGTAGGTATTTACAATAGATACATCCCTACTGTATATAAATACAGCACATGGTATGTGTTGTTTATTGCTACCTGTGCAGGAAAGGGAATTTAAAGATCTGTAAAAAATCCTCGTAAGGGGAAACAATTTAGGTTCTAGCCACTTCTTTCTCAAACAC
Source organism: Dicentrarchus labrax (assembly GCF_905237075.1). Taxonomy (NCBI): domain Eukaryota; kingdom Metazoa; phylum Chordata; class Actinopteri; family Moronidae; genus Dicentrarchus; species Dicentrarchus labrax. The sequence goes on along the minus strand of NW_026136721.1, from coordinate 24,358,296 downwards.
TCAATTGTGAGTGGCAATTGCACTTTGGTGCTGGACAGTTGGTGGAAATAAATTTGTAGATGAGCCGTGGATGACATAGATGCTGTGTCAGTCCAACAGATAATGTATGGGAACTAATTTTTACAATTTAACATTTTACAAACCTCTAAATTATTGCATTAACATTACTACAGAGGGCTTGCATGTCAAGCATTTGGTGGCATAGAGGAGAGACATACCACAGGTTGGAATATAGCGCTCAGATGCCGCGGGGTAATTGGATTAATTCAGATCCAAAATGGCCAGGTTCACACATTGTGCATGTATACAGAAAGCCTTACTCATTAGGCTGACATTTCCAGCATGCCAGTGATGCATGACTAGCATGCCTAAATTATTATGTGGCTTGGTGGTGCAAAGAGGTGCTTTATTGTATAATTAAGGTGCCAGATGTTTTTTAATGCATGAAACAACCCTTACTTTGATTTATGTCTGTCTTTCTATCAAGGTACGGTATCTTGATAACATGTTTTCAACCTGACTCATTTATTGACACATACCTTATCCTAGTCATTAAAACTGTATGTCAGGTTAATTTTGGTACAGAACTCCACTAATATCTTATAATAATCTGTCAGCAGTTCATTTTTTTCAAAGTAATTATATTTGATTGATGGCATCTGAAGATTTTGTGATTGCGTATCTGCATGCAGTATATCAAAAGCCTGTTTGTTTATCAGGGGCTGTTTGACCCATTTGAAAAAGGTGTAAAACATTAGAGGTGCTGTAAAATATTTTAAACCACCATAACCACTTCACCAACAATTTCTTTCTGACATAAACAGACACACACAGTCTGCTGTATTCTCACGTGAATCATCATAATATTTCTCCACACTATCACTGTACTTCGTAGTTAATTTTCATAACTTCAAACTCTCTATAATCTAATACCATCCTAAAGTAAATCAGATTTCAGCATGAGCCCGGGCTTTGAAACTGAGCTAAACAGACACATGCCTGTTGGCAGAAAAAGGTGCCAGTCTATATTAGCACTTCTAGCGCTCACATGTCACTGTTTGAGGCAAATTGAGGTAAATCAAATTTGTGTTAGAGGACTCTTGCTTAGAGCTCTGTCTCTTTACTCATGACAGCAATGAGCACATTGATGGATTGCAGTCCTTTATGTGAAGCAGTGTGTGTATGTGTTTAAGGCGCAGTGTGTGTGTGTGTGTGTGTGTGTGTGTGTGTGTGTGTGTGCGTGTGAGGGAGACAGGGAGAGAGAGAGAGAGAGAGAGAGAGAGAGAGAGAGAGAGAGAGAGAGAGAGAGAAAAAAAAAAAGTATGATTGAGAGTCTGTGGTCCACATAAACACGAGTGGCTTTGAAAAACATATGAAGCATAATTTAAAGGACAATTCCAGCATAATTGAAGTTCCCTGTGTTCACTTATTGTTTTACATTACAGTAAACTATACAGAGAACTTCCCGGAACTTTTATTGAGCTGTGACATATTCTCCCTGTATTTAAATGCAATGAAGTTCCTACGACGTATTCCCAGTAAAGAAAATGGCAGCCACTTAAAGCCATTATTGTTTAAAAGTCAGTTACATTTTCCAACTGGTGGAAGCATCCTGATTTGGTCTTTTTATTGGTTTCTGACAGACATAATTGTATTGGCAAGTAAAACACTCCTGTGTTGTCAGAGCTCTCCTAAACGCACACATTACTATGACATGGTAAATGGGCATATTTAGAGAAAGTTCATGGAATCATATTTTTGTTCTAATACAACATGTAGTATATTTCTGGGCTAAAACTGAAATCACACTGAATTTCCTGGAATAACAAAGCTGTTATGTGTCATTTTCTGTGTTTCTTAGCCGGCTTTAACGAAGTAGGACAAAGGTGCAGCACTTTTCTCATTTAGCCCTTTTGCCAATTACTGTACAATTGTGGAACGTGTCTCTAGTAGAAAGCAGGCCTCGTCTTTTTGTCTAGTTCTGTTTGGGCCCAGCGGCCCATGTGAGGCAAAGGGGCAGAGGGCTTTTTGGAGGCTGGAAACATGCCCAGCAGGCCCACTCCCTCCTACCCAACACAGAGAGCTGGGCCAGGGCCAGCGCAGCAACATCCAGCCAAAACTACTAATTGCAATTATCTAAGGAAGTGCTACTCCTTTGAGGTTTTGTTTTTTTTTCTCCAAAGGGAGAAGGGAAAAACCAAGACAGAAGGCTTGAGACTACACCAAGCAAGCCTAATGCTGATATGGTCAAGGATGTTGGAACAGAATATGCTATTCAAAGAGGCGTGTGTGTGTGTGTGTGTGTGTGTGTGTGTGTGTGTGAGAGAGAGAGAGAGAGAGAGGGAGAGAGAGAGAGAGAGAGAGAGAGAGAGAGAGAGAGAGAGAGAGAGAGATCCCTACTGAATGCCCATTCTTCATTTTAGCCTCGAACAAAGAACTATCGATTTTGTCCTTTTGCTCTGCCCTGGATAATCACTTCAATTCTAATTTGATGAAGGTTTCCACTGCAGTTGGAGGGATGGGCATTCTCATGTATGCTATCTAAATCACCTAAATGGAGCTGAGTAACTGAAAATAGATCTGATAGTGTCATTTTTCCCCATTTTTTAGGCAGGGGGTTGTTACTGAGAACCTCAAAATCTATTGCCAGGAAGCACTGAGGATGATAATACATTAAATAACATCTTAACAGCCTCTCTTTATTACTATTTAGCACTGTCTGTGTACAATGCACATAATCAGTTTATCTGCATGCAGTCTCATGAATCTCCTCTTTGTTGTACCTCTAAATTAATCCTGATGTAATACCTAAAACTTTTGATGAATTACTCCCTCCCTTTAAAAAAACAAATAAAAAAATCTTTGATCGTTCTGGATGGAGTGAACACTTGAGTGGCTGTGCCAAAGAGCAGAAAAGCTGAGCCAGAAGAAGACTCTCCTTGCTTCACTTAGGACGGTCAGTGCCCCCCTAAACCATGCCATTTCTACAGCCATTTCCAGCAAATACACCACACAAATCTCCCTTCCAGTTACTAACTTTCAAGAACGACTAATAGAGCCAGTGTCAGCCAAGGTGCTGGGCACAACAGCTTCGCCTAAGGAGGAGAAGAAGCGGGAAGTGGGCTTGAAAAGCAGAAGAATGGTGGTGTAAAAAACAAGCAATAGGGATGACATGTTAAGTTATGTGCTGTAAGAAGGACACGCTTTGTTCTATTAAAAGTCTGTCATCTGGATGTTTACTTTTTGCGAGATGGTGTTGGAGAGGGTTTTATTGAGCTAAAGGGTTGTGTTTTATCTCTTTCAAATGCACAAAACCCACTAGAATCTCTCACTGCTCTTGTTCTGCCCCCCTACTGCTTACACACACACACACACACACACACACACACACACACACACACACACACACAAACACAAAATAAATAAATCAGCCTGTCAACATGGATGGAGCAGAACAGGTAACAGGGGGATACAGTATGCAGACTGTGAAACAATTACAGGCCTGCCCTCGTAGGAGTACTTCTATTTGTTTTAGTCATGAGCTGTCAGCTGCCAGCCGAGACGCCTGTATGTACAACGTATTGACTGGAGGTGACAGTATCAGGTTAGGGTGCATGACATTAGGTAACGGCAGATGTCAAGTGAAGTGTGAAGTTCAAGTCTAAAGGGGATATCAAGCAGCAGGAGTTGACGACCTTCTGTGACCGACTATAAACCACGCCTTTGAAAATCAATCCCTATTAAGGAGTAAAGTGCGTATTGCCTCAGGAAGAATGCCCACCGGGCTTGGAACAACATCAAAAGGCATGCCAGACCTAGCAGCATATTAAAAAAGAAGGTGTGAAGTAACAAAAACAACGGGAATAGATTTGTGAGCATGTCTATTCTGTCTATCTACACTTGGATCTTGTTCAGATGAAGTCAGATCTTAACTGGTGGATTACTAATTTTCTGAAGAATTTGACCCGTATACGACAAATATAAATATAAATATTATGTATACGATACATAGTTTTCCTTATAAGTGACATAAGTGTGTAAGTATGTGTGCGTTCACAGGGAGTGACCAACAGGGAAAACCATTTTAATAAAACTTAATTTGTACAATATTTCATGCTTAATATCTAAAAAATAAAATAAAATGGAAAACTATTAACAGACTAACTTGTATAGTAAGGATACGACATGATCTGAAATTAGCAAATGGCTTTGTGAGTCATTCTGATTACAGATTGCTGTTTAATTGCTCTCTCTGCTACCTTTTATTTCATCCCCCACCCACCCTAGCCTGAGAGACAAAGTGGACCTAAATTGCGACTGACTCTAATGCACTTAGGAGTTCTCTCTACACTTCCTAACTCAGAATGGAAATGAGTTTAAGACACTGTTTACTAAGTGACAGGTCCACTAATATGCGGCTGACTGGGACACAACCCTACACTCCTACACACACTGTCTCCTGCAGAGGCCTGGTTCATCAACTCCATGCATACAGATGCAGTCGCTACCACGAATGCAAGCACATACAAACAAAAGCAAAGAGTGCCTCTCATTATTTCTAATACAAAAATGTTTGAGATTAAAGTAGCTGCTTTATAATAGTCCGAAACAGTAGAATGCTCACCCTTAAGATTGGTGGTGGGGGGTAGGGAATATGATTTTGAATACACACAGTACATGTAAGATGACAATATTGATTAATCACAAAAATAAGGAATATGGAAAACCTTTATTACTATTACCATTATTCATCAATACTATTACTGTTATTCCAGAAAAGGCTTATGTGATGAATCAGGGAATTACCAAAGGTTTCTGCCCATCCAGAAGAAAACACAACTTTTGAGTTTTAAAACTGAAAAGGGTCCATCAGTATTTCCAAACGTCCCCATTTTACAGGCTTGAAAACGCCTGGGTAGTGTGGCCACTAGGTGCAAGTGTAAAAAAACATATGCATTTTAAAATGAAATTTAGTAATATGGATGGAGCCTTAGGTACACTTGTAAAACCAAATGCAATCCAATAAAACAGCTCAGCCATAAATTCTATCTTTACAAATATAATAATGTTCTGTTTTGATTGTCACTGTCAAATAGGCATTCATTTATGTTATATTATTGACGATATAGTTTGCAGAGGTGCTGAACTGGACTACATTGTATTGAGAGGTTTTTGTAATGTTTTGCCCATCCTATTTATAAACATGAGGGGGGAAGAATATTAGAAACACATTTCAATTTAATGCAGTGGAGTGTAACCCTTCCACTATATATTGTACGACCTCAGTAAAAAATAGCAATTACAAGCTTCATAAAAATTTTATAAATAAAAATTAACGTGAACAAAAAAGAAATGAATAAATGTTAAAGGGGAACAGAACAAAACTAGGACTACAATGTGACTACAAAACTACCTAAAATGAAATACATTATTGCTTTCATTTTCTTTTATTAAAGCAAGTACAGCCAGGGTTTTCATTATGTTGCTAAACTGTAAGTGGCCAAGGTGTTTGAAAAAAATCATGGTTAAGATATCCACAAAGGCCCCTTGATAGCAACATTGAAATTCACTGATGCGGTTTCGTACGGTCAATGAATCCTTAACAAAGGTGCTTCTAGGTCAACTCAGGCAAATGTAAAAATCCCCACTGACCTAACGTTTACAGTAGAAACATGTACAGGTGCATGTGATTGAGGTCAGGATGAACACACGGTACGGTGGAAGTCAGGAGGAGGAGGAGGAAGAGGAAATGAGATCCTCCTCCACTCTGTAGTACACCGATTATAGTTATCCATGGCTTTCTTTCACTAAAAAATTATTTTGTTAATTACCCTGTAATTTGTTTATTGCTGCTCTTGAGTGTGCTGGGTGATTAAGTTTGCTTTTTGACAGCAATACTTTTAATAGAGTGATGCTGTTTTCAGTGTTCTGTCCTCCTGTATGCGTGTAGACCTATTTTAGACCTTGCATTTGTATTTTGATCCTTTCATTTCATGATCAATACTGTCTGCAGCCTCTGAAGTATGTAGATCAAGTGCTCCAAAGATTTTTTTTTACAAGAAAAACACCTCTACCATAGGAGTGATTTGACAATGCAAATAGAATTGCAACTGAAACAAAACACTAAATTCTGAACAGTTTATGCTTCCTGATAACATTACTACTACTGCAACTTTAATTAAGATCGGAACGAAAATCTAAGATGCAAAACTAGACTATACAGACCCTGAAAATGACACGATCACTAAAGAAGCAATCAGTCAGTCTTCTGGTTTTTCACTATGTCTTTGATGCTGCCATATCCTTTTACAGGATATGTCTACATGTTAGGAACTCCTGGATAACTTCTTTCTGTGACTCAAAAATATATAAAACAGCTTCTTTTATAATCCCATATTTTAGCTTATTTAACTTTAGAACATATTTTAGAGGTTGCAATTTTACAAAAACAAAAATGTAGTTATATCACCAACATATAAAATATGCAGCATGTGAAAACATTCAACTTCACGGAAGCATTGAGCTTTACAGTTTTAAATAGCTTACTTAATTTCCCTTTTATGTTGTGATTTCTTTTTGCATTTTAGAATTTTAGATATTGCAATAGGCCTGAGTCTGATTGGTTATTGATTGAAAGTTGACTGTATCTACTTCTACTTATAATTTTTTTCCCTTTTATTTTCTTTAGTTTTTCTTCTATTTGGTTCTATATGATTTTGAATCAAAGCTGTGATCGAACCCTACAGAAAGCAGAATAGCCTTCACAATCACATCATGGTCTCCTTGACAACCATGACTTAGCTTGCATGAAAGGCTGACAGAGTGTGATTTACAGTGGTCGTTTCTGTGGTGCCGCAGCTGAGCATTGGGTATTCCTGCTAATACCATGGCTGGCTTCTCGATAAATATGATAATTTGCTGCAGGCTGCTGTGGAGGTGAACCAGCACTGCTAGCAGCGAGACGTTAGAATTGTACAGGAGACAACAGAGTGGGTGGATGACTACACAGTTCAGACACATACACATGACCGCAGACGTACATACACACACCACCGGAAAGGGGAGTAGAGGCACCTGATGTAATACAAACAAAGATGCTAGCAATCTGTTTGCCGCAGTCTTTTCTTTGCTCTTTCCCCACTTCGTAGCGCTAAATATCAAGGACCAGTGGCTTCTATCAGTGACCACATCCACAGAGGCATCAAAATGTGATTTATTTACACTGAAATTTGAATGCTTGAATGAAGAAGGCCATAGGAAGAGAAGATGGGCACCTAGAGAATAATATCCACAATATAAAATTTCATTGAGCTCAACAAGGGACACAGAGAGGTAATTGAAAGCAATATAAACAAATCATAAAGTTAGCTGGACAGAACTGACTTGGGACAAGGATATATACTGTATGTGTGTGTGTGTGTGTGTGTGTGTGTGTGTGTGTGTGTGTGTGTGTGTGGACATGCTGTAGATGGGCATCTTATATAGCTTTAATTTAGAGTCCTGGATATTGGATTATCTTGTTAATATTGCTGTGAATGACAGGACATTAAAGAAAAGGGGAGAGAGGAACAAGTGGCTGACTCAATTTCCCTCAAGCAGAGGGCAACTATTCACATTTCCTATTGGTGTTGGTGTCTTGCTGTTTTGCTCCAGTCTTGAGGCGCAAAGGCTGGCTAGACTGATTTTTCCTTATTCTGCTACAAGCACTCAATCGCACAGGGGGTGTTGATACCACCTATACAGTCAAAAAGTTGTGTCACCCAGGTAGGTAGTACAGTAGTTTGTTCATCTTACAACACTTTTCGCCTTTTGCTCAAGCTGCTACTGTAGCCACAGGGGCCAGACTGTCTTTCTCACAGTTCCTCTCCATTCCTCTCTCCCCGCCAAAAAAACAAAAAGCAGCTAGGGCTGTTTCAACTGAAGTATTGATTTCTCTTTGCTTTCTCTCTCTCTCTCCCTCCCGCCGTTCCTTTCTAAGAGTGCTAGCCAAGCAGTCGGGCTTGGCACCAAAACATAATTATGAAAATGGACCTCTGGGTTGTTTCTTTTAATCTATCTGTACATTCCACAGTCCCTCTGCAACAGAAGCTATTTAAAAACTGTTCCAGGGGAATTGAAATGTTTAACCCACTGTACTGTAAAGAATGGTATACTTATTGGAGGCGCGACATAGGTTGCTATTTAAATCAGATGTGTAACTTTTTGCCAAAATTATCAGGAAATGCCTATGTAATCTGGACTCACATTATATGCTGTTAGCAGACCCGCAGGCGTCTAACTACCAAGGCAGAGCGAGATTTGAGTGCTTGATAGTTTCTGTCAAACGCTGGCATCAATTTACACTGTGTGGCACCCATGACAAAGTGCCTAGAGTCAGACAGCAATTGCTGCTCCCTCCCCAACTTACAGTTCAATGGCCAGTGAAACTAAAATGACACAGCCAAAATCAGGCCCATTTTCAGGACATTAAACTCTGCAGCACAACATGAATACAGTAGCCGCAGTATCAAAATGGCTTTTCTTGCTCAAGGTGTAAGTGTTATGTTTAGGGATGCTCGATATTGGCTTTTCTGCCGATATCCGATATTCCGATATTGTCCAACTCTCAATTTCCGATACCGATATCACCCGATACCGATATATGCAGGCTTTTTACACCAAAACTGTTAGGTAACAACATAACATATCTCCTATTGTGGAATTAACACATTATGCCTAATTTTATTGTGATGCCCCACTGGTAGGGTGGCCATTTCCTTCACATCAAAAAGGAGGACACTTTGCATACATGGGGACACGCAAGCAGATATTTGTTTGGTATGATCCGGTTTTAAATTTTAATGTTTTTCCACCAGATTACATAAAGGTGCATACACATACCACATAGCTAATAATAAATATACAAGATACAGCTCATGACAACGTGCCCTTCCAATTCAGATTACATAGGTCCAATAAACATCATACAGAAACTGTTCTTAATGTTTTTCTGGATAGATAAAGGGTAAAAAAATGCAGCACCTTCTGTTTCATATGTATAGGCTTTGCCATGTGTTGCCATGTGTTGATAGGACACGAAAATGTAACCAATGAAATTACTTATTTTGACACACATTTTTAGCCAATAAGTATTAAACTAACAAGGTAATTTGTTGTTTTCTCAAAAGGAGGACAAATGAGTGTCCGGCTTAATGGCCACCCTACCCATTGGATGCATACATAAATGCAACATGGTTTTCCAAAGGTTCTTTCATTGTATTAATACTGAAAAGAGCGCTAACGCTAATCGCTAGCTAAGCGCTAGCTTTGGTTAATGTGTTTAATTGTGTTAATCACCTGAAGGAGTGCTAATGTAAATTCTAAGCCAATTGTTAGTTTGGTGAAGGAACAGCTCATAGCAGGGTAAAATATTTAAGGTGCATTGCACTTATATTGTGTTAATATTAAAATCATTCAGCTTTAAATTGTTTGCTTGTTAGCCACGGTTAGCAACCAACCAGTCTAGCGTAGTTGTTGTTGTTATACGTCATATAGCGCGCGCCGGTAAACGTCCCATGCTGCGTTCATGCAGGCTCGGAAATGCTGAAGCCTACAGAACAAACATCGGTTATAAAAACCTGATACCGATAATTCCCTATATTACTTTTTTTTTAGTGAATATCGGCCGATAATATCGGAGGGCCGACATCCCTACTTTTAAACAATAATGGCTTTAAGTGGCTGCCCTTTTCTTTCCTGGGAATATGTCGTAGGAACTTCAGTGCATTTAAATACAGGGAGAATATGTCACAGCTCAATAAAAGTTCTGGGAAGTTCTCTGTATAGTTTACTGTAAGTGAACACAGGGAACTTAAATTATGCTGGAATTAATATATATAATTTAAATTATAATTGGAGGGCCGATATTATCGGACATCCCTAATTATGTTTCAGTGCAAAATGCCATAAAGTAAGAAATGCATTCGGCTATAAAAAGCTGAAGATACCCCATGCACAGCAGTGCTTCTCTACTGGGTGCCAGCTGGTGCAGAGCATATCATAGTAAACCAAAAAACAAATATTCCAGCACACATCAGGATACTTGGATTGACACTATATTATTAACAGATGTTAATGTCAAACCTAGTATCCTGGTGTGCGCTGGAATATTAGATCTTGTGTTTTATGTATTTGGGCTTCCTCTCTGTACTGGTTGGGAAGTATAGAAAATGTATTATTCTGAACAACTGGTTATAAGGCGAGATGTGTTCTGCAGTAAATGTCAAGCAAGGTGTGATGCTTTTTTTATATAAAACTTTGCTTAATGAGCATGTTTGTAATGTAATCTATATTACCTTAGTTGCATTTGGCCTTTCATAGATTGGAAAATTATCACCCTATTTCATACAGGACTAGATTCTCACTTGATCCAAAGGATCTATAACCATAGTCCAATCTCAGACAAAATGTGAACACGGCAAGACCTTGACATTTCTCCACATCACATCCCTCTGCCTCCTCACATCTGTCTAAGGCACAAGAAAAGCATGATTAGTCCTGTTGGATAATAGATGCACGCAGTGGGAAAGGTCAGCAGTTGTCGGCCCTTAATGCCTTAACCTTTAAATTGGGGGGATGGGCAAAGAGAGATGAAATTTTAAAAATGAACAGTGAGTATAGGAGCTGGTGACACTGATGATTTATAAGAATCAATAATTTGTCATGCCATGTCATACACATATGAGGCATTGGTGGAGAAATATAAACATCACAGCTCAGAGATCAGAAAAACTCTGCTTTACATCCTTCCATCTACTTACAAAAGAAGTCAGCTAACATAAGGTGTCCCCTGTGAATGCTGAAAACAGAAACTCCTACATTAAAGCATAAATAAAAGAGCTGATGTGATTGATTTATATTATTATACCTTTTTTGCCTAAAAGCCAAGTTTTCTACATTTAAGGGTTTTCTTATTTCAAAAAAAAAAAAAAAAGAGATGTAGATGCATCAGATTGACTTTTGATCTGATCTATCTGATGTATTTGTATCTTAGGAAGTCTGCGCCGGTAGAAATGTCACATTGATCCTGTGCTTTTATATGCTTGTGCAATTTTCTCTCAGGTGAGAACAGGGAAGTGTGAACACGTGAAAAGCCACCATGGCACAGACTGTGAGTAGAATTAACAGCACAATTAAAATAGGCTCTATCACGATGACCATTGGTCCTCCTCCATCTTGCAATATTATTCCTAGCAGGGTGTTAATAAATAAGACCGCATGTATAATTCAGTGTGAACCTAAGCTCTTGCTGATATTTGAGCAGTTTTATAAGTATAATTTCTGTGGTGATATACAGTATACTGCAGTACACTGTGCATTTGGTGTAGTTACTTTTCAGCACAGTGATAAAGACGTGAGGTGATAAAAAGGTGATGAAACAGAGCATATAAGGAAAAGTGATAAAACTGAGACCTAGAAACTTTTTCTATGAGCCATTTTGTCTTTAGATAATTTCTTCTCCTGTCACTTCATACAGCAGAATCCTGGTCACATTGGGATGAAAAAAAATCATTGTAAACATTTCATTTTCCACATTGCTGCCTTTATGAAGACAAACGTTTTGCACTGGGAGTGTTGCATTGCACATCTATCTTTCATTGATGTCAGTTTTACAAAAGGCTGTTAACGTGTTCCAAATTATAATAGTAATGTCTTGGCACACTTTTTGGCAGAGAACATTCACCGAAATAATAAATGAATCACAGCAAGTATAAGGACCCACTGACCAGACAAAATCAAATCTGCAATCACCACAAGCCTTTGATGCAATGGCTTTAGCTAATTACTTCATTAAGGAGCAGACATAACTTTTGCCCTGGGTTGCCAATTAATGTGAACCCTGGAACCAAATTTGTTATAGGTGCTTTTCTTACCTAGCAATGATAAACTATAAATTGTGAGTCCGATTAATTTAAGATTGGTGTAATTAAGCTTTGGGAACTGAACACTACTACACCTATTGCTCCGTGGGGAGTAAAGTATGGACATTTCCACAGTAAATAATGCTCATACTCTTCACTTTCCACCTTGAAAATGCTCTTTCACATAAAGAACTCATTAAAACATGTTGCTGTCATCAACCACTTTTAGAAAACGGTTGCCTTAATGTTGCCTTATGAACCAGCTGCGGTCCAGCCTGTAGCATTTAAGGTTATTTCCACAGTGTAACAGACGGCAGGTTGTGGGAGTCACCATCAGGGCATATTCACAGCTGCCATCCCAGGGGTGTTGTTGCTGCACTGTGTAATTGGATATTTGTCTTAAAATCAGGCTGTCGGTTTTGCCTCCATAGATGAACCTAGACTGACACCAAGTCAGGTTCATATGTACATTTTCTACTAACAGTCTTAAAAAGCTCTACAGTGGCCTGTTATTACTCAATAAAATGTTCTGTAGAGGTGACAATAATAGCTTTTGTATCTTCATTCTGAACAATCGTTAATAGATGAGTTGACTTCTTGTCTCTCTGACACTAAGAAAACGTGAGTTTTTCTCATGCTGCTCAGATCTGCATCATGCAGCTACAATGCCCTGCTGGAGACGGATAGACAGATTAAATGAACAACTAAATAAATATTAAAAGTTACTATTCAAACCCTCCCCTGACTAGTCAGACTTTGAGGGAAAGGGGCAGTACTTATTCTTGACGCAATTAATAATTAATTTCCACCAATTGTTGCATTTTCTTATTTCCTTTGTGGCACAACAAGACCACACCAATACCATTATTGTTGAATGAGCCTTAATTGCTGACGGTCTCAGTGGACAGCTGACTTTCAATTTCAACACCACAGTTCTCTTTAGAGTTCACAATGCCCCATACACTGCCCTGTTTCTCTAGATGAGTTGTTTTTTCCCCCTAAAATATTATGCTGTCAAACTGGGAGACTAAAGTAGTTTCTGACTAACAAACACTGTTCCAAGAGAATGCAGAAAAAATTTTCTTTTGTTATTGATTTGGCACTTTTTCAATGTTTTAGTTCTGAGTCATGTTTTTGACTGTAAAGCAGGGAAAACACACTATCCAACAACACAAACTAGACTTAAACGTATTTACTATCTAGTGCTGTATACTTACTACCACTTACTATCCTCCACTTTAATTGAGTGTCCAAATTCTGTGTCTGAACTGTATGCTCTTTATAATGACCCTCACATATTCCATTAATAAAGTAGTGTCCATGGCATGTACACAACCTTCTGCTAAGAATCCTACAATGAAATGTGGTGCATTTTATAGATGTGACCATTATAGGACACAAACACGATCTGTCTCATGAACTGTAGCACAATTTTAGTTATTTGTTTAACAGGGATACAGGAATTCTTGGTTGCTGGACAAATGAATGTAATGTAGCAATCCATTAGTGTCCAAAATGTATTGCTCACTATTAAGTAAATGACTGAGTGTCTACTATGTACATGTCAGTAACTGAAGTAATGACATCAGACACAATAACAGATGTGACGACGTTTACGCACTAATCACTGACTGACGATGCCTGACCCTAACACCCATATCCTCACCACAGATTACTGCTACATTGTTAACCACATTTAAAATGGAGTCACTTAAAAATCTATAAGCAATACAGTGGTCTGGCATTGTAAGACTTGGAAGTGCCAAGCAACCAGGCAGATAATCATATCGTTTCCCCGGTTCAAAGAATGGATTGGGAAAACATATGCTCTTGTTTGCCAAGCTGAGAGTGAGTATTTGAGTATGTTCTAGATGTGTGGCTATAGAAATAAACCTCAGTGTAACAAAGAAAGTTAGGTTAAAAAAAGGACACAGAAACAACTAACATTTTTTTTAAAACTCAGATGTGTTACTTGTGCTAAATTACTCATCAGAGCTGGGAGTAAATCTTCCGCCAAAAACCTTTGCCACCCAGATGAAACAGAGTTTCGGGGTAATTGGCTGGAAATGGTGAAGCAAAGAATTTCTGGATTATTTGCCATGGTAACAGTTGTCTCTTCTCTTCAGCTAACGCTGTTGTGCAACTTTAGACTCCTCATGTTTTCTCTTTATTGCTGCCCCTCTTGCCAGAATTAATTCACTGGAGCAAGAACTGAATTCTAAACGGAATGAAGTGCGTTGATATGAATTTATATGCTGTGGGCAAAGCAATGAAGTTGTGCTTTAAGAGCATTTGGGTAGCACTTCATTTGACAGCACAGTAATTACAAAGAACTTACTACTTACTGAACAGTTAATGACCATACATAAGACAATAACATGTCGTTTACAGGAGGGAATATTGTGATTACAACAGTAATGTAATTATTACGTATTTTTACAAAAATGTAATGACCTGTTTTTAACATACATTAATATGTAGATCAATTATATATGAACAAGCAGCTACATTTGATTAGTACCTGCCTGTATATTTACTACTCCCCAAAAGTAATTACAAGTAAATAATTGGTAATAGGTACACGGATATGACGTATATGAAACTGGACTATAAAATCTTGTATAGTGTAATACAGTATCTCTGTTTTCTGGATCAAATTAAAGGAGACCTGAGGATCCCAAGAGTCCACACCGAGAACCTCACTGTGGGTATAGAAGATCAGCAGGAGGCGTGAGCAGAGGGGGGGACGGTGCAAAGTGCCAAATCATCCTCCATTTGAGGCAGAGCCACATCCTCCCCTTCATTTTCTCCTCTCCCCACCACACCAAAAGTAAAGCTCCCCTCTGGAGAGAGAACGGATGGCTCCTTCTGCTCCATTAATCTAATGACAATGCCCCGTGACTAAGACCAGCTTAGTAGGCATTGCTCATCCCCATTGGCTCCTCTTTCACTTAGCATGCCATCTATGCATGAATGCAACAGGGGCAATGACAGCAAAGGAGGAGGAGAAAGAAAATAAAGAGAGACGAAGTTGCTGCAAACAATGGCCAGATTATATTGCACTGGTGTCCATGGTTACCGAAGGATGTCACATACACATACTGATAAAGGGTTTGATGAACTGAATTTAGAAAACTGTCAAAACAGTGCTAATAAAAGTTCTTAGATTTTCAAGAACTCATATCTGTGACAGAGAAAAGGACCATTTGTATTAGATGCATGAAATCAGATAAATAAGTTTGTGCTGTCTACAAAGCCAATGTGCTCTTCCTCAAAAATATAACTATATTAAGGAGCCCGAGAACCGTCACTGACTGCTTGAGTCAACTGGCAACAGGTCATAATGTCTTTCTCATTAACGCTAGAGAAATTAGCTCTTTTCAAAGTGAAAGAGAGATAATTTACATAATTACTACCTCTCTGACAGAATGAATGCACAAAACTGCCATCTAGTCTTGCAGCAGTGCAATAACAGTCAATAGGTACAGTCTACACAGAAAATGCTATTCAGGACGGTTTTGCAACACAGCTATGGCGCTGCCTCAAGTTTAATTCAGGCCTTTCTGTGACTATGATGTGGTTTTAGTTCAGCCTTGTGGAGTAGGTAGTAGAAACATCCCCCTCCATCTGACGCCTCTGGGAATGTCACTGCTCTGTGGTGCATGTGTTGCTTGCTGATGTCCGCAGGAGCACCGGCTCTGGGTATGTTAGCCCAGCGTCTCCTAGGAGAGATGTCTGCTTCAGCCTAACCTCTGGGGAAATAGCGACCAGAAGTTGGCTGTCAAATAACAGAGCTGCTGGCCCAGAATAGCATGGGGTCAGTGTGGAAAAATAGGCCTCCTACACAACAAGAGCAGACAGGGCTTCTTAACTGAACGTGTGACATTCTGAGTCAAGCTAACTGCCAAAATATTCTTCCCCACATTAAGAGTTGATGTAACAAATCTGTTTTTGGGTGTGATATTGCTACATAAACCCATGTAAACCCACGGCAATGACTGAAGTTATCAATGACAGCAAGCGACTCTGTCACCCCTGAGGTCAAGGCAATTCAACTTTATTTGCATTACCCTAATATACTGCGACAAAAGCTTCACAAGGCTTACATTACGTTATGAAACATGTAAAGAAAATGACATCTTACAACCTTCCACAATAATTAAACAAAAAAAAAATCAAAACAGATGAAAGCAAAGCTTTTATTTTTTTATTTTTATGATCAGTATGAATAAAATGGAGCGTCAAATACCCTCTTCAGCTTGTCACAATTTCAAATAAAGAAAATGGGGTGTTGTAGTGCCCCAGGAGGCTACTTACTATTTAACTGCAATGTTTGGTTGCCATCTAATGAAGCAAAACAAGCCCCCCCAAAATTAATAAAAAATACGTACATAACATCTAAAATGTCTTTTTATTTTCTTCCTCACCTCAATGCTGTCCAGTAATTAAAGGGTCTAAAAGTGTTATTCAGACCAAAGGGTAATTCACATAAAAGTACTTTTATATATATATATATATATATATATATATATATAAAAGTTAAAAAAATATTTAAAAAAGTTTTTTTTAAATAAAGTTTGTCAGAAATAATCTCTCCATCCCGATCAAGAGTATGAAACAGCACTGGAGACACCTTCTTGCTTATTTCAGCATTGTTTTGGAGCAAAAATGTTCCCACCTCGATGACTCAGTTTTGATTGAGTGTTCTTCTGTTTTATTACCCAGGGGGATGTTTGTTGCCATGGTGACAGAGAAAGCAGGAGCTGATACAGTATTTCATTATTGACCGAACAAAGAGCAAAATGAAACATCATTTGCCATTCTGAAAGACAGACAGGCAAGGATTAAACATTTCTACCTTACTATAGCATTTGCCAGTAACTAAAGTAATTATGAGCGGAAAGCTATTACAATAAAAAAAAATCTTTTTTGCATTGCTCATGTCAGCAATTGCAGGCATTGATGACGGATACACATACTGGGGACATAAACTGTAGAATATATGCATCTCACCAGTTGTAGCTACCTAGAATTATCACAGTCCTTGGATTATGATATTTAACTATGATTATCATCCAATATCTCTATATCTCAATATCTACCATTCAACCCACCTCACTTCCTTGTCATTAAAGTATATCAAAGAGGATATCTGAGAAATATGTGTCTGTACACGTTAACATGAGACTGTATGTGCATATCTTTCTGTGCATTTTAAAGCTTTTCACCAAATGATACAAATGTATCAATGTAACATGGTAATGATACAGTACTGTGTGTCTGCAATGGGAAAGAGTGTTTACAGTGTTATTCCATTTGGAGGCAACTTCTGAATTGTTGCCATCCTACACAGCAACAGGAAGTGTTAGAAATAGACATACTTACTTCTGACTTCATTTTAACTTACACAATAAAACATTAGATAACCTTGAACCTGCAAATACTCATTTCTGCTCTGACATTCAGGGGGGTGATTGTCGTCATCCACCTACTACTATCTGCCATAAAAACTAAAACTCTTTACAGCAATGTAAGCAGTGTCAATGTCCTGTTGTGCAAGGGTCATCTTCACTTTGGTTTATATAATAATGAAGATATTTTGTTATTTTTTTGTATTACCTTGCTATCAGTCCACTATCAAATTCAAACAGTGTATAATTCTTTGTATGCATTTGTAACTATTATAAAAAAGAAGCTCACTACTCACTACTAACTATAACGTACGCAAAAACATGTAGAGGTACAGAAACATTATGAAAATCTCTCTCACACACATGAATTCATACATGGTAAAAACAGACATACACGCTAGTGAAACAAAGTGCATACAAGTAAAATCTTGAACCCAAAATGTGACTGTCGTCCAGTTGTGTGTGCGTGTGTGCATGAGACATATTTGTCACTAGTATATGTCCGTGTGACAGAATTTAAGTATGAATTGTCTTATGGTTTAGCAGATTGCACATCAGCCCACAGCCAACATCACATCTGTGTGAAACAGCTGTATGACACCCAGATGTGTGCACTCACATGTCCTATTGCTTTTCCAAGTTATTCTTGATTTCAAATAGCGTTTTAGTTCTGTGTAATGTATGTAATGCAATAAGATCAGACTAATGAATGCATATGGATCAAATGAACCCCAAATAACACACATTACACATGCAAACAACAATATATCGCATTACTGCTCTCATCAATGCATATTAGAGCACTTGTGCGCAAAAAGAGCACAGTTTGAACCTAAATGAAACTATATTTGATAGTCCAGTAAACTGTGTTTAATGTATCCTAAGGAAGAGCGAGTTAGTGCGGCTAACTCTGGGTGGTGTGGACTGATGATCTAAGCAGCTAGCAGTGGGGGGGGGGTGGATGCCTTGCATGCTTCTGTGTGCAGACAGCATTTGCATACTCCATGAATCGGATCAAAGATAGTGTGATGAGCTGTGCCTGCCTCATGAATATGCACGAGGCAATGTTCTGCTTGCATTTTGAGTCCGTTTAGGCCTGCACTGCTGTGTTTCAACTCTTCCTTCCACCTTTATCCAGGATATTCTCTTCACCTGTGACCTTTGCTAAACAAACCACAACTTATCTGCCTTAAAGTCTTGAAAGAAACGGGGAAATGGAGAGGAGAAAATAAATAGACAAAGCACAAAAAACTGCTGAGGAGAGAGATAAGACTACATTGGGTCAGAGAAGAAAGGAAATGAAATTAGGTATATGTCCTGTTTGTGCTTGGCTGGATTTATGTTCCTGCTTTATTTATTTCATTTGAGGAGAAAAGCGGCGGCAGTCGCAGACATGTGGATATGTTAAGAGCTGTGGTCATGAATTTCACTAGCGAAAATAGGATATGACTGAACATGGCCACCAAAACAGGTAAATATATGATTGGTCAACTAGAAACAACAGAAGGCACAATGTCTTGGGACCTCTTGCAGGTGGGATGTCATGTTCAAAACTGGGACAAACGTGACAGGGGAGAAGATGTTTGTTTAAAAACTATATTGAATCTATAGTGTAGTTAAAGTGTCACTATTTCAGTGCTATAGTTTTGGACATATATATTACTTTTGCTTTACAGTTGAGTAGCTTTTAGAAGACTAGCTGTTACATGAACCTCTTGTACTTTGAATATTTCATCATAAAGATGAGGATGGAACTTTTTTACCTTAATGACCACCCCTCCCTGCCTGCTCCTTTTTTGAAATTTGTAACACCGTCTTAATCATCTAAAAAGGAAGATCCCAATTATCTATAGTGCTCCTCGCTCAAGCAATGCCTCTCTGTTGGTGCCAAAATTCCCTTCCTCTCCAAACCTGTCACTCCACATTGGACAAGGAACAAATCCTTCCCTTACCCATCTACTCTATTGTCTCATGATTATTGAAAAAATGCCAATGTGTGTTACTTGATATCTTCAAATTGCTATGGTGATTAGGGAAGGGATTAGGACAGAGTTGCTCAATCCAAACTTCAACTCAGGGACACAATGTGAGTTGACTTGACGTGGAGACCAATGATTTCACAAGAGACATATTTGTTTGCTATATTTTAAATACAATTTTCTTTTGTTTTTCTTATTTCTTCCCTGGCTTCTTTCTCTGACTTTGTTATTAAATAAAGCAAGTTACAGATGTTGCTTTTATTAAGCAATTATTAAGTGACACACAGCGAGACAAATTTATTTAACAGGAAAGCATGTTTCATAAGAAGCACACCATTAAGGTCATAGAAATGTATTTATTTCCACATATATTTTCCCAGAGGACCTGACCTGCAATATATTGCGCTTTATCTTTAATAAGCTATCTGGGGCAAAATCGCTGGGTTCTTATACTGTAGAATTTTATTCACTTACCTAATTAATCAGTGGTGGGTGGCGCCTGCCATCGCTAGCTTGCATTATTCGGCATTTGTACTGTGGTAAAAAGCCGTGGCTCTAATTAGGAGAGATGATCTATTTTCCATAATGAGAATTGATGGTTTTTCTTCTGCACCACCAAACATTTTCTCTCTTTCCCTCACTCTTTCCAACTGAGGCCCCCATTTTCTCTTACTCCCCCACACAGACACACTTCAGAGCTGTACATAGAAAAGGACCAAATGAAGCACTATGTGATTAATGGGCTTAATTTCCAGCAGATTTGACTTCACAGTGACAGCCCACTTCACCTCGAAAGTATTCTGATTATTAGATTTAAGCCTGTGTCAAAAAAGTCAAACAGCTTACAGATGAATGTCCCTCCCTGTCCTCTCCTGATCAGCCACACAGTTTCTTACTATCGTTCTTGCAAGATGTACATACACAGTATGTGATTTAAGGTAACATTCCTCTTACATGATGAAGAAAAACAAAAGAGAATAAATAACTGCACTAATTAATCTAAAATCAGAAATCACTTTTCAGAATAGAATAATCTTAAAAGCTGCTCCAAAAGACTTCTGTAGAGGACAGATGCAGCGTGCCTAAATTAGTCACCTTGTAACAACAATGAGCCCATATATGCTATAATCTTGTTGCCTCCCATGGGTGTCAGAGCCTCCTAATCTTTGAGCACAAAGACAGCCCCTCTCTATGTGGCTTTGCAAGCCTGTGCTAATGCTGTGTAAACATTGCTGCTGCTGTTTGCCACTGATTTAGCACATGTTAATATTACATGAGACAGAGGGGGCCTTTGATGATGTAAGTGAACACTCAAACTAGGGCTTTCCACCTCAGGGAAGGGGAGACGGGGCTGTGGAGCAGCTCCTTCGAGATTTGTTTCCCTTCCGCATATGCAATTCAGCTTGGTAGGAGTTGAGTGGTTCAGTTATCTGCAGTCGCATCACAGAAGACAATTGTTCTAGTTTCACATGTTTCATACACCAGGACTGAGGCAAGAAGTAATAATTAAATGTATAAAGTGAAACATATAGGGACTGGAAAAAATCATAGGGTAAAGATTTGTTTGAAAAAATTATGGTGGCCATTGATGTGTTTGGTTTCTTTTTCAGGCACAACTAATGAAACAGCAGACCAGTTGCAGTAGCTTCTACTTCAGCTTAAACTCACTGTACCCAGTCTCTATATTGTTATTTCTAAACAGGGATCGACAAACTTTCTCACTCCGATGCACCTTGGACAATATCAAATCAATGCCTATACAGAGCAAGTTAGGTCTTTTGACAGGAAAAACTATTTCCTAACAGCTGGCTTTTGGAGTCAGAGGAAGATGATGAACGGTTATTGCTGCAAGCATTTATTCTATGACTGGGCTTTAGTGTGAAAGTCAAACAA
This sequence comes from Dicentrarchus labrax, assembly GCF_905237075.1. Lineage (NCBI taxonomy): Eukaryota > Metazoa > Chordata > Actinopteri > Moronidae > Dicentrarchus > Dicentrarchus labrax. The sequence goes on along the minus strand of NW_026136721.1, from coordinate 24,337,113 downwards.
TTTCATATTTGGGGTTAGAATTTGATGTATTTTTTCAGAATTCTGTGTTGGGTTTTTCATCCTAGTTTATTGTCACATTATGCACACTAATTAAAACATATTTTTCATTCTAACATGTTGACACTTATAACATTTCAGTCAGACAACTCATGTTTGAAATGTTTATTCTAGCAGTATAACATATATATAATAGATTTTGGTGTCAGGCTCCGACCTCATAGCATGAGCAAATACCTTAAACCCAGCAATACTGATGCAGGGCAGCAGCGGCATTCACAGAGCAGAGGGACAACTGGGAAATTTTACAGTTTAAATTGACCGCCAGATTGGAGTGTGTTCTTGGTTAGTGATTATGGGGTGTGAGGCATGTCATTTGTGTACTGCAGTGCAGATCGAGTTGACTGCCTGAACTAGCTTGCAGACTTCACTCCATACTCGCTATAGAGACACAATTTCTAAGAGTAATGTTAAAATTCTGTGTATTTCTATTCACATGAAAGCAGTTAATGTAGGTAAAAAATCAATTCATCACAAAATCGCAAATGTGTCTGTTTATTTTTTAAAAGGTACATTTTTGCATGTAATATTAATTTTATAACATTTCTACAAAATTCTAAATTGCTAAAATTAAAGGAGCTATATGTAAGGATTTTAGTTTAAAAAATTCATAGACCTCTATGTACTGTATTATGTTGCCGAGATACCTACTGAATTTGGTTTGCTAACCTGCTAGCCCCAGCCCATCCTGTCACATAATACAATTTTGTACCTCACGAGGCCATAGTAAGTCACTGTAGCATCCAGCCTGCCCTCAGTCCGACATGAGATGATAAAGAAGTAGCGTAATTCCTCGTTTAACCACAACTGACTGAACATGGAACATATTCCAAAATCATTTTAGAGAAGGCTAGACCTGATCTACCCATGGCCATTTACAGTGAGTGGAATGAATGTTTCAGAATTTTTGAAATAGGGTTTAAAACAATTTTAAGGTTTACAAAATATTCTAATAAGTAGTGTAGTAGTGTATGTTTGTAGTGCAGTATGCTATTGATAATAAACTCAGAAATAGTTTCCCTTAAATTTCCTTTGAGTTTCCCCTAACTCAGAAATTAAAAGCCATCTTAAGCCTTGTGCAGCAATGTCAGTAACAACATACAGTCTTGGCTGTGGCTTGCAAGAATGCAGTGATCTCTATTTTCTTCTCTTCTGTTTCACCTCTGTGCTCCGAACCAATTCCCTTGGTCAATCAGGAGCCTATAGCCAGTTTGTGTCTTCTGGGAGACGTTCTTCATTACTGCTGCACCAACCTCTCATAATCCCTCCACCTCCCACAGCCACCACTGGACAGTTCAGTGATGATGAAGCCAGAAAACAGACTCCTTTGTTTGTGGCTCTCCACTCTCTAAGGTCTCTCTTTCTCTCTGTCTTTCTCTGACTTCAACCATAAAGCAAAACCTAGCATTTTAGCTTGCCAGCTGGCATCATATGACTCTAATTTTAAAAACCGACTATTGCAAGTGCACACACAACTAAAAAAATCTGTGAGCATACACACACGCTCATGAATGTGTGCTCTCACACACTCACCGCACAATGTCATCAATAGAGCTGTATAAGGACGAGCAGGCACAAGAATGAGAAGATCAGTTTCAGGAGAGAGAACAGACTCTTGATGAGCCATTAACCTGCTGTCGGTGAGGTAAAATGGCTGTGGGACGTGGTTTAATTTACCCTTTTATAAAGAGGTCGTTGAATTGATGAGCCACAGGAAAAGAGTTACACCCCTGGTTTGGTGTATTAGCAATGCTGACGGTGAACAGGTTGAGTGAGGAACTGCAAGAGTAGTCAATATTCCCAATCAATCTAAGCTTTCAGACAATCACTGCTACACTCGTGGTCAAATCCATAAAACTAATAATATGGATTTTGGCAGTCGTCTCGTGGAGGAATGCTCCAATTTGAAAAGTAAATCATTGGAAATCTCTTCTGTAGCACACTTTTGTTTAGTTTTTAGCAAAAGTTGTTGCTTAAAGTGGAGATGTATTTGGCAAAAGAGGCTAAATGATTTCCATTTTTGCAAAATGTTTTATTTTGTCAGGCAGTTCTTTCATTTATCTATCTTTGGGCTGGGCCTCCACAGCATTGAGTTTAAGATCTCTCTTTAAAAATATCCATCAGTGGGTACAAAGAGTCAATTTTCACTTTGAAATAAGCTGCCAGAGAGTTCTATGTGCTCTCCTCACCATCCATTACTGTAGCTCTATGGATGATAAATTTTAATAGACAAAAGATGGCTAGCCAAGGTCTTTCCATCAATGGAAGAGAGAAGAGAAAAATTGAAAATTATGGCCTATTCTGTGCGTACATGGTATTGCAGGTTGTCTGCTGGTCCATTTCATATGAACAGACCTATATCCTTGCCCATTCTGGCTCGTAAAATCAAAATTAGACACAGGTGTTCCCCAGAAAACATTTTTTTTTTTTTACTTGTCCTTATTACATTTTGAGTAGAGTACAGTAAAACATCCTCTATTTGCAACTGATAGAAAACACAATCTTGAATTGGTGACCCACAAGCCCGCCTCATATACTTAGTTCTGCCATCTTTGTTTGTATTTCATCAATTGTATATGCATTTTTCTGACTTTAGCGACACCTAATGACAGAAGCAAAAATTGAAGTAGCAAAAAAGACATACACAGCTATTCACTCTAATATTGTTTCCTCATCCAGTAGGAAGCCTTGCGTCTTTGACATCAGAGCTGCAGAAACCTTTTGAACAAATATTCCAATGTCCTCAGTCGCCTACTACTACTTTATTGTTTTAACTTCGTCGTGACTTCTCACTATCTGTATTACATAAACGAATGTGTGGAATTCTACACAGTACGTTGTGTGCTTATGTGAGAAGTTGCTCTAATGCACACTACATCCCTCACTGAGAATAAAATAACAGACATTAATTGAAGTTTTATAACATGCAAGAGCAGCAGGCTTTGGTTTGAAGGATAATCTCCAGTGGAGGTTTGCTCCATTTGAGAGCTTGCATTTCCTGTTCCACCAATATGCTGTAATGGGATGTGATCTATATGAGTAACAGCACATATTCAGGACTTCAATATCAATTAATATTATTACTTTTCATTTATAAAAAATATTAGATGCGATCAATTATGAATGCAACATACTGAACTGTTCATGCCCTTTACAGAATCAATAATTAACTTTGGTTGATATTTGATTGGTGTGTATCAAGACAACAAACAGTAAACAGTGAATATATTTTGTCTCTAATGTATTGTTTTTGTGTATACACGTGCAAATACATGTTCTCCATGCTATTGTCGTTGTGATGTACACCGATCAGCCATAACATTATGGCCTGGCATCCTGGTGGTCATAATGTTATGAAGCCCTATACGTAACAAAATGTGATGCACTGTGTGTTCTGACACCTTTCTATCAGAACCAGCTTTTTCAGCTTTTTTGTTTGTTGGATCAGACCACACGGGCCAATCGTCACTCCCCACGTGCATCAATGAGCCGTGGCCACCCATGACCCTGACTCTGATTCCTTGGACCACTTTTGATAGGTACACTGCAGACCACCCCACAAAAGCGGCAGTTTTGGAGATGCTCTGACCCAGTTGTCTAGCCATCACAATTTGGCCCTTGTCAAAGTCGCTCAAATCCTCACGCTGCCCATTTTTCCTGCTTCTATTTTTTTTTTTATTGATTAATCTATAACAAAGGTCAAATACAATGGTGGAAATTTCATATAATGTTATGAACTGTTCAAAAACATGACATTATAATTCAAGGTCATTATCTAATAATTTCCTCACTTGATTTTCAGAAATGATTTTATCCTCAGAACGTGTAGTGAACATAAATCATCTCATGACTAATGAGATAAAATCCATTTTACGTATAGTCTCTACATTAGGGACAAAAGGGAACATGTCTGGACATCCTGCACTTTGGAACACTGTATTGTTCACATCCTGGAAAAATGAAGATGATACATGAATCAAAGGGAAAACGGCATTATGGAACATCTAAAGTGATCTGAGCCCCCATGGGCACATGACATAATTAAGGATTTATACTGGGCTATATATCATATTACCATAGGAAGTCTACTTGTTTAAAGCACGGAAGCGTGATGCTATGTCAAGTCTTATTCCTCTTTTGCTTTCTCTTTTGTCATACTTAATCCTGTGTAATCCACTTAGTGTCATATCTGAATAACATGACAAGAATTCTGCCGCTCCTTGTCATGTAGCACCTTTAGAGAAGCTATCCCAGCTTTTAGCAGGAATGCTGACGTTGTTTTTGTCTCAGAGCTAAGCTTAGCTGCACGGCAATTTGTTTGGGCAAGGTTTGGTAAAATGTGTCACACAAACATTGCCACCAATTCATGAATTCTGTGAGAGATAATGGACCCCTGAGTAGACTCCCCTAAGCCTGCAGGAGAAGGCTGGGGGCAGTCTTTTATGAATACATGCTAATTTCCATTTGTTTATCTCTCTTTTCCCCTTTTAGGGACAGTGGAGATATAACACAAAGAATATAAATGGCAGCTCGAGGTTAAAGGATTGCTTGATTGCATCCTGGGGCACAGCTGTAATTCTTCAGAAGAAGGGCTGATGACCAATTCCCTCGGAGACACTTGGATTGAGTCAGAAGGAAATTAACAAAGAAGCCAACAGGGAAAACTGACAAATGTCACTGTATATTATTAGAATCAAAGTTCCACAAATAATTTATGTATGTGCAGTATGTATATTATGTTTTTTAAGATTTTTATGTTTGTATTTCATTTTGCTTGCTTGCTTGTTCAAATGTCATATGGTGACCTATATCCAACAAAAAAGGCCACAATAAAATATATAATCTGGCAACCCTCTGCCCGGAGGACAATTCATAGTATTTTGTAACTGTATTGAATTTGCATTACCTTTTAAGCTTACAACGCTAAGTGCACACAGCTTTGTCCCACCCTCACCTGTCAAACTATTTTGTTTGATAACTATAATGTTAATACTGAAAACTGTGAAGCAATGTGGCATACTAATGCTGGGCTGATGTCAGAAGAAGTACTCAGATCCTTAATGTACAAATACATTAAATGTAAAAAATACTCCATTATAAATAAAGGTTCTGCATTCAAAATCCAGTACAGTACAGAAATCAGCAAAATGTACTTGCAGGATCAAAAGTCAAAGTGGTCATTCTGCATTCATTTACATCTGATACGTAACATTAGGCTTCTACTAGAAACTGCTTTTTTGTAAGGGGTCAAAAGCCAGGTTCAGACCCATTGGTTTACCCTATAACACTGCAATGCATTTTATAATCTTCTCATATATTTTTTAAATGAAAAATTGGAATCTGAAAAGGAACTGCAGCTGTCAGATAAATGTCAGTGGAGTATAAGAACTTCCCACTGAACTGTAATCATGTAGAATTATACAGTAACATTTATACACTCAAATAAAGTACAAATACCTCCAAACTGTAAAGTAAATGTACTCACTAACTTTCCACCACTGCAGGCTACAGCATGGCAGTACACTGGAGAAAAATAAGTGATTATCCTCCCATTGACTGGGAGTTACTGGTTGTAGGTTGTAGCACTATTGATTAGATTACCGTACATCAAAGTCTCATCATGTTAAGACCCCCCTTAATACACTGCTGTAAGTAATGACTGCTGAGGGGAAACAAATCTGACAGCCTATGGATGGATGTATTTTCTTTTCTTCTGAATATTGCAGTCCTCACAGGTTTCTCAGATAAATCTTTTGCACCCACGACTATATTTTTTGGCCTAGCAAACTTTCTTCACCACCGTTTCAATATAAACCCAAATATGTAATTGACAAAAGCAAAGCTACCTACAGGTATGTGCTTGGTTAAAAACTAGTATTTTGTCTTTGGCAGTAAAGGTGGGAACATTGTGCTTGAAGAGCACTACCTGAAGTTGCATTTTATATATTTTCTGTAAGTTACTTGCATCAATACAGAGTTGTCTGACCTCTCTTTATTCAGATCAGTGGTGAGTTTTCATTTAAATCAAGATAGAGAGGAAACAAGCGGCAACTAAGTTGCTGCTACTGTTATTTGCTTGTACTGAACAATTTTTCAGTTCAGCCCTAAGAAGAAAAACCTTAAAATGCTTCTCTCCTTGAAAAGACCTCTGGCCTCTGTTTGCAGTGCAGGTTAACTAATACTTAACAGGTCACATACTTAAACTCACCTGCACCCATCTGGCCTCACAGTTTTAAACCCTCTGATTTAAATTGGTTACAGTATCTCTCTAAAAAGCTCTTAATGATATGTGTGACATCAGTTAAATTATTTCATGAGTTTAATTTGCAGTTAAATACAGAAAATATTTAAGCACATCAGTGATTAAACATGCTTGTCTTCATTTTGTATCCAATTTTATCTGATCTCAGCCTGTAATTCACTGAACTTAGAGAAAGATTTCCTTCCAAGGCTAAATAACTTTCTAGTGATATCAGAATGGCACCTGGTCTCCAGAGATATCAGGGATATTGTCAGCATATTATAGTCTCTTGACCTCAGTCCCCGACCAAGGATCCTCTCCGCTCAGTTTGGTTCAATCACCAGTAAGTCTTGATGCATTTCATTTTCCAGTTCCTGCTGATGGAGCCTACTGTGCTTTTTTTAATACACCCTATACTTTAAAAATCCCTTTTGTACTATTCCTCAGAGCTATGCCAATTCACAATTCTGTCTTTGAATTCTAATGGACTGAATTGACTGTACACTCTCTGTTCTGACATGTCATGCAATGTGAAAGAAACTCAGATGTGTCCACTAGATATCTTTGATGGGCAGAAAATTGCTCAGAGGCATAAGGTTCAATCACCAGGAAAAAAAAAAAAAAAAAAAAATTACAAGTAAAGTCTTAAAATATCAGCCAGTTGGTTGCACTACTGTGTGCTACGGTATCACAGGGATATAGGAGTACAAAAACTACTAGAAAGTAGTTCTAAAGTACTAGACAGAGTCAGTGTCCACCCAATGTACTCCCATTAGATTCTTTGTTGTGGTAATGTGCCATTTTCTTTCATGGAAAACAATAAAATAATCTCTTATCTCCTGTAATATGACTGAACAGATCGTGAAAAGTAATACTGATAAGCTGAGCATCTCTCTCAAAAACAGAACTGACAAAAGCTGATTTTAACTTTAAGTACACAGAGGTGACCACGAACAGAAAATGGGTTTCAGGGAAAAAAAAGGCACAAGCAGTGAGATGAACCTGGTAGTGCTCTAAAACCATTAAAACCATGTTTTTAAAATAAAATGAGCCCAGAAGAAGCCCGTTGTCCTTAGATAGACAACAGTGGTTCACTCTACATAATTGCAACTGTATTTACAAGACAAAAAATATTTGGTAGAATTTGAGTGCATGCATTTTCATGTTGATATTGTTACTGTTGGGTAGTTGTATACTGTACTGAGAGACAATCAATTTAATGCATATCTTCTTTAACAATAAAGTAAGTGTGTGTTGTTTGTTTGTGTCATGTACGAATGTCTGTACTCCACACCATTAAATATGGTTGAGAGCTTAAAATACACAAAAAGAAAATGAAAATAAATGCTTTATGAAGGCTATGTGCTCAGATTTGTTTTTACTCGCAGGCTTTGTTGCAAGAATCCAAATGATGGAAATCTGGTTGAATGAGATAACGTTTGAATATGCAGTCTTTTCTTTGTGACAGTTTTTGGCTATGAGCTCACTAAGAATAACTCCAAAAAGGGCATACTAAGGTGGATTTCTGTATGTGAAGCGTGATGTATCTTTTTATGCACTTCTGTCGCTACATCTTCCAAAGGCAGATTTCCATTCAGGCTAATAACTTTGAATGAAAAGAGAGGATTAATGTTGGCCTAAAGGTTTGGGTCATTGCAAAGAGACCTGTTCCAACAGTGATCCATCCACTTCCCGGTTAACTGTCCAGTAAAGTGCTTAATGCAGTGGCCCCCAGAATAATATTTACTGCTGCAGTCCGTCTCATGTCGCTGAGCCCTGAAGGCCAATTCAGTATTGGTTACATTCAACTTGGTATTGATCATGCATAATCACTGGAGGTATGTCTTTCCCCTTGACTCTGCACATGTCCAAAGTAAGGTCACTGCTGTAAATCCAAAGTAGGAAAAGCTAATGAACTGATGAAGGTAAAGTGAACAACCTAGCTTAATGTAACTATGTACGGAGAAGCTCTATGACCACAGACACAATATACTATATTCCTGAAATAGGAAATACATTTGCTGTAACTAATTAGTGCATTTACAGCTCAGTTGATTACACTGTTATTGCAGCATGTGTGACAAAAAATATAAACCATTTACAGTTTACTAATGAAAGATTCAGGTATAAAAAGTAAATTAGAAGAAGGGCTTAAGTAAAACACTGCAAAGTAGGGTACTGAGGGATTCACAAAAGACTAAAAGGAAAGAAGTGTAAAAGCACTACAAATGGGGTTAATCATAATCCAAATAACATACTATTACGCAATATAGTCTGCAAAGAGCCAAGCAACATCATCAAGCAGAGTACTTTGCATGCATGTTCAATAAAAAGTTGCCGACCAATTAAGTAATTCTTCTCTTGATTGGAGAAAGCATTGCAGAGATAGGCCCCTGCTAGAGATAAGGAAGATATAGAAGGGTCCTACATAACACTAAAGCTGCTCAAGAGAAAGGCTCCAAGATGGAGTCAAGGTCAGAGGAAAACCTCATTCTGACATTAGAATAATGATGGAGCGTAACGTCCTTTAGATGTCCAAGAATTGCTGGCACATATACATTCTCACTGCAGTGGCAATAAAAAGGAACCATGGTAACTTTAAAAGATTGGATATTCATCTTGTGTTTGAATTAACAAGAGCATATCGGTGTGGGCAGCACTAATTTAATGGAGAGCTCGGCCTGCAGCATCAACGAAAGAGGCAGATACAAGGAAGTAAAAACTGAAGAACTGTGAATATACATCTGCGCTGAATGGTGTTAAATGGGACATAAAATAATACAAATACAACAACAAATATATACAGACATACAAAGACATAGGGGAGGGGAGTTCAACCAATTTGTATTTCGACTTTTGGTTTTATTTAGATTATTGCCCTCTACACATCCTATTACCTACAATAAATCCATCATAAAAAGATCATATGTTAAACAAATTACACAAAACATTAAACTACATCATTCCACACATAGCATACTTATATAGAAGGCATTCTAACCACATTATAATGTGAAAAACTAAAATTCCTTTGGAGGAAAACTCTCTTCCCAAAAATTGATCAATAATTAATCAGTCTCTCAAAGTAACTGTAGGCAACTGATTAATTACACGGAGATGATGAACAGTAGCATATGAGCACTGTCATATCTGTGTGCATTAGAGGTGGGTGATATATATCGTTTGCGATAATATCGTCATTGTTGTTTTGACAATGTGCAAATTTCCATTATCGAGTATTTAAATTACTTCGCCAAAAATATTGAAACGCACGCGGAAACTCCTCACATCCACTTAATACACGGTGCAGCAACGCTCTCTACAGCATGGCAGGATTCAGTCACACCACTAGTGGGCCTACGTGATCACATGACGTGATCACATGACCTCTCGCCAGCATCCTCCTTGCAACAGTTGAGCAGCGCGTTGTGATGCTAGTGAGAAAATGCAAGCACCTCCAGTCCCTGAAGCTACCGGTACTTCAGATGATTTAGTGCCAAGACGTGGGTCTACCTCTCTGGCACGGAAATGGTTTGGTTTCAAAAATACTTTTTTAGCGCAGCGCTCAGAGCGCTTCAAGTTGAAATCTGTTCAACTTTTAACACCGCTGGTGAGAAGACTTGGACTGTATAGTGGTGTGGTCTAGGTGGTTCTAGTTTTGTAATTGTTTTAATCACACTGTTTCTGTTGTAGATAATTAGAATGAAGAGTATATTTTGAAAACAAGCAGTTCGTGAATATAAAAAGAGATACAATTTTCTATTAAATCCTTCAATAATGGAACATTTTCATCAACCAGGATCCTCAAAGTATAATTACAAGTCTAATGTTCTACATATAATATTGCTGTAGCAAATCATTTAAATAATTTTAGGTGACAATTTCTCATTTGTCTTGAGAACAGGAATACTATCTCCATTAATAGCAGCTAGAATTGAGTAGTTAACTTGAAATATTGATCATTGATGTGATACTTTCTAACCAAATGATCTACAATACGCTTTAAAACATGGATATAGTGAGTGCACACACTGATATTTAAAATTGAATAATTTAAGCACAATACTTCCACAATAACAAAACTTTTGTTCACCTGTATATCGATAGGTGCCTAAGAGAAGACCATGAGTCAGCAATACAGAACAAAAGACTCCCGCAACCAATTTCCCTCTACAATTGGAGAAGTTATCCAACCTCTGTGTGGAGTTTATCACAATTCCAAAGACATACAGATTGTCAGAAGTCGCATATTATTGGCAATACATTTGCAATACAAGAATCTTTTGTCTGTGTGCCAAACTGCCATCTTGTACTGTAGTATTAGAGAAAAAATGAGCATGTTTGTAAATGTGTGTATGTGTGACAGATTGTAAGTAAATTCAGACATAGGCTGTGAACATGTTAAGTGTGTAAATATGAATACAGAGCTCAATAAGAAGACATAACCAATACTAATTAAAACATTTAATTTGAAAGTCCTAGAGAACATTTCCCTGACTATTGCAGGTTAATTGTATTACATTTCACAGATCCATTACATGTCTTTAAGCCAATGATGTACCCAGCTTAATAATTAGTGGTTTCATGTCGCTGGTCAAGATGCTATAATGAGTGTGATGTGATTAGGAGAGCCCTCAGGGTGAACTTGGCTCTTCACTGAGGTGAGCACAGAACAATGGTGGAGAAAAGCGAGATATTGAATACCGTGGAGCCAAATGGAACAAAATTAGATAAAAAGAAAGTAGGCATGAAGAGAGGCACTTTTTTACTTTAATACCGCAGATCATGTCAAAACTTCAGGCTAATGGGTTTAGACAGCTCCTCCCGAACATCAGGGAGATGACTGCAGTGACACTGATCGGGATGGAAATTAGCCTAATATATTAGAGGATTGCGACGGTGGCGGTTATGATGACTGTGTCATGGAAGGCACGAATAATGATGATGACAGCAATGACAATGATATTGCCAAGTACATAGGATAGCCTTGAGTGTACTAGCTATTTAGCTAGCAAAGACCAGTAATGTATGTGGTCACCCTGACAAAAGGATACAATTCTGCAATGCACCTCCATATATATGTGTTATGTTAAACCTATTATTTGTACTATATTTGGATAGCGACGTAGTTTGGATGTTAGAGGGAAGGATGGGTGGTATGGGTAATCTGCAGCATAAAGTATGAAAAAACGCTAATGAGATGACCCCCATAATAATAGAAATTCCAGAAGCTCATCTAATAAGTTAATAATGTAAATTAATTTTATTCTTAATGTATAACAGCTTAGTTCATATCAAACTACACTGATTACTAATTTCCATCTATTTGCTAAAAAGACACTATGACTGTAGCTTTACAATCACAGTTGGAGATCTCTAATAGGACTTTATTGATGAATCACCTCATGAAACTGAAATTCGTATGCATGTGCTGCTCTGCCAGTTACAGTGGGATGAACCTATTTAACCCTGCATAGCTCTACCTTACTAAAGGGCAGAGGCATCAACATGTCTCTTCCAATAAGTCCTGATTGACTCACAGACCAACAAGTACTCATTTGCGGGTTCCACCTTTGAGCATAGAGCTTGTTGTATTTGAAACGTGCTTAACCCTCTAAGAGACCTCAATTGGCTTAGTGAATGAAGCCCATTTACGCCAACCCCTACCATGAAACCGATGTGAACGGTGAACCATCATGCAACCACAGCCAGAGAGGCATAAGGGAACCAAAGGGATATTGTTAACATGAGCCTACTAGCCCTGATTGATAGTCTCTGTGGTACCCCAATATCTTAAAACATGTATTCTTCGGGATTCCACTTGGTTTTAGTAACAACCCTGTACAGATCAACGCTGCTGCCCTGCTCCAAGTAGAATGTAAAAGACAGATATTTTAAAGAACTGATTTTACAGATTTCATCATGCTATGAACGAAGCTGACAAAATGATCAATTTATTGCCTTGTATTGATAGTTACAGCTGAAGAGTGACAGAAAAGGAGGGAGAGAGAGAGAGGATGATGCGCAGCAAAGGGCCACAGGTCGGACTCGAACCCTGGGCCGCTGCAATTGCTATAAGCCAATAAGCTAGTCTCTGCTTGGACAGGGGCTTATGCTCCGTCTCTTTGGCATATAAGCAACTGCTTTGTACCTCACTGTTGCCATATGCTTTACATAACAAATCGAACAAAAATGCACAGGGCCAAAGCAATGCAACATCTGCCCCTTTTTCATTCATGAAAATAATATAAAGCATCTTTCTTAAATGTCCTTGGGCTAAACAAGGGTGTAACATCGTTGGATGCAAAGGACAGGTTTTGAGTGTAGCATCAGTCAGATCCTCCCTCATCAGCAAACAGCTGGGGCAGACCAAAAGGGCACACAAATCACTCACTCTCTCAGCTGATGTCAGAGGAAGCAGCAGTGCTGTTTTAAGTGACAGTATGTTAAGAGAGGCCCACATAAAGGCTTCTAGGGCAACGCCCACTGAAAGGCAGTAGAATTAATAACTACCCGACAAAAGGACGGGATGACCAAATAAAAAAACTGAAAACCTTAACAGAATGTGATGAACTCCTTTTGAGTATAAGCTTAAAAGAGCACAAAGCTGACCTGATCAACACAACAGCTCTTCCTCCATATCACCTCTGTACAGTTTGTAAAGTTTGACTGTGCCTAGAAACCACGGATAGCCTGCCCACCATTTGGAATTACAGATGTCCATCTCTCACAGCTGCCAAACATGATGGATAATAGCACCCCATATTCCATAGTAAGTCTTAAGGGTTCTCCATGTCCACAAAACATATGCAGACCGAATGGGCAAACTTGCATGGATCCTTCAGTATCCTTGGAAGAATAAAGTACTAGTCCACTGTTGCACAACCTGACTTCCTTGCTCTTCCACAATTTGACTGAGTCTTAAAAACTGGCTTAAGCTTGAGTATCAGTAAGCTGAGAAGTATGATACACCAATAATTAAAGTACACCCCCCAAACAAAATGGGAGGGCATGTGAGTAAAGAGTTTATCAAAGGGTTTCTGCCTGGAAGCATCTCCATTTGAGATCATCAATTATCCTACCATGCTGAGAACAGCCTGGGCAAGGCCCTGACTCCCTTTCTGAGTCATAAATGGTTTGAGCCCGACTGAAAGTCTTTAACAGCGGTCTCCCTGAGGTGCTAACTAAATTTTGCATCTGTAACCACAGTTACATCATGTTTTTCATGGGTTGTCACCATGACAGGCACCAATAATCCTCTGACCACAACTCTGAGCAGTCATCACTGCAATGGCCCCCTTAGATTGCATGTCCCCATCCTCTGTCAGGATGGAGTAAATGATTAGGTACAATAATCACAGATGTCAAATAAAAGCACTAGTCAGGTTTGGATCTGCCAGTGCAAACATTTTGTGTTATTTACCTGTCCAATTGGCATACAGAGGACAGCATGTGGCAGTAACATGAACTGTATCTTACTTTTGCTGCAAGGTTCAATCTCAGTTTTAAGCGAGGGACTGTGTTTTTGTCAGATTACATTTTAAATCCATATGAGTAAGTGCAAATAAAATGGGTGTCAGACTGCTTCATAACATAAATGTATGACTACTTGCTGCAAACCAAGCCAAAAGACACAATCTGTGTGTAAACAGACCCTCAGTGCCTGAGGCCTCACACAGGTAAACAATAACTGCCTTCCAAACTATATAAGTACATACAGTATGAAAGAAAACTACCTGAAAGCTTTATTTACAGTTGCTGTGCTGATCATTTGTTAACATTTCAGAAAGGCAGGACAGTGGTAGGCAGAGCCACATTGGCGTACATTTTTGCTTTTGATAGCATTGAGTGTGTAGAAAATTCTAGAGGCACAGAAATATTCATTTAAATTATTTATAGCAAAGAAAAAGTCACTGTCACACAATGTGCATGCACAGTTTAGTCAGAAATGTATGTCCTGTTATCCTGGACTGTCTAAATTAGACTTCATGAAATAATACAGCATTTTTGTAAGGTTGGGATGTGACTGGCTATTTTTATCATCACAAAGAAAGGGTCACTGCTCTGTTTTGCCGCTGCAAGCAGTAACTTTATTCAAGGCTTTGCACACCAAGCTGCATGCCAAGCACACATTTCTTAAATTAAAATAAAAGTCAATAATGGCTGAATCTTGAAGTTGTGGTCTGCATTGTGATTTCAGACACAAATTTCTGCACAAACAGCTCAGAAAAAGAGCATGTTTAGAATGTACCCCGATTCAGCAAATTTGCCACTTATGCCAATAATTTAATTCAATAAATGTAATAACATTTCCTCACTGTCCCAGGGAAAGCTATATTTGTATGACCAGTGGAAGCAAGAAGGTGCATACAAGGTCAGTGTAGGATTGTCGAGGAAGTGTGTGTCAAATTAGAAATTTTGACTTGCAGTACAGACTCTTCCTATTTAATGAGGAAGAATTGTATCGTAAGAGTAATGCTTTGGTTGAAGACTTAATTCTAGGCACCATTATGGTGCCCTGACCTGCATTGCTGATATATTTGCACATAACATCCACGCAATTCTTTAATTTCTAAACTGGTGAATATGTGGGTATATGTGTGTGCCCCCATGTATAATTCATGACTGACCTCCACCAGCTTGTTAGCATGTTCACGGAACACCTGGGCGTACTCCTTGACCTCTTTCTCGTTTCCACTCTTAGCCGCTTCAATGAGCACCAACAGAGGGACGTTGGTCTCCAGGAAAGAGTCTGAGATGTGGTCCATCACCGCCTTTCTCAACTAGAATACAGAGGGAGAAAGAGGGGGAAGAGGTCATATCATTAATAACATTGCAGATGACTTCACTGTATAACATTTGGCAATGATTACATATCACTTAGCATTGTAATGAATATGATGTAGTAACATAATGGGGTGGAAGGACGGAGAGTGAGTCAAAGCAAGAGGGAGAATGAAAAAGAGGAGGAGAATTCTCAATAGGCAAGACTGCAAATTGCTTATAAGGTGTCATTTTTCCCATAAGGCCTTTTACTTGGGCAGCCTTTGCGACTTATATCTTTGTTTATGGAATCATTTTGTACCAAACTGGCAGGGGACTGGTTGTTTTATAAGACAGTAAATGGACCCCGATGCTACTCGCTGGGATATCTGATGAGATGCCAGAGGAAACCATATAGAAACCACAACAGACAAGTCCTTTATCTTACACAAAGAGGGAGTATGTCACATGAGATCAAAGGAAGACAAGAATATGTCATGTAGCATCACAGTTTTCACCATTTGTTTTAGTCTCAAAGGCCCTATCATTAATACATTTGTTCTAATTTTCTGCACTACAGACTGCAGAGGTATAAGTGTTAGTGTAAAATTTCACAAATGTACCATAAACGTAATTAATACACAATTAATTCAAGTTTGATTCGCTGTTTTAATACATTATAGCTATTGTTATGTTGTGCTATACTGTAATTGTAACAGCGACATAAAAATGACTGCAGAGTGAAGAAATAATAATTACAGCAGTGGTACCTGTGAAAGTACTTTATTAGAACAGAATATCTTTATTGTCATTGCACAAGTATGAGATTAAGATTGCAGCATCCTTAATCGATGCTATAAAACAAAACAATAAATAAGCTAAAGATAACACAATAAGTCAGATAAAATAACAATAAAGTAGCAGTAAAGTAGCAATAAAGTAACAAACAGTGTCTGGCAGTAGTAAATAGTTCTAAAGTTCAGGTGTGCAAAGCAGCAAGAAAACCAGTGCAGTACAGGAATGTAAATCCCGGGAATGTCTTAAGAAAAACACAATGTGGATGAATGTATTAATTCAGGTTGTTAATTACACCAACTATCATTGTTGTAGATGCAGATATTGAACACCATATCCAGACTGTAACAAAGAATGAAAGAAAGTGGACCCTGCATAATTATATAGCTAATTTGGGTGGCATAGTGCAGTATGTGTGGTGGAGAGCTCAGTTGCGGCAGTGCCACTTAATGCCACTTTATTATTTTTTTTAAACATCAACATCACAAGTAATAAAAATTCAGTAACAAACAATTATGAAGTCTAAACTAAAATAGCATTAATTGCATGCATACCACCCATGTGTACTGTATGGTAACACAGAAAAAAATTTCACCAGTTCAGTTATTACGTCTCCCACACATACAAATAATGAAATTAAATGAAAAACATTTAACTACCAACATAGACGACAGATACTTTTTCAAGCTATCTTCTGAAATAAGATGCAAAGCAAACGTGTGAATATTTCTGAATTGTTTAAGCAGCACGAGAGAAGGTAGAGCAGACTAATAGCTGTGACTGACAAGGGAAAATTCATTTAACCAACAAAAATCATATGTAAGTCTGTCAGTTGCACTTAAATAACCTGCACCAATTACAAATGTAATTGACAGTCCACAGAGCAGAGGAGAACAATGGTGAATTATGCCTTCCTAAGGACACATAATCCATCACTATTGCCTCTGGAAAGAGACTAGATTTGGCCAGTCTAGTGGACATGACAGGTCTGCAAATGTTGTAAACAACCTGGAGCCCACACTCTCTCTAAGCACTCCTTTATCCAGAACTCTATAATCCTGGATCACTGATTTGATGTGTAGTGAGATGCAATGCAAAAAAAATAAATAAATAAATAATAATTCTGAAAGGCTAATAAACAGGCATTTTTGAATTGTAAATATCACATCTTTTTCACTGAGCAGAGAACATACTTGATCAGTACAATTGTGTAACCTTGTTATTATGTCAGTCTGGCAAAGGGAAAAAAAAAAAATCTGAGTTGTTTGCAGGCCTTGGCTGTGACTACCTCACCAATGTTTTTAATGCAGTAAATAAAGTAATGGAGTGGAATGGGGGATGGTGGTAAGCAGCATTTTGAAAATTAATTGCCTTTCCCACAACCTCACAGAGTGTCATAAATTAATACCTAATACTAATTCCAACCAGGTTTTGACAGTAGTATATCCACCCTAGGAAAGTGACAAAGTATACTTAAACATGTAAATATGCATACTAAAGTGCAACAACAAAATGGAAGAGCTGTACGAAATTATCACAGCAGTAAGAAGTGTATATGAAAGGTTGTATCTTGAATCAGGATTGCAGTGCTACTGATGTCTGTCACATCTTGTATTATACAAAAATTGTACAGTGCATTAGTACTGTTTTTTTAAACACACATACAACACATATGTATAGTATAGAGCTTTTTGGAAGGCTTATCTTATCAGGCTACATACATTAAAACAAGGATAGGACTAGGATAGCATAGCTCACAGATAGTCATATTGATACTACATTAAACATTATTAGGATCAAGATGCAATAATTGACATATGTATGCATGTCACCATTTTTAGTTCATAATCAGTCAATAATCCTGTCTTTGTTCAATGTATCCTGATCTCTGTTTCAGGACATACATTTGCATACATAATTTCCTTAAGGCATCTTGCATTTGACCTGTCTCTTGGATGGATTGGCTTGAATTAAATAATTAAAAGCCTAGTAATCAGACCTTTTTTGGTCTGGGTGTAAAGTTTAAAAGATAAAATCATGCAATGAAGGAACTCATGGAAATATTTTTTAGATATCTACTGGGAAGAAACATTCCTTTAAGTTACAAGTTGTTATTGTTGTTACTGCGAAGCAATCACTAGTTGATGGCATATATAGGCGCATATGCATAGGATACGTGTAAGAGAGTGCTAGGCCTCAGGATACTCATGAATGCCCAACAGCGAAACTGATTCTGACGGTGGTTTTGAGTGGAGAAATGATACAGACGAGTGATTTCCCAAGTCGCAGACTCTCCTGCACCATCAGCATTCTAATGCCCACACACCACTCCCACAGAAATAAATCCATCTTCAATCTTTCAGATCTCACCTCCCTCCATGCTCCACCCCCACCGTCTCTCCTCTAACACTCCCTCTGTATTTCACTAACACTTAAAGGAAATAGACCTGGAATTCCAATAGATAGCAAAGGC
This sequence comes from Dicentrarchus labrax, assembly GCF_905237075.1. NCBI lineage: Eukaryota > Metazoa > Chordata > Actinopteri > Moronidae > Dicentrarchus > Dicentrarchus labrax. Next base: position 24,318,784 of record NW_026136721.1, on the reverse strand, counting down.
TCTGCTCATTATAAGTTAGTGGGGCAGCTATTTGTCATGCAATGCAAGAATAGTTTGAGCTCTGAATAGAGCAGGTTTTTGTTTTACATATTCATATTCTAAAACACTTGATATTATGGGTGTCTGTATTGAGTTTCATTTGTGATATACATTGTACACACATAGATTTTATTTTTCCAGAATGCTATCAGCATGCTGGCTGAGGAGATGTTACAAATGGAACATAGCAGTCAGCCAAGACTGCTGTCATGATAGATACACAGACAAACAGGTAGAAAGATGAAGGTATACTTTATGGCTAAGAGGACACTATATGTATTCTATATTTGAATGCTACATGATACAGTGATATTCAAGACAATAGTACGCTTCTAACAATTTGGGGAGAACCGTTGCACAACATGCACAAAGCGAGATACATGACATGCTGTTGAAAGCAACTTTTTCCAAGGTCAAAATTTAATTTTCATGTACAAGGTCCATAAAGAATTGATTTTCTGAGTTTGGCATTTGACTCTGGCCTGGCTGTAGCCCTGACCTCAACACCATCCAACCCCTAGGATGAATTGGAAGGTCAACGGGGAGCCAGTCCTTATCGCCCAACATCTGTGCTTGACCTCATGCTATATTGGCAGAATGGGGTCAGGTTACAAATATGAGTAATTAATCGATAGTTGTCAGTATATCCAATGGTACTCAAGAAATAAACTGTCAATAATTCAGCAAACTTCATTTTCCAAAATGTAAACAATATACAACGAGGCTTGAATTATATATGGATGTGTACACAACATTTAAATGATTCTGGTTCAGTTAGACAATTAGGAGTCGGCTACCTGTGAGTGAGTTAATTAATTATGCATTTGAATAAATAAATATGTGGAGTTCCTTAATGGATCAATGTGCTTTTTATGGAAGAAAAAACATGTACATTTCTAAATGATTTTTGCAAAATGGTTCATGTTAATGGCTTTGCTATTTCAGAATTTGGGACCTTCTTGTTTTATCTCTTCATCATACCTCTTAATACTATAAACTACATCACTTTACTCTTGCCATTCAAAGAGGAGAGGTAGCTAAAATTAACAGCAGTGAATCCCACCTGATACTGAAGTGGCAAACAAGAAGCTCTGTGACATAATTAAGATGATGCATATGCTTAACAAAACTTGACAGATGAATATATGTGTTGCTTACTGATAAGTGGGAGGGCTGTGTGATCTTCAAAGATGAGATTAGCATTCATTTGGGACATTTGCTTTTTAATGGGGAAAATGTTTGCATTTTGTGGGATTAGACACCTGCTCTCTCACAAAAACAGATGCATGAGGGAAACTGTTGCTACAGTGTATGACTCACAAACACAGAAATGAATTCATGTTCAAAGGGTTGCAAAAATATAGACAGAATTATCACATGTACACACATGCATTCAGAGGCAGACTCTGCCAACTTGACTTGTTTACGATTCAATAGAGTCTTAACACATGCAAACAGTGGGAAGCTTGAATCTGAATTTGAAAGGGAAGAACGTGCTGCATTTCTGAATGTTTACAGTTGCATTTCAGTTTCTGTTATGTTTCACTTGTGATTCAGAACACATAGTGGTGGGTACCTTAGGGTCAGCACAGGAAAGTTTCTTATTAAAATGTCAAGAGCAATCACACCATAAATGCCTGGAGTCACGGCTGAGGGGAAACAGCCTGAGCAAATCAAAAATTAAGTAATAGCTCTCATATATGATATCTATCAGGGAGCATGGGAAGATGATTAGTGAGAGGAGAGGAGGGAATTGAAAGGGGGAAAGAGGGACTGACTGATCATCAACAATCTAAGGACAAACACATTAGACACCTCATCTCAGAGCCTTCATTTAATGTGTCCTGCAAAATAAAACACTAGCCAGGGGAATCTAGTTTTAAAAATAGAGAAGGTGCATAAATGCTGCTTTTACATTGAAATGTCCCCAAAGGAGAACTGGCAATGGCAGATGTTATTCATGACACACTGTTGATTACCTGCATCTAATGCAGTTTTTTAAAATTAATGATGGGTAATCTGATTAAAATATGTAACTGAATGTATCCTTTCAAGTAGCACTGAATTGTAACCAAACTTGTCAACCAGTTCCACTGAATCTCTTCCAGTATGACATGTACCTGTCATTATATAAAGATATACGATGCCCCATACAATTAAAAGTTGCGTGTGGTGACACATAAGAAAATTAAAAAATCAAATCAGTGTTTCTGGTGACAGGCAGAACCCTGGCAGACTCACTTCAGGAAAAAGTCAAGAATCATCAGACTTTTCAACGGGAATGACACTAAGCCTTAAGGAAAGTGTTTCCCAACATTTCTTCTGCCATGGCATACATCTGAGTTAAAAATAAATTCCAGGGTGCCCCACTAACCATTACTCACTAAATCGTTCTAAAATACTGCATACATTTGGAAATTAATGTGTGTATAATTTACTGGAATTGTGAAACTTAAGCTGGTCTCAATAAACTTGAAATTGAATTAATGGTAAAAACATCCATTGTCATTGAATGCAATCATGGGTTTTGCAGAATCTTCTTATATCAACATTCTGTCTGGCAATAAGGTGAGGTGTGAGCAAGCTTTGTCTGTGGTGATAAAGTCTGGATTCAGCAAGCTGGGCCTCATATTGAACTAAATCATATTGTAGTATAATGTTTGTGTGCATGGCTGTTTGTAATTGTGATTTAGTTATATTTGAACATGCGTTATTTATTGGCCACTTTGCCAGCTGTAAAAACAACAGTGACATATTATCATCTTATAAAGTTGATATGGCAAACTTGTTAGAAAACAGCTGCCACTTACATAACTAGGAGATACAGAGCAATATTATCATTCACTTGAAGTCACATCTCTGGCTACCTGGCAAATGTAAATCCAATATTCACTCTTCTTTTAGCTTTATTTATTTATTTTTTGTCTCTAACAACTACTGAGGGAAGTATCTGGCTTCTTAGCTGGTAAATGCTCCACTATGTTCACCAGCTAAGAACTAACTTCATCTTTCTGGTACTGGCTGGTAGCATACTCATTGTATGCACCTAAACCGCTGCCTGCTGCATTTAGAACTGATGCGGATGAGAGTGAACCATAACAGAAAAGTTCAAGGTTCAAGGTTGTCTATAGTCATTTCCACATCCAGAGTACACAGGAAGGAAACGGTGGTCCAAGGTGCCATATAAATACCAATGATACACACAAAAGCTGGGGGAGTGCTGTAACGGGAGTGCTGTAACGGGAGTGCATCGCGCATGACGAATGAGCCCAGTGGTAATTATACAATGAGTTGAAACACTCCACAGAGCTGAAGGAAACTGCAAAGTTGGGTAATCATTTTGTGTGGGTTTGTTTTATTGAGTGACGCCTTTCATGCAGAAGTAGCCGTGTGACCATTGTTAATATAAACATTTGGATGAAAGCCGCTTTAAGTCAAATTAATTTTTTTTGTCTTTATTGTTAACCGCTTATTATCTAAAAATATAACTTTAATTTATATATATCCATGTTTATAAGTCAAGCTATAAACATGTGATGCCTCCAAATGTGGCTGTGTATTTTCCAGTGCCTGAGATAACAGGGAATTTTCAATATTATAGTTAATGAAACTTTAATGCGTAGCCTCAAAACATTTTGCAGGAAAAGAGCAAAAGGATTCACAGATAATCTGGAATTGTTAGTCTAAACAAAGAATTGCATCTGACAAGATTCGTGGCAGCTGTTTCTCCTTAACATGATAACCTTCAACAATTAAAAACAGCTGTACTAATCAACAAACCAATGGCAGGAATGGAAATGATTTCAACATCCCAAAGCAGAAAGAGAGGGAGAAAAAGAGAGAGATAAAATATGTGAAGCAGTTGTGCTACAGGGAATCCTGGAATCAGCCATCAGTCAAAATACGGCCCAGAGAGATGACTTGACAGATGCATCCATTACAGGCAGGATGACAGGGGGTAGAACACATGGCTCATTTCCAACAACTTTGTCGGGTTGGTTACCTAGTGAATACTAATTAACGGAGGAAATACATTGAAATCCTCACATGTCACATTAAAGGTTTGAACTTCTTATTTTTATTTTATTTATTTCACATTCCTGCCTGCTCAATTTCCACCTGTCCTGCTGCCAAGTGCACATTTAATTCTCTTTTATTCCTAGTAAAAATTATTATTTGTTGCATTTCCACTGATAATTACAGTCATGGTTTTGACAGCAAACAGAATTTCTAAATGTGCTGCCTTTTTTGGGAATATAAGGATTATATCTGTTGAGTAACACATTTTGCACATATTCTCTGTTATTATGAAACTGAACAAACTACTTCATGTTCTTGTCTGTTAGAGAGACAAACTGCACCTCTTTTCCAAGGGTCCTCACCTAAATAACCACTGCTTTCCATGTTTCAGAGACTCCTAAATTGACTTACATTCATGTAAAACGACAAGTGAGTGACGGCCTATGCCATTATACCAGTCTCAGACTTTCAATGTAGTCACATGAGGGGCACATGCTAAACAGGCAGCCTATAGCAAGTAAAACAGGACCTAAGCACGGGCCTTAACTCTAATGCATTAACCTACCTATTTATGCATGTATTCATTAACATTAATGTAGGCTTGATGACCAGCCTGACTTGCTAAAGCTAAGTCTAGGGCAGTGATAAACTTGAAGAGTGGATGAAAACAGACCAAGTCATGGGAGAAAAGTACAATCTGGTCTGATTCCAAGAAAGGCAGAATTTCTAAATAAGACTGATACCTAAAAAAAAAAGACTGATACCTAATTTTTAAAACATGCTGTTATGCAGTTATTATATCAGGCTCAAGTAAATGCATTTACATGCAAATTTATTAATGTAAAGAATTTCAGAAAACACATCTGATTTGTTATGTCTATAAATAAGTTGAACTTTAAAAAATGGCCACTTTCAACTTCCAGTTTGGATTGCTTTTCAAGCTTGAGTTGGTGGGCTAATTACTGAGCTACAGAATGCTAGGATCACTCATTAGCTTGCCTTGACATTTTATTCTTGTGATCTGTTAAGACACCTCATTTGGCATCAAGTTCCCTACCAGAAAATAAGGTCAAAGCTCAGTTGATTTCATGTTAAATTTGAATTCAATCTGTATTTGCTGATGCGATTGCCATTTCAAGTGGATTTAGTGAAGTGAAACAATTCTTAAGCAGTGTAAAGCTACTGTGTTTCTGAGCATGGTCTTACGGCTATATGGGCTCAACCACCATCTCATCACATATGAAGATAAGACTATGAAGGTCTTATGTTTATGTGTTATCTTATGTTTATGTTTTGTTCTTTTTTGCACAGGCACAATATAAAATACAGTATTAGTGTTTTATCGTTATCAGAATAACAATGTATAGCAAATTATCACTGAAAGTAGCCCCACTGCTGTCAGTACCAGATGTACAGCGGGAAAGCAGAGAGTCACCTGCTGCTAAAAAGCTGGTAAGGCATAAGGGGCACTGACTTATGAAGATTAAGTTTTAGACAAAGACAAGGTCTGGCTAAACTGTAGCTTGTTGTCTCGGTGTAATGTTGTCAGGTGATTAAAAAAAAGTGCATACAGAGTTGTTTATCCTGTTTTGGGCTGGCAAGAAAATATGTTAATTTCAGTGCATTGACCTACTGAGCAGCATGGTCAAGCCTTCAAAGAGCCTAGGGTTTAGACTGTTAATAAATATTTTAAATAAAGACCAACTGTGTAATCATTGTGGATGGAGACAGGGATAACAACAAGTTGCCAAGCTGTAATCATGAAGTAATCATAAAAGTCATGAAGGCTGGTTCAACATTTGCTTGCACATCCTTGAGTTATCTCGTGTGGATGGAAGACCTACTTTTAATGTCATGTTGGTAATCAAGCATTCTTTTAATATTTGTATGATGCAAAGAGCTGTGTAGTTATGCTACCCTGCATTGGCTCCATCAGACTGGGTAGTGTTGTGGAAAATTTACATTTACTGAGAAAACAAAATAGGGGGTGGGAACGACATGCTTGCCATCTACCAAATTTGCCCTGGATAACAGACAGCTTAGTATTGTCTTGTATGTATACACAACAGCATGAAAGAAAAAACAATGCCGCATATCTCTGGCAGTGTTGTCACAAGGCTTGTTCAGTCTTACCTGCTCCCATTTCACAAACGCTGTCTGTCATTTGTGCTTGTCTCCTCTAATATTTGATCCTTCCTTTTCACAATGGAGATGGTGAAGACTGAGACGCAACTGTGCTCCTCCCCTCAGGAAGGTCTTGTGTCTCTACACGCTGCCACTGACTTGCAAAACTCAAAATGTTTTGACATAATTACAGTATCATAGCTCTATGTAATGCCTGCATGTGTGCTATGATTTTGCCCTCCCATCTAAACTCAAAGCTCAAACAGACCGCCTATTCTGTCAAGCCAACCCCTGAGTCAATAGAACATCCTGTCAGAGTGAGTACCGCCTGGCAGTCTGTTAGGCAGCCTCACCAAATGCCCAACGGGAGGGAGAGTTATAGCCTCCCATCTGGAATGATCCCCTGGTCTTAAGAGGTCAGAGAGGACACAACCAGAGCTACTCTGTGCAGGTAGCTATTGTCAATTTTGCCAGAGTGCCTCTCCTGCAAAAAAGAAAATTTCTTGCACTGCATGACAGGAAAGTGTTTTTTAGGAGTGAAACTGTATTCAGTGACCACAACTGATGTCCTGTTGGTTTATGAATGGGCAAGATGTCTGCTCAAATGTACTCACGATCTTTACTAGAGGATGTGCAATACAAGTCATGAGATTTTGTCTGTTAATTAATTAGAATTGAAAGAGTACCTCAGAAGCATACTTGAATAATTGAGTTAAATCAACAGACACTTATGTGTGCTCATTAAGTATCTTCTTTTTTTCAAGTATGGTGTCAACATTTTTTTTTGTACTCCACAAGATCCAACAGAGGAGAGCCAGATTAATCTTGGCTTCAATGAAAATGAAAAAGTAAATCAATATTGCTTTTGAGTTTTTACGTTGTGTATAACAACATGAATCATCTACTTATTCATCCGCTTTTGGAATGTGGAAGGTGGTTTTACTGCAGCTTCCTGATACAATTCTTCTGAGTATGAGAATCAAAAGTAGCAAGACGGATACATTTCACCGAATGCCTGAAATACATTTGATTGTTCATTAAAATGTTTGGCATGGTGTACTTAGTTCACCATGTCTTGATACATACAAATAAAATGCAAGCTTGGAACACTGTTCAGAGGGCATGTTATAAAAAAGGAATTATACTGACATAGAAATTTAAGGAGTGCTCTAATATGTGATCAAACTGGATACTTAATATGTGATCTAACAGCATCAAAATGGTGGCATGGTATGTTAGTTGATAGGTCCTGTACCTCACAGCAAGATGGTTTTGAGTCTTGATGTTGGTCCTGTCTGTGTGGATGTTGCATTAGGTCTCCATGTTTGCTGTTTTATTGAAGTTTCACATGCCAAAGTGAATTAGAAAATGAGCGTATGGGAACCAAAGAAGTTGTAGGTCTATAAAGTGCTGTCAGATGCCTTTCTTGTGTGTGGTTCAACTAAATTTCTTGCAGTGGTCGTTTGTGTATGTATGTCTATTTATACTAGTGATAGACCAATTAATTGGTCAGTGGATTAATAGGTCAGCCAATTAATAGGGCCAGTTATCTAGCATTTTGAGATTATCAGCATCGGCCGCAGGTAGTGCATGTCAGTGTGGCTGCTGTACTATAACGCTGATGCATCCTGCTGTAAACATATGGCTGAATTTGCTATAAAATAGAATAGAATTATACATGACTTTTCTTTGTTTTGATATCAGCATTATATATCGGTAGACCTGCTCTCTAAATATCGGCCATTGAATTCATATTGGCCAACCACTAGTGACCCAGGATCCAGGCTCAAAGCATATTCTCCAATAAACCACCTGTGATCATTAATAATTATGGAATATCAAGCTTATATATTATATATGTTATAAATTATATTATGTTATATGTTATATTGATGTCTGTCTATGTACAGTGCTTCTGGCACTGTAAAAACTGACCATGAGGCCATTAAAGAATACATTTAGTGATATGCTACATTTTGTTATTGTCAACAAATGTCACAGAACAACCAAAATCAAGAATGAATTGATCCTGCCAACAAGTATTTCCTGATATACTCATTCCTCTCTGCCACAGATCTCTTTTGTTGTACAAAAAACATTAATAACACATCAGTGAGACATGTTCCCTAATTAAGATGAACATGGGCACTGTAGTTTTTATGTGATCAATTCCACCTACACTGTCCTGCTGTAAATACAGACCAGAGCATTGAATCTGCTGCTGAAATTAGTCCCCAACAAATACACTACTCCTGTTAGAAAAATGGTTAGGAAATGATTAAGCCTTAAAAATAAAGAATGTATATGTATATGTCTGATCTAGATTTTAGATTTATGTCCTCAGTGGAGAGGAATGGAAAAGTTGTAGGAAAGTGAAAAGTTGAAAAGTTTTGAGAGATTCTTTCATAGTGTATATACTGAAAATATATTGTTAGCCTTAAGCTATAGTGCAGTTTATGTAAAAAAAAAAAGTGTATAGGGTCTAAAATGGATATCAAGATGTAGAGATCGAGATGTAGCATGAATGATGTACTCACCTGTCTGCGCAGGTCCCTGGTCTTTTTGGTCATCTTATCAATGGCTGAGTTCAATGGGTCACCTTTCTCTTTCCTGCCAGTCTGTGAAGGGAAACAAAAACACCATGTTAATGCACTTAAAGTACATGCTATTACAATCCTTTCACCAACATTGCGTCTGTTTTTACATCAACATTGCACATAATATTTATTTTTGAAATGACTTTCAAGTGGTCCATGATTAGAGTCGGTGAAAACATGACTCAACCAGTTTTGGTATGTTATCTAACAACTAGCCTGTCTGGCAAATATCAATGTATTTGTCGCCAATTCCCGTGTGCTGCACTTCCTGTCACTGCCAACTCCTACTGGTGGCTTTAGGAGGGTGTTGACTTCCATGTGCTTCACCTGATACACGCGGAGTCACCAGCTGCTTCTTCTCACCTGACAGCGGGGAGTTCCACTGGGAGAACAGCACGGAACTTCTTGCTATTCCAGATTCCCCTACTCTCCAGTTAACACGCATCCCGACCAACTAGGAGTCGTTAAGGCAAATACGAGGACACACCCTCTTGCTGTCTTTCATACAGAAATATTGCCAACTGTGCCTTTGAAAAGCCTGGCCAAGGAAGAGGCTCCACTTTCTGCTATGCCACGTGGGCTCCCCATTTACCACTTACAAGCTCTACTGTTTTTGCTCAGAGACCATGGATAAGAGTGGGGTGATTTATACTACTCCAGTTATTAGATTTCCACTTTTACTATCTAACTTGGGATGGAAGCTTGGCCTGAAGGTTAGAAATATGCTGTCATTGTCTTGGAGTGAATTTCTGCTTCAGGACACACGTAAATTATCCTGTACTCTGATCCCTCAAGAGAAATATATGCATACATGTGTGTCTCAGGCAGTGGAAAGTGGTAAAATCATAAAAGTGCTGTTCTGAATGTACTACATAAGACTGAAGGTTGACTTTAACTATAATAAATGTAAGGTATTGTCACTAGTTTATTGAACAGATATTTGTATAACATTTAACAGGTTGCCACAGCATGATGAAGATAATTGTTACTGCTAGAACAATACAATTGATTACTATGTATCATCACAATTCTAGTATAAAAGTATAATATGTTTAGTATATGTTACTGTTTTAAGATCAAACCCTTTGCTTTTAAAAAATGTAAATAAGTGTGGGAATTGGGACACAGCACTCCTTAGAAGACACAGAGTGCACTCCTTAGAGGTGAAGAATGTGCTACATTTACTGCTATGCTGCAAACCCTCGCTGAGGTACGCACGGTTAACTTCGGCATGAAGTCAAAAGCCACCACACTTCAAAATAAAGGTTTATAAATAATGATTCATGTTAATTACTCTGTCCTTTTATTTTGAAAACTGACAAATGAAAAAAGTCTAGCTCATCTGTCTTTTGAAACCTGTGCTATACATCAATATAAAACTTAAACTGAGGAAGTTGTTTCTGGATGGTGCGATTGATGTATGGAAATGCTGTGCTGATTGTTCACAAAGACAAGTAACCAAATCTTCTAATTTCATATCCTCTGGGTAGTTGTGGCTTGTTTTATTAAAATATTTTTGAAGAGAAAAAAAAAGGTTAGCAGGATGATCAACAGCTTGTAAGACACAGTGATCTGTAAAAGCAATACCAGCATGCAAAATTAGTTGTGTCGTTGCCTGGCAACCATTTGAAAGTCCTGCCCAGCATAGCATGACGACGAACAACCACAATGCTCATCAGCTTTTGCAGAAAAAAACACATAACTGGTGACATGAATTGCCATTCATCCATGCCTGTTTCATATGAGGATTTCTTTGAGACAAACTGACCACAGCTCCAGAACAACAGGGCTTCACGGTAAAGGGGCTATTTAGTCGTTATCATGTTTAATGAGACACAAAATGTGGTTGCTTATCTCTGTGTTGCTGCACTATTGTCCTGCCCTTTTGATAATTGAGTGGAACAGAACACCTCATATCTATGTGTCACAAAGAACTAATTGAGACCCCATCAAATACCCACCTCATTGTAAACTCACCCCAAGGTTAACGTTGATTGTCATTTTCAATGCCTTGGTCACTATCAGGTTGTAAAATTACTGTTTCCACATTAGTTCTGAATATGCCTCCTATCACACAAGGGAAAGCAGTGGAGAGGGACGGCTGTTACTGTGAACTCGGGCCCACAACATGGTGACATTGACTACACAAGCTCTTTCTTTGAGGTCCCATTTGGCTCAGGAAGTATGTCAGCTATATCAAAGAACTTTAGCGCCATGCAACTATCAGTGAGAAAAACAACTAGTCCGAACCCACTTTATCTTCTCCTGTCTTACAAAAGACTTGACATTCAAGGAGATGCCAACTTCGGGATAAACAACCACAATATTTTTTGCAGTTTCTTCAATCTGGATTTGTCACACACCAAGCTCAACATGTGTTGTATTGTGAGTGCGTGCTGTGGGGGAATTCACATGTGTGCAAGGTCACTGATGTGAAAGTGCTGCTCAATGAAAAGAGCCTGTAGCCATAAAAACAGATATGATTCCCTTTTCTCACTAATGTATTGCTGGCTTGCCCTTGGCCAAGGCTCATATAGCACGAGTTTTCTTTCATATGGATGTTAAACATTAGGAATGAGCCATTTATCTCCTAGCTCATACTACAGTTAGTCACCCTCTCTTCTAATAGCAATCACACAATGCAGTCATTTTTTGTGGAGCAATGCACCAACATGAAAGGAGAAAAACTGGCACTCATAATGTGAACAATATGTTTGAGATTCGATCCCATATTCAACAAAGATTACCTGACCTGACCCCAGCACTTCTACTGTACCGTGTGGGGGTGGTCTTATTATATTTGCAAGAACACGTCTTTTGGCCAATTTCCGATTGACATAGGGGGAGGAGGTGAAAGGAAGATAGCATTCAGTTGCCTTCCATTATGCGCCACACACTTATACAAGCTCTCACACTTTGATGTGCATGCACAGACAAGCTCTTCTATGCCAAAGCAGAGGACATGACAACATTAGTCATTGTGCTGCCTAAAGAGCCTAATGTGTCATTAAGGCACCAGAGGGACGCAAAGGATTAAAGATGCTCACTGCCAAAAATAAAAAGGGGCTTAACTGGAACCTTTCTGAGGACACTTCAGACATTTTCACATGTATATGTATAACCAACAACCTTAATTGAACTGACGAAAGAGAAAAATGTTCAGGCTCCTGACTCATAATTTATATAACCGATATACACACCAATAAACAAAATTGATGTGTGTGTGTGTGTGTGTGTGTGTGTGTGTTTTGTTTTGTTTTTCATTTTCTGGAATCGGAAATCCCAGCTGTTATATTTCTCAAAACTCTGACTCTTTAATCTGAGTTAAGGAGATTAAAACAGCACAGTGATGTCAGTCTAAAGGGACAAAATCCAGCACCTGTTATTTGAGCCCACATTGACAACTAAGCAGTGCTTTATTGGTGAGAATATTTTCTTACAAATGCTACAGCTCTCTGTTTCATCTTGTATCTTTACTGTCAATGCAGCATTCCGAGGACACTTACAGTGAGTCTACAGGGCTACCATTATTAAAACATGCTTCCCTTATACTGTAAAAACTCCGTTAAGATGCAATAACAATGTATTGCTCATGCTGAGTGTCCTGCAAAATATAAAACTCCAATTAAAAACACTATGCACGATTTCCCCATCACAAATTTTATATACAAGGCAGTCCAAAATGATGAATCATAGGTTAGTCAATGCGTCAGGCTCATATTTACCCCAGTCAGTCAAAACTTTGATATGTGTGTGTATGCATATGCATATGCGTGTGTTGGTGCGTGAGAAACATAGTGAGGCAGACGAGTGGAGTCACATTCTAGTATTTATGCGTCTATGGTGTTTATCTGTGAAACTATTTGACTTCCCTCCATTCCCATCCAGGTGTGCCCTGTGTGTGTGAGCAATTTGCACTCTCCAACTCGCAGACATTAAAAGCTTGACAACACAGTTGGCTGTTGATTCAATTGTCTCCCATACAGCAACATTGATTGCTTAGTTTTTGACTGCCACAAAATGGAATGTGCATGTTCGGTTTTTCTGGTAAACACAAGTCCCTGTGGTGTTTTGCAGACAATGTTCCCAACTGTCCCCATCCATTATTTTCCACCCCCCGGTGTGCACTCATTCATTCTCAGTTGGGGGGAGGAAGACAGAGGAGGGTGCCTGAAAATACGCAGTGTGCAGGGTAATGGAAGCAGTAGCAGTGGAGTTGTTGCCCACTCAGGAGACGGCTGGTGGACGGTGCATGCTGGTGGAACGGCTGAGGGCCCTGAGTGTGTACGCTCTCTCAGGCCCTCCTAAAGTAAGTTGTGTAATTCAGTGGTGCGCCGCAGCACAAACTGCTTCACTGCATTTCTGACCTCAAACCCTGTAATGGTGGAATAAGACGTAGAGTAATGTGGGAAGAATGTGGCACTTAGTTTTAGGTATGTTGGCTTTCCATTTATTTCGAACTGCAATAATAATTTAAGCTAGGGCTCAAATTCAAGTATTATTTAAATGATAAAAAATAAAGAGGTGCATTACATGGATTCATATTCAAGTGTTTTTTAGTAAGCCTGGTAAACAATATATTTTACCTCATGATTCTTTTGATTTCTTAATCCAGACTGTTTTTTTTTTTTAAAGTAAATAAAAGCTTATATTTCTGGAAAGAAAGGAATGAACAGACTTAATGAAAATGTAGGCGATCAATATTTCTCTGATGTACTAACAAGAAAAGGTGACAGCAGTCACTCATTAATTGAACTAAATTCATTTTTTTATCACCTCGTCTCTGTTCCTCCTTTGAAACTAATGCAATAAAAAATGACAATGGCAAGACAACGCTGAAACCGAGGGATGGTGAATGAAGTGAGGAATGAATCTGGTAATTCATAAGCAATAACATGGCAAATCAAAGGAATGGGCAGATGAATCAGAGAGAAGAAAATAGAAGACAGGTGGGGGAAGAAAAGGGATAGGCACGAGGCATTCTGTCTCATTGTCTCCGAAGATCAATGTGTTAAATGACATCAATTCCGGCTCCTTGTCAATTCAATTAGGCAGGAGCGAGAGGTACAATTACTGTCCAATGTGGTTATACTGTCTGCAGCGAGCTTAAAGGGGAAGGCATGCTGATAACGAGAGGGTGAGCAAGTGTTTGTGTATGTGTGAGCCCGGGGTGGGGGTTGATAATGGTGGTAACATGTTGGTCGGGTTACCAGCAGATAATGGGTAGCTAGATCCTCATTAAGATAAGTTGTGCTCCCTCAGCTGTAGTGCCATAGATGGCCCAATTTGACTTGTTCTCATTAAGTGGAACTTAAAGAGGTGCAGCGGTGGCTATCAGCTAGTTTGATTACAGGATACTGAAAAAGAAAACACGCTGCAATGCCCACGGCTGGAAAAAATACTTCCAGATGAGTGGTTCAGATTAGAATTTCCTTCTTCGTTTTTTAAATGAGATGACAGAGCAACATGGCACAGAAATAGATGCCATATCATAATCTTATTATAGCCATTATAAACCCCTGGCAAACTAATAGATGCACAGTGCAGGCAATATGCAACGCTGAAGCAAATAAGCACAGAAATAGCATTTACAATACAGTGTGTTTTTGTGTGTGAGAAGATCGAGACTAACTAAAGGACTAATTACATAACAATGGAGGTCCAGCTTCATGGCTTGTAAAACATATTTATTGTCAATGCTGGGAATAAGTTTATCACAAAAACAGAAGATAAAAACTTAAAAACTGCCATTGTGCACCTTCACCTTCCACAACACCAATCAACACAACTGATCCGACAAGAAGGTAGCAGGGGTGCGGACACAGCTTGACCTTGATTTGTGTTGTAATGGAGCAAGGCACTGCAGATTGCTGAGCAGCATTGCACTGTACACAAGATTTTGGATGACATTAACAGAATGCATTATCTATACATCTTGACTCTATATGTAACATGCTTTGGCTATTCTTGTGACTGTCTCAAATAAGTAGTTTTCATGCCGCTGTTTACAGCAAAATAAAACAAATGAAAAGGGAATTTAATGTCAGTTCTATCTTTCATGTGTTTGTAGCATCGATTGGTGCACCACATATAAGTTATCCTTTATGTTTCACAAATTGTACACATCAGTTACAATTTTGAGGATGGCCCCACAGAATGCTTGTTCAGCCTATTTTATTACAACAAAAGAGGCAACACATTTTTCACTGTGATTACCAAAAATCATAGCTTTGTGTTCTTGTGTTATTGATGAATTATTTATGAAAGTATATTTTATCATGCTATCGATAAGCAAAAGTTATCATATCAGGTTAGTAAGCTAGTTAAATGTTTATCAGGTATATGGTCAATAAACCTTTAACTGACCATTTATAACAATAATGTATTTCGTCATTTATTGGCAATGTTATTGAAAATAATGGATTTATTGATAGCAGCACACAGACATGCATATATAAGCCTCTCAAACCTATTAAAATTACGTGGTGGAAGAATGAATGCGTATCCCAAGCTTCTGTGTGGAGCCTCAGGACAGCCAGTACCCTCGTAACCCACCCATGTGCTGCATAGTATGAGGACTTCATGTCTTCTCTCCTCTCACATTGTCACCCATGGTATCTATAACGGTGTTGTTTGAGCCTGGCAGTCTCCTGTAAGTTAGAGTTAATGCAGCCGAGAATGACACTGCCTGAGGAGGAGCCGGAGTGCCTTCTGGCACAAGCTCTCTTATGTTTAATGGCTGATGCCGTTTGCTTACTCCTCTCATTACACTGGCTCATGTTTAGACTGTGGGCCTGTCACTGGCTATTAGCATCTGTGGTCAAGCAGGCTGTGGATGAGAGGAAGCATCTGGCTTATCATCAAGCACATCGTAAGTCAGAGATGAGCAGTTTGTTTAGGATGGGGTAGACACAGATTGAAGGATTAAAACCCAGTGTGCGTGGATACCTGGTTAATAGGTAGATTAATGCAACACAAAAACAAAATCACGAGTCATAAAAATGAAAAACTGAAGAATAAACTCATACTGTATGTACATAGAGTATAGTATCTTAGCAACGTGTTTGTATTCACTAAAGGAACTATAACTGAAGATTGTTTCCATACATGCATATAGTTGCATAGACTTTTGCATAGACATCTTTTTGCCTTTGTATGAAATGACAGTTGTGAATGACAGAAAACAAGGAAAGTGAGGAAAAGGATGAAATGCAATGGGAACATTGCAATGGAAGGCATCTCAGACCAGTCAAAGTCTACATACGATAACAATGTGTTTATATGCAGACTTTGATCGGATCAGACGCTGGCTGGGGTTGAAGCAAAACCCAATGCAGCTTTTTTTTTAAATACATACATACATACTGATGGCTTCATACAAACTGGGCATGATAGTATTTTATATAACAGTAATTATTTTAACAAGTGCACATAAAAATCTAACTGGACATAAATAAAGAGAAACACTGAGGGCATGACAGAGATAGAGGCAGAGGCAGGAACTCACAAAAGAATAAAGAGAAACAAAGACCGACATAAAGCAAAGGACACTTAGTTGATTGTCTTTTCTCTTCACATCCCTTTGTCTGATTGCCAGACATAATGAGACCATATTCATATTCACAAGTTTATCTTTTTTCCTGGAATAATATAGAAAATCAGGTTTAGGGGATATGCAGAGATGACAAGTAGTGATGCTAAACGTAATGTATTAACCTGCCATAACCTGAGCCAAAGTGTTTCTCAGAATTCTCAGACAGAAGCTGGTTCTAGAAAATTTAGACCTTCGAAAGGCCTTTTCACATGAGGTTACAGATGTCATAAAGACTTTATTATCCATCTCCCTTAGTCATAGTCAGTACAATGGCATGAGGAGGCTGACAGCCGTCATATTTCTGCTTTTATATTAGGAATAAGGTATCCCAAAACAGCCCAAAAAATAGTCAGTGACTAAGGTAACTCAGAGACAAACTTGAAGAGGTAGTATAACAAGGGTGTTTGAGGGCTCTGAAGTGCATAAAATACTCAAGGCATCACTAGAAGATGTACCCAGAGTGTGAAGAAACTGAACTCTCATATGGCATCTAAAAACAGGTTGGCCTACTTGAAAGTCATCATAAGACTTAAAATGGTTTGAAAATATCAAATACCAAACATCAAAGGAAGAAAAAATGTTGAAACTCTGCCTTGGTAATTGTGGTGTGGCTGATTTACTGATCTTCACATTCCCGAAGAACATCACAATGCGTAGTTACATGCAATGGGACGTCACGCGGCGATGCAGGGATTTAAGAATAGAAGCATGAGGAGAGGTAGGAGGGTTAAATATCAAGTGTATTGGGCGGAAAGCCAAGATTTTAGGTGCATAGTTTCAGGAGAATAAAAAAAAGGAGTGAGGGGAAATGTCTGGTTATCAGACAGAAAGAGAGAGAGAGCAGGGGATAAAAAAGTCTAGTCCTGCAGCAGCAGTATGGGGAGCTAGAGCAATGCTGCCTGCAGCCTCCCTGAACTGAATAGCAAGTAGTTTGCGAGGGAGGGACTGAAGGAAGGGCAGCAGGAGAGAAGAGAAGCAAGGGAGGGAGAGGCTGAGAATAGGTTAGAGAGGGTGAGAAAATAAGAGAGTGGTGTGATATCTGTGAGAGCAGAACTGTGGTAAAGAGAAAAAAAAGCGAGTCAATGGGGTGAGAAGAAGGTTTGAGTATCATTGATGTAGTTTTGTTTCACCGCAGAGCTGGAAAAAGTCAATTTATCACACACACACACTTGCGTATACATGCATACCCAAACATGACGTGGCTATCTACGGGTACTTGACGCTGTTTTTGAAGTTTCAATACAAGTTAAATGCTACCGATCGGCCAGAACACCAAAAACAGGGACTACAGTAGGTCAGTCTAATCCATGGACCTGTTCTTAATGCCAGGAGACATAATCCCATTTCATCATCATTTTCTCTTTCCTGCATTGCATCATTCTCCACCCCTCAGTAGTGGATCAGACTAAACAATGACATACGTATTATGGGATTTCCGTGTGGTACACAGTGGTAACAAAACAGACATTAGGTGTGACTGTGAGGGTCGAATTCTCAAGTACCTTTCAATTAAATGGATGTCCATGCCAGACCCCCTTGAATATTTATACCCTTATGATGTCTTATCCATATCCTTTGTGTCAGAAATAGTGCTGTTAAAATCGATTATTGGCTTTGTCAATATAATGTAAATTTAATAGATGTAATATTTTATGCTCTGTTACATTAGCATAGTATAACAGTATGAGAATCTATAAACATGTGTGTCACACAAACCTGCTAAAATGCCTCCACGTATTCATGTAGCATAGAGCGATATAGGAAAATAATAACATTATATATATATTTTTTTTTTTATGTAACGTCAAGGTCATAGAAACAAGCTTCTTTTAAGCAAAAAAAAAGTGAATGATAGAAATAAGTTAAGGCCAAAAAAAACAAGGGAACAGACCGACTTGTTGTGTCTAGACATTATTCACCTTTATATTTGCCTCAGACTCTATACCTGCTGGCCTGACGGTCTCCTTCCACTCATTGCTCGCATCTGTCAAAACTACCCCTCTCTATGTGACCTCTTAACTATACTGTGTAGAGCACAGGCTTACAAGTCAGCAAGGTAGCTCCAGAAACCTGAAATGGCAGACGAGAGAACAAGTTTTTCACAGATGCTGACACATTATGGTACCATTCCATCTTTTACACGCTGCTGGGGGGGGCTGTTATCTAGACACTGATACGTAGTGGTTTCAAATAGTTTACTGCACAGGCACACACAAAATAATTGATTCAAATTATACAAAACATGCGACCAGTTCCTCAGAGCTGGCAGCCCTTTGTTATCAGTGTGAAAGTGATGGTTGTCAAGGATAGCAGAATATTATGTGTGTTTTTGTAAACCAGGATAATGATGACTCAAGCTGCTCTTCTGGGTGGGTTTCTGTGTGTAGGTAGTACTAATCAGGGATTAGGGTGGTTTGGGAAAAGGAAAAAAAAAATGGCCCCAAGTCTGACAGCAAAATGTAGCCAGCAGCGGATCAAATAAAAACATGCTAATGATAACATGATAACACTAGCGTACCTACTGCCCATTGTGCCCACCATAGAGAGAGCCGCTGTGTGCACAAACAACACAGATATACTGTAAAGAGCTAGGCAACAGTATGCTCCCTTGCTGTAATGATCCAGGGTGCAACAACTTCAAAGACTGCAAGAGCTGGCTGAACTGGTGAAATGATTGTCTCCCACTATTCTTTCATGTGGGCTTTGTCAGTCCAGCCACACAGCAGCTCAAGCCACTAACAGAGTTGTTGCTGCTATTAGTTACGTTGGAATAAGGAACAGTAAAGCCACAGAATATCTGGACATGATGTAAGTACACTGTGTGAGGATGGATCAGGGGATAGGACTTACTGTCATGGTGGGTATTTGGGGATTGATGTCTTTTCAAAAGGACAGCTATTCTCTTCCTTAAGCTGACTTGTAAAATGTATTCCTACAATGGTCACAGCTGTTTGAGTCTAACTGGTATTTACAGGAAATGACATGTAGACATCCCCCTTGAAAATATTGGCTGTCATTTATCAATCCGTCTTGGAAACAGCACAGATTCAAGCACTACGAAGACATATGAACCATTCTACATCTGATTTATTAAACTGTTGCACAGCATCCAAATGAGCACTGATTTGATCACAGACTAATAAATTGATTCAGCTGTGAAAACAAGGACATGCTGCACCAGTCCCTTATTTACATATGACAGACCCTAATTTATGTGCATTTGAAAACTCTTGGCCTATATGAAGGCATGCCTGGTGCAGCAAAATTTACACACGCTACATGACGGAGGATATAGAAAAAGATCTGCCATGATATTCACCAAAGAGAATGATCATTAGTTCTGCTTCATAAAAACCTTTCAAGTGCTCCCATATACTGTATGCATCTCCATATCTGAATCATGTTTTCAATGCAGCATTGAATTACTGTTCAATTGCAGAAGAATATATTTAAAGATCTATATGACATAAAAGCTCCAATCCAGATCTTATAAAATATGTAAAATAATATAATTCATATTTTGTTTAACATGATTATGTTATTACGTATTAGACAGTGGAGGGAAGCTCAGGGTGTGGTTGCACTCTACTAACAAGTCCACTCTGCGTTTGGGATTTTAGGTTGCTAGACAGTGTTTGGCTTTCAAATTTCTTATGTACTTAATCTAGCTTGCCTGGGTTATGATTGAATCTCAGTATATAGACACATTCCCCTTCAATAGAGGGATTTTAAATCACCTCTCTAGTGACACTTTCCACATATACAAAATTTTATGGGGATATTCACATAAGAAAAACAATTTTCTGATCGTGCTATAAACACACACACTGTTGTCCAAGGGCATTATATTTGCAATGTGTGGACACAAATTAATTAACATTGGCAACGGAAAAGGAAAGCGCTTTAAGCGCAGTAGGCCTTGAGACCATCACTGCCCATGGCATCTTCCGACCACCCAACCAGACCAGCCGGACCAAAAGCCACTACAAGCACTGTGACTGCCCCAGGAAGAGAGGGAAGAGGGATAAGAAGTAAGCTAAACCAGCTTGGACCTAAGGCTGCTCTACTACCCAGCCTGCTCATGGCTAATGTCTGGTCACGAGAAAGTGGATTGGACAAGATGGGACCCAGCAACGGGAAATCAGAGACTGTTGTGTCCACAGAGACCTGGCTCCATCACAACATACCAGATGAAGGTATTGCACCTGACAGGCAGATTTTGTTCCACACAGACAGATCACAAGACTCCGCTGGCAAGTAGAAGGGAAGCAGACTCTGTGTTTACATCGATGATGGTTGGTGTTCAAACACAGTCAAAGCTGATGGACAATTGTTCCCAGATGTTGAGTTATAAATGTAAATATAACACCATTAAATCAACACTATCATCTTGCTATATAATTTCCACCCTCCAGAATTATTACTTTCTAGGTGTGTATGTGCATGTGTATTTGTGTATATAAATACATGTATATGTTGTTTAATTTAATATAATTTTATCTTATTTTATTTTATTGATAATGTGACAGCTGTGGCTCAGGAGGTAGACTGGATTGTCCAATAACCAGAAGGTTGGCAGTTCAATCCTCCTGCTGCAGCTCAGAGTGTCCTTGGGCAAATACTGAGCCCCAGATATCTCCAGATTCTGTGCAATCATTGTGTTTATGTGTGAATGTGGTACTGGAATGTAGTGTTAAGTGCTTTAAGTGTCCATTTTCCATTTACTTTATCCTAAATATATATGTATGTGTGTCTATATATATACTATATATATGTTCTGTGTGTAGAGCATGAATGGACTACAGCTTGCATTTTCATTGCACAACCCTGTGTTGTAAATGACAAATAAATGACCTTGATTATTTGACATGCAATCACCAATAATAGGCCTGCAATAAAAGCTGCATTTATGAAGCTTGTAATGTTCATTTGTTTTTGCTGAGTATTATGTCTGGCCATTTTTTAATTGGCGATTAAAGGTGTTATTTGGATATTGGATGTGGTCATTATGTTGTAAGGAGTGTTCAAATCATTGTATACATGTACAACAAATTTTTGAAATTAGTGTCTCCAAGCAAAGGTAAAATAAATAAAACTAAGAAAAACTAAGTGACAGTGTTTGAGAAAACCTTGAAAAAAAAAGTGTTTCTACTGTGTGCTCTGCCTGGCAATGACAGTTAGGGAAGTGTATGAGCAGCATAGCAGGAACTTGTGGCCATGATAAGGAGGGTGAAGCATGCCCCTGGGCTGGCCAGCCGTATTTTCAATGCTGTGACAGGGTCAGGTCTCCAGTGAGGGTTATCGTCTTAATTATGCATGGCCCATCTGGTAGACAAGGCTCTGGTGCAGGTGGGCAGCTGCACCAGACAGTAGCTGATAGAAGAATGACATGATGAATAATGTCGATTCCCAGTCACTGTTCTTAGCAACTTAAATAGAGTGATGCAAATAGTTAATATGTGCCCAGCGCTTTGTCACTCAGGTTAAAAAAAAAAAAAAAGTATAAAGCAACACTTGTGACCCCTAAAGAATGCAGTTCACATTACACACCACACTACCAAATACCTGGCCTGTTGTGGGGTTGAAAATGTCAGGACAAAACATTGCTATCAGGCATTTTTTCGCAAATAATTTCCAGATTATGTTTGGTGATATTTTTTTATTTTATCAAGGCATGCATGACAACATGCTGTAGCTGCAAATTAAAATGATTCCCCCGAACTGAAGGCTCTTAAGCTGCACATCATTTTTAAGAAAGCAACACCCACAGTGCAGGAGTTCTGCAGTTTGTCAACAAGTTCATGACAAAGGGTGATTTTGATTGGGCTCTAGATTTCTAGGTTTGAAATTACTGGGGTGGAGAGAGTAAATCATGCAAAGACTTTTTTTAGCAGTTAGACACTAAGCAAAATACACACATATACACACACAAGCACAAAGACAGCAGAGAGGAAGGGAGACTGAGAATTTTTCTCTTGTCAGAGGATTTAGCTTTGCCATTGTCTGCTACCAGAGACAGTACGCTGTGTTTTAATCAAGGGTGCCGTTTTGAATCCAGAGGTCTTATGATGTGATAACAATTGGATTTTTCACTTCTACTATGTAGGGCTTCGGAATGCGTCATCATGTACCGTCACATCGCACAGATCTGCCATACTTATTGGGCTCTTGTACTTATGACAATGTACTTTTAAAATTGTGTGTGTGTGCGTGTGTGTGTGTGTGTGTGTGTGTGTGTGTGTGTGTGTGTGTGTGTGTGTGTGTGTGTGTGTGTGTGTGTGTTTGTGGGTGTGTGTGTGTGTGTGTGTGTGTGTGTGTGTGTGTGTGTGTGTGTGTGTGTGTGTGTGTGTGTGTGTATGTGTGTGTGTGGTAAATTCACAGTATGCCATGATATGGATTAGCCTGTAGGAGGGTAGATAATGTTAGCTTACATGGGTTCATTTGTACTAATGACTGATCTTAACTTAACTTGAGCCACTAGAGCTACAAGGTGGTCAGTTAATGTGATGGTTTGAGTAAATTTGACACAATGAGGGACAGTAACAAGTTGCATTTTCTATCACAGCCCCATGAATGCAGAGCAGTGTTTAAACACCTTTTTAGTTGCAGTACACAGTTTTCAAATCTTTGAGGCTGAATTAAATCTTGTGGATGTAAATTCATAGCGAGGAACCTACAGGTCTATTTAGTTTGACAAGCTCTACTGAAACACAAAACGAGCAACCATAGAAAGAGTCAAAGACTGCCAAAATGAAGCACATATACATATACTTATACAACTATTCCATTTTAATAAACTTTTTTATATCAGCCATTGTGACATGAAATATTAGGGTATACACCAAGGTGTTATCAATGATAATAATTATGGCTGCGTTCCATTCAGGTCAAATACAGTCAGTGTGCTGCTATTGCACATGTTGGCTCACTGCCAAGGCTCTGCTGCACTAAATGGATCATAACCTTAATTAGTATCATTGGTAACACCTGTGTTTACCCTATTCCGTGTCAAAATGGCCGCTGTGAAAAAACGTCTGTAGTAATGTTACTGCATCCTTTGTCCATTTGTCCCAGGTTGTACATTTGTACATCGCACTTTTTCTGCCAAATATCTACAGTGAAGTATTCCCAAAAACAGCACTGGTGTCGTTTGCTGCATATGTAAACAAACACCAGCTGCCAACAACAATGACACACTAGCCCCTGAAATACCCTGAAGGCAGTGTAATGTGGTGTAAAAAAACAACAAAGCCTAATTCCAGCTTGCCAGTAAAACAATCTACGTGATATAAGCACACCAACTGGTACCACATGACCTTTAATCCAAGATATCTATATATACTGTATGTATATGTTTTTTATAAATACTGTGATCTGTAAATGAAAAGTTCAAAAGACAAAACATCCAACTAAAAACCTATTTTACACTGCAGCACAGTGGCTCAGTGGCTCAGTGGCTGGAGTTCGGATGTGCTCCCCTTGTTCATGTAGGTTTTCCTACAGGTAGCCTAGTTTCATCACACACCGATTGTCATTGCCCTTGCCCAAGGCACTGGGCTAAGAACTGGAGCTCAGGACCCCATGGGGATGAATAAAGTACAACTTTAACAACACCCTTAAGTCATTTTAAAAATGTATTGTGGGGATTCCTCTGTGAACACAAAGGACATCCCTCTTTTGTCTGCAAGATATTTGTGTACAGCCCTCAGATAAAGAGAAAGATAGTGAGGAAGTGGCCAATATACAGGTGTTCTACATTTGTGATAGACTTAAAATAACATCAGTAATAAATCATTCACAAGCTCCAAAAGCTTGACATCTACTGTGTTACTGCACAGTCTCTTTGCCGCCCTGTTACTGTGTATAGACATGACAAATTGATCTCTGAGACAACTACATTAGATACTACCTAGACTGAATACAACCCCCAGGTCAGAATTAGCTGGGGCGCAACATAGAATTACATTTTCTTTTGGTTTCAATTTGCTGTAACATTTATTTTAGTTTCATTCAAAGGCTTATGACTGATTTCACCTTTATATGGGGTGTAAATGTTTAATCCATACTGGGAATGGAATAAAGATAGGGGTCTGTATATTATCTGGGTTGGCAGGAAATATCGAGTAAATTGACACACTTAAGTACCATGCGAGCATATGCACACACATGTATGTCACACAAACACAAGCACACCCACATACTTGAGTGCCAGATTACAATGTTTAACCACTAAGTGGATGTCAGTGTAATTTCAACAAGTGCAATAGAAGTTAACCTAACAAATTCCACTCAAATAGTCTAGTAAAGAGTCTTCTCCCAATGTGACCCTGGTTGCTTCCTATGTTGCCTGTGACAAAGCAAAGCCTGGCATTAAAGGATAAAGCTGGCATTATTTCATCTTTTCCATTATTATCAACAATTCCCTTCAACAGACAAAAAAATTAAATTAATTTATCCTACAAAATATTGTCTGTGTAGCCAGAGCTATATAGCATAAGCCTCTGTGCCATTGTACTCCACTGCCATCCAGTTTCCATTAAAAAAGACACACGAAAAAAGCCATACTGTTACATCGGGTGACACATTTCTTCACTGAGATCAACACAACGAGTGTAGTTTATTCTGAAACAACTCAGACTGCATTTTCGATCTCTTAGAGTAGCTCCTCGTCCTCAGGCAGACAACGCGCTTAGGGCACACAGTTCTGTGTTTATACTGCTTTGCTAGTTTGACGAGCTGGGAGGAACAACACCTTACTGGTACAAAAGAGTACCCTACACCTCAGGCTTTTATCAAATGTGTTTGTGTGTATGAAGAGAGGAGGAGGCATTGAGTAGTTTCTCATAAGGTTTGTAGTGGGACCTCATTTATAAACACTGTGTACGCACTTTCCATGTAAGAAGAAGTAGAAGAATTTGCTTGTGACCCTCACACATATACTATTTTACACACTGACACTAACGGTAAAGCAGTGAATTAAAATGCAATGTTATGACAGTACTTTTTTTTATTAAATCTTCACACCCTCCATCAGTTGTCACATTGTGTGAAATATCCCATTTTGGAATAGGATATATTTCTCTTTAGATTAAAGGCTAGTTTGCCAATACAGCTGTTCTCATTTAACTTGCCTTATGAGCTCATATGTTGTCATAATTAAGTGCTACAAATTCAAGGCAATTCTAGGCAACCAGAATAAATGTCACTATTTTCGAAAAAGGGCTTATAAAAGACCTTTTCACTGCAGACAATTTGAATTGTCAAAGTAGGAAAAGCACAGGTGTTAGTAATTAACGATGACTCTGCTCTATTCAAGCTTCCAAGTAAGCCATGACAGTGGGACAATGAGCCAGCATGTACAATACCAAGACCTTGAAATTAAAGCAGCTAAATTGAATTCTGCCGTCATTAATTGTATTATTTGGACCTATGACATGCCAAAATGTCTTCTGTGCAAAAGGCCTACGATGGGTCATGATAATATCATACATGGTGGTCATCATCTAACATCTCATCGTACAAAATGACAATAACACTTTTAAGACTGTTATGAGAGTTCCTTATGTTTGAAAAAACTAAATCTTATTATTCCATATTAATTCTGATAATATGATCTCTATTTCAGTAATATGTGACAACAACCATTCATCGTCAATCATAATCTGCGACAACAAATCATTTTGTGATATTCAGACTTTCGACATTTATTAATTGGTCAAAATGCTGCTGATGATAGTTGGTAGTTACCTGACTGCTTTTTAAAAGAAAAGGTGCAAAAATTTAAATTCCCTGCACAGCACTGATATAGTAATGATCATTTCATATTCATTACTACATGACTGCATCTATCAATTCATCAAACCGAGGTGTAAATGAAAACAAGCGAAATTAGTTGTCATCATGGGCCTGTTTTTTCAAATATAATTATGCATTTTGTGAGTTATTACAAAATAGTTTTAAATTATAAATTCATATTTGAGATAATTTTCTAATAATTGATCAATCCTCTGTAATAAGTAAGATATTCTAAGTCATATTAAGAGATGTGACTTAGTTACCACTTACCATTTTCTTCTTTTTTTGGTTAAAGCAATGACCTGTCATAATGCACTTTGTACTGTAATCTGATTGTTTTTAGGTCAGTCTGAAGTCTGAAATGATGAATGTGTCATTGGGTTCACTCCAAAGTCAAAAGACATATTCAGGAGCCCTGGGTCACCCCCAGCAGTGTACGTAATGAATTTCAGTGTCATATTTTTTTTGGACATCATGCAACTAATTATTACAATCAAGGTGAGACCTCAGTTAAGGAGAAGAGTGCTCCAGTTAGCGCCACCACCTGTGGCACTGACACTAAATGAGCAGCAGGGAGGTTCTTGGCACCAGCCTTTACACCAGACCTTTTCTCTTAACGTCATTTGTCAAACATTGTTCCCCTGGATTTAAACAGTATTAACTGCTTCTGGGAAATGTTGCCAAAATGAACAATGACAAGCATATTTACATGAAAATCAGAAGTTGTACAAATTCAGCAGCCTTTTAGAAAGAAACAGACTTTAGAAAGACAGAATTCCAGGTGCATTTGGATTACTAACACATTTTATTTGTGTGTATTATGTTTAAATCATTTCAATTCAAGGTTCAGGATGTAGGTCTTACTGCTTTAAACACAATGACCTTTCTTATATTACAGGGTTCATCTGTCCTTTGCACTACTGCTCTCTAATTGAGTTCTAGGTTTCTTACCTTACCTTACCTTGCAATAGGGACACTATGGATACATTTACAAGTCATTTTCAGTCTAAATTTACAAGTGTTTCAGCCTTTTGCATCAGAGAGTCCTCTGTTAGTTGTATTCTACTCTGCTTCATCCCGACATGAGAGAGGCTAGTGGACACATGATGTAGAGGCTTGTTTGGCTCTGGATGAGGCAATAGGCCAGAGTAGTCAGGGCTATCAAAAGTGGGGGCATGCTGCTCCAGAGAGCTGGGTTTTGAAAATAGGCTTGGTGGCTCCCAGTGGGATTTCTGCGTCATCTGACAGCAGAACAAAGTTCCTTTGGCAGACACAGCCTAGTCACAGGCACTGTTTGATGTGGTCTCTGAAGCCAAAAACATTAGAGCCAGAGCACAAATACATAAAGAAATACAGTAAGACAAAATGTTAAAACACGTAATTGAATTAAATGCTGTATATGGAAAACCCACACACACCAACCCGCCAAATCTCTGCAAAAAAAATGGCTGTGGCAGGTAGCTGTAAAATTCTACCAGCTGTGGTGGCGGGTAAAGAATTCTGATCTTGTTTCTGTATAAAAGCATGTCCAATACTGAGAGTCTGACTGCTCTGTGCTGTGACATGGCAAAATCACTGTCTCTCTCTCGCTCTCTCTCAACAGGGAACACCTCTCATTGGACATAGCTGGAGGCAATTTAGACCCATATTAATTCTCTTTTACACACAAATACACACACAGACGTGCTTCCACTGTTGAGTTTCTTCCAATACACATCTATCTATCTATCTATCTATCTATCTATCTATCTATCTATCTATCTATCTATCTATCTATCAAGTGATGTGACTGACAGTTTTCTTTCTACTGTACAATATTATGATGGATAAATACAATTACATGCACAGGTTATAAACAAGTAGATTATTTGACCTGCACCACTCATTAATCTAAATGTATTTCCTGAGATCACGTATGTTTGTTATCTATATATATTTTCTTCAGTTAATTAGAGCCGCATCCTTGTGCTTACACATTTTTGCCCTTTCCTAACACCATCCCTTTCTTGCATCACTTTTTCTTGCTTTTTTTGTTCTTCCACTCCTTCTGAGGTAAGCGGGGATATTTTATGCACACACATACAAATATATACTCTGTGGGCACTTTATCAAGAACACATACTACAACCAGCCTGGTCATTCAAATAGCAAATAGTATCACTGTCGCTCAGTGGAGACATGGTCAAGAGGTACATTTACTCATTAACCCTACATTAGAACTGACTGGTTGTCAGCCACCCACTTGGAATGTTTGAACACTACGATGTGTAGAGTTTACAGATAATAGTGTAATAAAAAATAAATTTCAATGACAGAGGTAACAGGAAAGCCACAAGTAAACCAAGCAGCTATAGTACAGCAATGGAATAGCGTGCAAAGGAGAATTCCTGAAAGGGGCAGCAATTAATCAAACTAAGAACTAAGAACAAGAGCAAAAGCTTTAAATAAAAAAGACTAGTCTTGAGAATCTTGATTAATACTAAATATTACAGGATGTAAATGAGAGTTGTTATTTTTTGCGGGTTATAAGAAAATAAACCCCTCTCAGTAAAAACTGTTATGCACTGTAATAATACTAACACAGTGTACATCCTAAAATGCCTGTGTGGTTTAGAATATATCCAACACTTAAAATACAGAAACCAGATGAACAATGCTATCTTTGGACTACATGCCAAGGGCAATCACCACTGCCTCATTGGAATTTTATGGAACTGAAAAAGTTAAAGTCTCGCCTTGAAGTGGCGATGCCTTTTATCTAACCAACACAAGGGAAATAGTAGCAGTAGTAGGTGAAGAGGCAAAAACTGCGCAATCTGTCTCAAATATGATGGATGGCATGACATAAATGGGGATGAGGTGTTCAAGAAACAGCACAAACATTTAATTAAAGTTTTAAACATGTTGTGGAAGGCTTGTGTTTAATAAGGAGAGTTAAAAAATGTTTTATCATGGCTGCCCAATTTACACAGAGCAGAACATTATTTTTGTGTTGAGAAACATAAAACTAGAGGCGATTTAAGATCATGCTGCTTCCAAAAGCCACCCCCAGATTTATTGGCACACACAGTTTATTTCCCACCAACGATGATATATGCTCTCTTTACTTTACCCATTTTGGCCTTTTCAGAAAGATTCTTAATTCTTCTTTTCTTTCTTTACATAGAGTATACACAGATGCTTATGTTCACATCACCATGGACAAAATATCAGCTTTACCAGGCTAGCCATCTATCTTGCTCTATAAATCATCTCTCTATATATCAACCCAAACTGTCTCCCAACTCTAAAGCCTCAAAAATGGGCAAATCATGAGAATGACGGTGTATTGATTTATCTGTTTAAGCAGTTGACAGTGCTTACTGAAGCAAATTTTGTATCACATAAAAACATGCTTGAAGGAGTTGTAACCCATAGCGACAGCTATGTTCCCCGCCATATGCTCCAGTGAACAGTGAACAAGATGATATTGTTTTTTTCTGTTTTGTTTAGCCCAGTTTCAGTTAATATAAACTACTTTTAAATCATATATTTTCATAGAAAGATGGAGAGGTGGATCTTTTTATTTTGTGGGAAACCCAGGATGTATACTAACAAAAACCTTCACTGGGTTTCTGTCTTCACAATTTGATGTAGTTGGTATATATTTGAGATAAGATTATGATAGTAATAATTAGAAATGCCCATGGCTATCTAAAAGTATCTTTGATTACATTTCTTCTCTTCCTCAGTTTGTCTATTGCTGATTGTATAATGGGATTATGTCATCTAAAGTACCAAAGAAGTTAGAAAATAAGCACTCAAAATAAAATGAGTAAGCTTAGTGTTAACTCTCTGTCTACTTATGACCCTTTCAAACTGAGAGAAACCTCCATCTGCTGGAGGTCGCACTCAATTGCAGATGCAGAATCATCTCTTGCTGTTTCCTCACAACACCACTGACAGCCACTCTATGGTGTAAGTGTCTGCACAGACCGCCACCACAATCCTTTCCCAGCTGCCCATCAACATTATCTCTGCAGCGGGCCAATTAGTCATCATCTGCCTTGTTTTGTTGGGCTCACACAGTCAGACGTCCTCTGATTCAATAAATGATTTAAATAATGGGCCTGTAATCATAGATGCTGATAATTCTGAGTCTTTTTTGATCCCTCAAATCAATTCAGTCTGCTGACAATACACCACAACTGCCTATCAAATAAAATGATCACATAATATGCAAAGGACATAAAATCATGCTTTAGAGTTTGGGAACTTATTCAAATGTTGCATGTTTCGTTAGACACAACTAAATCTTTTAACATAACTTGCAAGTCCACACTAACATTGTCACTGAAGCATTTGACTCTTCGTTGACGTCTGAAAGTCAGTTAGATGTAGGACAATATGCTGAGGGTGCTAGACAATGTTCCGTTTTCTAGAAAAGGTAAAGCAGTGGTCAGATGGGAAGCTTGTCATTGATTAAATTCTTCAAAAAATAGTACTATAGTACTATATCACTATAGTACTCTGTAGTACTCGACTTTACTTATTTTAATTGATTGCTCACTAAGTGAAAAGTAGCCGACAGTGCAACACTACAATCTGTTAATCGGCATGGCTGTATCTGTTTGTGTGACTGTGTCCATGTGAGTGTGTCAATGGGCATTTGTTTTTCACCCACACCCACACAGACACACACTTTCACTCACACTTGTGCTGACCTTAACTCCAAAGCAGAGAGCCAAAGCTCTTAAAGGTTTAAAACTGATGGTCTGGATACTCTCATCTCCTGTTCGCTGTGTCAAGTCATTATAGTGCACCAACTCATTAGCTGATGGCGTAGTCATCCATTACAGCTAAGAGGGAATATAGCAAAGGCGAGGCAGAGATGATTCCAACTTCAAGATGTCCAGATCATGTGAAGGACAACTTTTCTTTATTTTCCTTTGGTGCTCAATATATCCGTTATGCTGCAAAACCTTGACTAATTCTTAGTATCACCCAATGATGCTAGGATAAATGTAAGCGGTCTGACTTTAGTTGGATGATTGAATTTCTGACCTAATTTACTTTGGCAGATCTGAGAATGACAAAATAATGTTCTGACCATGAGCTACAATTGCAAAAAATCAAGCAACAGTGTATCAATCAATGAAAAGTTGAACCAAAGAAAATATCACTCATTCACTCACACATTTCTTTTATTTTTTTGGTTTCTATTAAAGTAACATCAGTGCAACAGCTGTTTTTTGTACTGTCACACAAATGTTAAGAACCTTTGGTGAGTATTGTGAAGCCCCTGGTGGTGGATTCAGTATTTAAGGTTAAGTTGTTGAGTGGTAGACAGGGTCAGAACAAAGTACAGGGCTGTTATGTAATTGTGGTTCATTGTTATAATTACTGTAATCAAATCGAGAGCCAAACTCCCACCCCATTTTCAAGCAACTAATGTTCCACTAGATACAACCAGATAAAGTATTTTAATGTATCTGTCTTTCTAAAAAGCTTTGAAATTACTTAAGATACCATCAACCACATGCATCTTATCCTGTTAATTAATTAATTAATTTTATTTTATTTATTTATATCATGCATTTCATACAACTTGTACAACTTATGCAAGTTGTACAAGAAGCTAACAAAGAATAAAAGGAAAATGAAGAAAATATGTATAGTTTTGAAAGTATATACTATGTAAGTTGAAAATTTAGACATTTTTGTATTGTTGGAACCTTTGGACCCTATTATATCTAGGACATTAACTATGCATAGTCTATACTCGTGGAAACATTTCTGATGTGCTGCATACAAAAGCCTTTGGCAATACAATGGCTTGGGTGAACCCGCTCTGCATTACTTATGTAATCCAAAAGATATCTGCACATGTGTAGTGATAAAAGTACCGCAACAACAGAAATCTACACCAAATCTTAGCCTCTGATCCATTATTTATCATTAAAGCTCGGTAAGATAAACATAGTCATGATCTGCATAACAGACAAGAGCTTAAAATGTCTGTAGTATAACAGAAAGGCCTGCAATATTGTTGCAGTAATGAGTATACCACTGGGTAGGGACTCTTTTTGTTTGATAAGATACACTTAAAACTGTCTAACTACCCTAATCCCTGCAGCATTGAAGCTAACTCTCCTGATTTAGTACTTATATTTTACTCTTACATTCATATATGGCTAAAAGCCTTGTCTCGGTTAGCCAGCCATTTTACAGCTAATGCTACTGCCGTCCTACCTTCTCATACACAAACAACAACATTACAGTAATTGACTGCCAAAGCAGAACACATGAAGAGACACAGTGACATGGTAAACATCTGTGGAAACATGACACAAACCACCTGAGCTTTTTCTTTTACTCAGTTTAGCCCTATAGACTTTTACATAACCCCAGTTCTGCACTGATGGGAATGAAATATCAAAATATTTTTTTCAAGTTGTCATGTAAAGGGTCTTTGAGTATCTTCGCCCTCTACAAACAAAATGTATTATTATTATTAGATTTAGAACTGGACAAGGTTCACTGACAGCAGCAATTCAGATTACAGATGTTAGAAAATGGCGAGTCTTATTTCTCAAGAAGGAAAAAGCATCCTTTGCAACAGAAAAGCAATAGGTACTGATGTTTACAATTACGACATACTGGAAGCGTCTATTTTTGTTGTTTTCTTTTCTTTTTTTAATATATTTTTGGCTCTATACACATTTACCATGCCTGGATTTTGAAGAGGGCATAATTACTGTGATTTATTAATTTTGTTGAAACAAATGTTTGTTCATTCTAAACTCCTTTTTAAAAAAAGAACAAACAAGAAGGCTCAATATCAAAGTTATGGCACCTGTCAGTAAAAATAGTTATACGCACATCACTCAAGGATGTCAGAAAAAGGCCCCAGTGAAAAAACGGTGAAGCCTGCACACTTACTGCCACAAAAATAACGTTTACTGACAACATTTGTGATCCTAGGTGGATCTTTGTCAGGTCAAAATAATTGAATAACTTACCTTTACCTATATATACATACCAGTATTCACATCAATAGACTGTCAAGCTCTATAGTAACAGGTGTGGTTAATCATTCCAACCAGGATAATATTCCTCCAATAACAATTAACATACAATTAAGTCCATAGACAAAATACATAGAAAAAACTACCAAGAGAAACAGTACTGTACTTTAAAATATCAATCGACATCATATCAGATTAACAGATAGCAAAGTCTGTATCACCTACATTCCAAGTATATGTATATAAAATATATAGTGTAGAAAAAGTCATCATAAATGAATGTACAAGGCTTGGGTCTCAAACCCTTGTTTTTAAAAGGCAATAAACTTGGAGAGGGAAAAAGGTCAGATGGTTAGAAACTTGGCTGATATGAGGAATGTAAGGCCCTGTCACAGCTCATTGTCTTTGAAAATTAATGGGAGAACGATGACAAGGCTAGGAGTGATTCCAGAGAAGTGCAAAGCAAGACAAGAGCAGACCTTCAGAGAAGAATATTTATGTTATAGCTTTATGCTAATATTATGTGGCAAGCAATTACATCTGTATTCAGAATGGAAAGCCTAGCCATAATTGACAATGACATAGAAGGCCTGGCTACAGGACAGTTTGATCAAATGGAGAATGTCATACTCTAGCCTTTTTTGTTGGCAAGGCTAAACAATGATTATGAATAGGCTGTGATTGATTCATTGCACAAAGCCATATTTGAAATAATTAGACAAACATGACAATGAGCACATTCAAACTATCATCTTGTCTTAGAATATGGTAAATTTGAATTATCTCTCTCTCTCTCTCTCTCTCTCTCTATATATATATATATATATATATATATATATATATATATATATGTATATATGTATATATTATATCTTCTTTGTTGTTTTTTATATGTCTGTGTATGCATAATTTGCATGCAAATTGTGCTCTGCTTTAGGGGTGGAACTAATATAGGACACCCTTTTTGGATGGTATCCCACTGGATAAATGTTATTTTGCAACTCTGAAATCAGAAAACTGCTTTCTCACAGCAACGTCAAAGGAGGCAGACATTATATGGCCCAATTCATTACAGTCAGTGGAGGGGGGGACGGAGAGAGAGAGAGAGAGAGAGAGAGAGAGAGAGAGAGAGAGAGAGAGAGGGAAAGGGGGGGGGTTCATTAAAGCTCCTGGTTTAAGCCCAGCCCATTCTGAATATGTAAATGTCTCAGGCAAAGAGAAAAACACAGCAAGAGAAAAGCGAGGAGGGATGAGGGGAGAGAGGAAGAGGAGGGTAGCAGCATGAAAAAGTGAGTGAGCGATCAAGGGAAAGAGAGCAAGAGAGTGAGGGAAAGAGAGCGAGCACTCTGAATTGTGAGTGGCTTACGACACTCAGTGAACAGAAGGTGCTTCTGCATGCGCTGTCAGTGTACTGCTCTGCTGCAAGGGATTGCGCGCTCCTTTGCTTCCCACATTTACCGCCCCTGCCTGCCTACCAGCACCAGCCTTCAGCAGCCTCTTCCAGCTGGCTTAGAAAACACCCGGAGAGCAAGGGAGTGAACGAAAACTGCAAACCACCGGGGATGCAAGCGGCTTCTTAACCGAGATGAGCCACTGAGATGACAAGGAATACTGTTACACAAGAAAACAGTGAACAGGGTTCACCTCTTTAAACCCTTTTTTTCCCCTCGCATCCGTCACTGAAAGCATGATTACCCGCTTGAATGGATTTAAACCTTACAAGTCAGTGATTGCTTCCAGAGATGGACGATAATATGTGTTGACAGATCTGCTGAAACTTAAGCAGGAAGGGGAGGAGAAAAGAGCAAGACAGATATTTTAAAAGATTTTTTTTCTTGGTCTTTTTTTTCTTTCTCTGGTTGTCTCTTCTCCCCTCTGATCATTGCAGCAGAGGACTGCGGAGGAGCAAAAGAGACAGAGCTCATGCATGCAGACAGGGAAACTTGCACTTCCTACCATCTCGCTGAAAGCTACTTGGATTCCTTCTCTTTCTGGCTCTTTCACTTGAGGAGAACTAAGACATTGTAAGCCTGCCAAGGATCTGGTGTCCACTGAAAAGGGAGAAGGGAGGGGGGGAGAATTTGTACCACAGTGGGGTCTTTTTTAGATTCGCACATAATTAGTGTTGGGGCACAAAGCGAGACGCTGAATGGAGATTGTCAGCTTTTGGATAGGGGTGAGTAGGAATCTTTTCAAATAAGATCGATCAATAAGGACAATTTTTTTTCATCCCTTCTACTCTCCACCCACTGCTTGATATCTAACATAAGCGGAGAGACTTGTCCTTTATCCTTTGCATTTTCGACAAGGACTCCCTTCGTTGACAAAATAAAATAAATATAATCACTGTCTACAGCTAAAATACAAAAACGGTGCAAAACAGATTATTAAATTAATTAAATATGATGTAATAAATATGATGTGATAAGTGCAAAAATAATATCCAGAGTGGTTCAATGGACATTTTCTCAGTGGCATCCCTGGATATTTATGCTAATGGATTTCCTTCTAATTGGACTGTACCTAAAGTGGCCACTGAAGAAGCCCCCTGGGTTGATACTGTGTTTATTGGGCATTTTTCTAAGAACGGTTCCCTTGGTGGAGGGGGTTTGTCCAAGGCTGTGCCGCTGCGACAGCAAGCTGCTGTACTGCGAGGGGCTCAACCTCACAGACATTCCCCGCAATCTGAGCAGCGCCATGGGCCTGTCCATGAGAGAAAACAACTTGACCGAGCTGCGTGAAGGCCAACTGGCTGGTCTGTCACAGCTCACCTGGCTCTATCTAGATCACAACAACATTGACATTGTGGAGGAGGGTGCATTTGACAGGCTAAGACGGGTCAAGGAGTTGGACCTCAGTTACAACCGGATTGAGAGTCTCCCAAATGGTACCTTTAGGCCCCTCCCAAACCTGCGTATCCTGGACCTCTCATACAACAGGCTGCAGGCACTGGAGCCTGACCTGTTCCACGGCCTTAGAAAGCTCACCAATTTGCATTTGCGCTACAATGCTCTCAAATTTGTGCCAGTGCGGATTTTTCAAGACTGCCGGAGCATGCAGTTTCTGGACTTGGGATACAACCAACTGCAGAGCCTGGCACGAAACTCCTTTGCTGGCCTCTTCAAGTTGACTGAGTTGCATCTTGAGCACAATGAGCTAGTTAAAGTCAACCTAGCCCACTTCCCCCGCCTCATGTCTTTACGTACTCTGTACATGCACAACAATCGTGCCACTATTGTTGTCAATACACTGGACTGGACATGGAACGATTTAGAGAAGATTGACCTTTCAGCCAATGAAATCGAGTACATTGAGCCACATGTTTTTAAGAGTGCACCCAACCTTAAGGTGTTGATGCTGGACTCCAATCGGTTGACCTCTGTGGACCAGCACATCCTGGATTCCTGGTCATCTCTGGAAAGCATTACCCTGGCAGAGAATGACTGGGAGTGCAGTCGCAATGTGTGTGCCTTGGCCTCTTGGCTGAGTGCCTTCCGAGGCCAGCGTGACAATTCCCTGCTGTGTTCAAGCCCCGACACCGCACAGGGCGAGGATGTGTTGGATGCTGTCTACGCTTTTCAGCTATGTGAGGATCCCCCAATGGAGGTAACTACAGCAGGCCTGTACGCCTCTACAAGGGATCTGGCCCAGGGTGGCTCTGTTTTCCTGGGCCCGTTTACTCCCAACCCTTATGAGGGTGAGGGTAGTGAGGTGGTCACCAGTTCTTTCACTGTCACAGTAGGCCATGATGACCTGGAGAGCACCATGCAGATCCACAAGGTGGTGACTGGCACCATGGCACTCATCTTTTCCTTTCTCATCATAGTGCTCATGCTGTATGTGGCATGGAAGTGCTTTCCAGCCGGCATAAGACAACTAAGGCAGTGCTTCAGCAGTCAGCGCCGTAAGCAGAAGCAAAAGCAAAGCATGCAGCAGATGGCTGCAATTTCTACACCGGAGTACTACGTTGACTATAAACCTAACCACATTGAGGGAGCTCTGGTAATCATCAATGAATATGGCTCTTGCACTTGCCAACAGCAACCTTCTCGGGAATGTGAGGTGTGACCCTGCTTCGTGAGTACTTTAGAGTCTTTACCTGTGATTATCTGGATATACAGTAAATCCGTCTTTTGGATACACTGGGGAGGGGAATATTGTGGGACAGAAGGAATAAAGGGATCTTTTGGACACTTTTTACACAACGTCTCACTGTGATGTGGAAGGAGTGTGCTTTATGCAGCTGACTATTTACCAGTGGATTTACGGCTACTGCTGTCTTCTTCTGATTTGAGACCACAGGGCACAATGGGCCCCTGACTCTTGGACCTGTTGATGTTCTACAGAAACACATAAAGGAATACATTGTGGGCACTGAGGTTTTTCTCTCATGGGTGGATATTTGAGCTTTAATGTGTCTTTCTACTTCAGGACATTTAATTATTGTTTAAAAACAAACTGGGGACACACAAAAGAAGAAAAAGGAAACAAAAAAAACAAACCATTTGTATTATGGTAAACACAATATTTGAAAAGCATTTAAAATATTAAAAAAACATGTTTAAGTTCGATGAAAATGTAAAAATAAAAGTCTGTGTAAAATATGTCAAAAGAAGAAGTGCAAATGTGGACAAAAAATGATACAAGATAATCTATTTCTTTTGTAAACTACAAAAAATGTTTAAATAAATGAATTGCTATTCACAGTGAACTCATTTGTACGTGAGAAGCTGTCAGAAAGGATGAATGACAATAGACGCAGTCTTTGCGTTTGTGGACTGGAGAGCCATGTCTCTGCAGTGTATCCAACCAAAAAAATAAAATGAAATACAAAAAAATTAAAAGGGGCAGAGGGATATCTGCATCTCATCTCTAATGTAAAATCCATGGTCTGAATTTTAGATCTCTTCTCTGTTTTACCTCTCATATTTGTTGTTTTATCATTCACTGTGTTGGCTCGCTATCAGTGTAGTTTCTTTCCCCCTTCCCATTGCCTATTTGAGAATAGATTTGAATGATCTATTTCATTTTAATTGTTAGCATATTTTCATATTATTATATCACTATTTGTGTACCATCCAAGTAAAGAAAGCAGAGTGTCAAAGATTTTAAAGCTATGCCTCTCATTGCCTCTCACTCTTTGGCTTTCACAGAGGAGCAACGCCTCCTTTCACTGAATCAAGCACACTAAAGACAACCTTCATTGAAACCATGCATACTTAAATCAAAATACAATTTCAGATTGTATCAGAAACATTGAAGAAATTATCCAGCAGCTTAAAGGAAGATTTGCACATACAATATTCTTCACTGTGTTTTCATGTAATGTAAAATGTTTGTTGAATACAAGGCCATTTTGAGGTGTATATATATATATCCTTCTTCCTCTGGTGTTCATTGTGTAAATTAGTGCACTGACAGATGTTGTATTTCCTGGGTCCATTGACATGAAAAGTATGTTGTGTGAGGGGTGGGGTGGGTGAGCAGTGAGAGGGAGATGGAGGATCACAATGACTGCAGAAAGAGGGAACAGACTGCTCTCTAGTGTGCATATTCTCATACTGTGGCTGCATTTTACCTATTGTGCACCATACGCTGCAAATTTCCACAGCAGGTGCAACATCAATATACTGAATCTGCAGCGCTTTTCTGGAAAAAAATCAATGCATCAACTTGCATCATTTTTGTGTTATTTTGCGATAAATTAAGATAATGTTTACAACTTGTAAGTCAGCAGGAATAAAAATGTTTTAAGAACTCACTGACGATCATTACATAATTAGTTCCAATAAGAGTAAAAGTTATCTTCAAATTTATCAACAACATTGTAAGTGCACTTGGTGTTCTGGTGTTCTAGTGAACAATATGCAACAAGGGGTCTGAAAAACAGGTCGGACTTGGTTTTTCAAGTGTTAGTAATGGTTTGGTGAGATTTAAATTGGTGGATCTTGTTGTGGGTGATATAGAGCCTGAGAGTAATCCCTGCCTGAGAAGAAGTGCAAAGGTACCTCAGGAAATAAGAATAGTGTCTGAAAAAATTGTTTTGCTGGGGCTGACGATTTAGTTTATTTGACCATTACCAGTGGCTCTGAAATGAAATATTTTTAGCTGAAAATGGTAGTGGTTTTACAGTATTTTACAGTATATTGCAGGGATTGCAAACTCTCAAAAATGATTGATTAGATTTGTGTTAATTCTTGTAATCACTAGATCCTCAAATCCTGGGGGGGACTGTCAATGTGAGCCATGGGATATACATATCAAATTAACTACTTTTCCTCCTACAGCTCATAGGATTTCTCTCAGGTAAAATCCCATCACAAACTAATCATCCTTATTAACATGAAGGATATGCTGGGAATTTAGTATTTTGCACTTGAGTGCACTAAATTGAAACTATTTTCTTATTCCATTCCTCAATAAATGAAAGTGGCTGTAAACATGCATTTCATGTTGCAATATAAATACATGGAATGAATATCATTTTAAAAACTAACTTAAAAAGGTTTCCTTCAATATGGAATCCATCAGTCAGTTTTCAAAACTATAATGTGTCTGTATTTGTATGTGAGTTTCTGCTCGCAGTTGTATTAAGGGAAGTTTGTCTTCGCACATATTCATGCCAAATGGCGCTGAATCATGAGTTTTCATCTGAAACTGACCTCAGTGGTCTGTGACAATAATGGGACCCTGTATCAGTCATTAACATCAAACCAATGTCTAAGGAAGTGGCCCATGCAGGATGAAAAATAAAGGTGCAGAGTGAGCAATATACCAACAATGTACTTTCATGTTTTTTGGCTATTAATAGGGTGATTAACTGTGGTGAACTACTAAATTAATAGTCTGCATGCATTGCATGTAGTGCTCAAGTAACAAAAGCACTAAACTTTGTTAGGGGACGCGTTTTGGGGAGTGATAATGGCTGAAAGTTGCCTTGTGGGATTTATGATCCATTTCTTGTTTATGGGACCAAGGGCGTCCCACTTTAAGACTCAACATAACTGTTAATCATAACCTGCCATATCATGTAAATGCAAATGACTGCAGTGTGTACTGCAGGGTATCATGGGGACACATTTTTATTTTATTCTTTCATCTTCACATCCTTTCTAGAATTTTCACCCTCTTAGAATCCTTCACAGCCCCTTAAACATGAAACTGCTAGGTAAATTTGAGGTTGTGAAGCTTCATTTGTATAAATATTGGATGATGCCTGGCATAGAGGCCAGCACTGGCACCGCTATTGATTTCATTTCACTCTTTTCTTGAACAAGCAACCAGGGCAAAAGGTGATGGAGAACGGCTCTGAATATTTTAAAAGCTTTGAGTCCTGAGGGCTAACATTAAACTACTTAAAACTTATCTCTATCCCTACTCACACTTACTCTTTACCTCTCTCTCTCTCTCTCTCTCTCTCTCTCTCTGTCTCTCCTTTTGTCCGTAAATGTAGAGAAAAACATCAATTCATCTAACTGACAATAGATCAAATCTCTGCTTGACCTAAGCCTGGGGTGATAATTCCCTGAGGGGAGATATGTGCTCTCAGACAGCATCCATTATAAATGCCTTGATTGATGATGCTCAGTAAAAATCAATATAGATGAGTGGTAACCAAAATGATCATAGTGATAACAAATGTATTCATCTCTCACTCACATTTTCAAGCCTAAACTGATGGATGAGGATAGGTTTTATTTATATGCAAATAGACAATTGATTTGGAAGATGATTAGTGGTTGACTGTCTTACACAAATCACTGTTCAGTCAGAAAAAGTGTGAGATTGTCCTTCTTTTAAGAGCAGTTGGGCAGGAGAGCGTGACATTTTTTCTGTACTTTGCAGAGCTGCAGCTGTTTGCCAGCCAGGGGATATACAGTACATGGGTTGTATGTACAACACACATGCTAATAGGTCTGAAGCTATTGTCTTGTAGCATATGTGTACAAAACTGAACATGTGGTGTATGTGTGCACGAACAGTTACGTTTGTGTCGTGTGGTTATAAATAAGCACAATAGACCTAGAAATCATTTCAGTCTATATTGTTGAAAGTGCAATGCTGAGGTGTGACAAAGGAAAGATGAATGTGAAGTTAGAGTTACTGACACAAAGAGTAAAGGTCACGACAATGAAATGAGAAAATTCGGAGGGTGGTGCGCAAAAAGTGGGGCATTCTGTACATGAGGTGTGGGTCACAGCTAAAGGTCAAACACTAACAATGGAGAGACCCTGCAGGCTCAAACTGTACAAGTAGTTCGAAGCTGAGATCCCAATAAACACAACTTAGCTTCACTATCAATCAGCAAGCACTCACAACTAGGCTTGTCAGAGTCTTGAGCTTGTCTTGTTCAAACAGAAAATGGATGAAGAAAACAGTAAAATTGGTTATGTATAACATAAAAACAACAGTGGAATACAGTATATAAAAATTGTGTATACAGGCTTTGGCCAGTGTACCTGCATGTACAGTACCTTTGCCTGTGCAAGGGGGGATGTGTGTGTCAGTGACAAAACATCACTCTGCAGATCTTTGGGAAATAGCTTGCATCACAACCTGCAGCGAGGGGGGGCCCTTAGAGACGCAAACAAATCCTTAAAAAATAAATTAACCTGGCTTCCTGTGCGGGGTATTGATCGGGCAACATTCTGCCATCTCATTGGGACTAGGACTGTGCTGCATAATAAACGCTTAACACCCCCTCATAACTGGATGGAGAGCTAAATCATGGGTGGCAGCATGTACTGCAGTAAGCTGTAAGGAGCTAGCGATGACTAATGACAAAGAGTGGGTGGCTTTCCACTGCTTCTTTTATAACAGGTGGGATATCAGGATCAATATTCTAATCATCATCAACATTATCTTTGAATCCAAAACCTCTGACACACCATTTTCTCCCTTGTTGTAAATTCCCTTCTCTTCTCCCTTGCAAATAGTGCTGCTGTCATTGTTATAAATGTGATATTACTGCACTGAATTCAATGATAGCCACTGACAGAATCCTGGTGTTTACATAACCTACATGCCCAAGCTGGCGATTAATTAAAAGTGGGCAGAAATTTCACTCACACATTATATAGAGATATCTCCTTTTAAATAATAGATTTGAATGTTAAACTGAGGAAAACTTACTTTCAAACCATCCCCTTAAAAGTGTTGTTGTCAAAGAAAGAAGAATTTACTAAAACAGACACAGGTCCAATAGGTCACTATAATTACATTCATTACTTGAGCTAAATCTCCAGGCAGCTTTCTACGCCCACTGCTTAATTTATATGCACCGTACTCAAGCAACACTGAATTAATAATAATGAGTGAGGAGTCATTATTCTTACCTACATATGGTAGTTAGAGCAGTGGTAGCTGCTGAGGAAAGTGAAACTGGTTAGAGAATGGGGGCAAGGTTGGCAGCTGAATATTCATGACAGTGAGTCAGAGGGTGGGAGAAGAACAAACTGGACTGTGGGGCCATTATTATTATTATTATTGTAATTATTATTATTAATAATAATATTATTATCAATATTATTATTAGAGTGTATTTTGTAGTTATCTTTCTTGCTATTGCTAGGTGGGATTAGCCCATGATAATGCTGTGTCTTGCATTTAACATAAAGCATCAGGGTCAGTCAGTGAGATAATACATGGCAACAGCTGGACCTGCATCTGGGGCTCCATGTAACCG
The DNA here is from genome assembly GCF_905237075.1 of Dicentrarchus labrax. Classification (NCBI taxonomy): domain Eukaryota; kingdom Metazoa; phylum Chordata; class Actinopteri; family Moronidae; genus Dicentrarchus; species Dicentrarchus labrax. Next base: position 24,275,923 of record NW_026136721.1, on the reverse strand, counting down.
GTAAGAGCAGATGTGGGTCAGCGCCTATTATTCAGAGTATTATGGTGCTGGGACTACAAAGCTTTATCCAGGACTGGATTCATTTATTATTATTCATACCTTTACAGACTGACCCTAGTGAAATTGATGAGATAACAAAAACAAAAATCCATGATAATTTAGGCTAAAATTTCTACACCATGGATCCTCCAGGTCATGCATGTTTTGATATTTTTTTTTCAATCCAGTTCTATTCCTCATGTGTCATTACTCCTACAAATGGTCATACTAAATTAGATGCCTAAAGACATGTGTCTAACACTTCCCCCAGCACCCACACAAGGAAAAGGAAATCAATAAAATACATGGTTGAGATTTCTGCCATTGAGTATGTACTGTACAGAAAGTGCATAGGAGGCTGTTCTGTGCAAAAGCAATAAATCATTTCAATAATGAAACAGTAATTATTGTATATACTTGAAGGTTAGGGCAAGCCATTTTCTCTCTGACAACTTTATCTTCTTAGAACAAATGCAAAATAACACTTTCTAGCTATTACAGATGGTTGAACTAGAGGAAATAAATATATATTTTGAAATAAGGTAATGGGGAAGTACACCATCATGGTGTATGCATCAGAGGAGAACTGTGTAAATTAGTTTGTCCAGATAGCAAAAGTACAAAATTGCATCAAACTACATATATGCATATATTTATATCTTAATACCTTTGTAACTCTTCATTTACAAAGCTGGTCAATGAAATTTCAGAAAAAAAGCCAATATCATTATCAATACATAGAAGAAATGTATTAATCTACCTGTTACCCAGGTCACTGTAAGATTATTAGGTATTAAATTAAGAAAAAAACGCAGTAGATTTTTATGAATAACATTATGGAGCTTCACAAACCACCTCCAACTTAAATATTAGTCACATTGCCATTCGGGGGACTTCATGGCCTCTTCGACACCTATGAATTAAGCTTCCTTGAATGAGCATTTACTGTGTTAGATGTGGCAGCAACAGCTCGACTCAAACAAACAAACAAATTGAAAATGAATAAACATTGCATACTGAGAGCTGATTTCAAAACAACGCCTTTTTGTCTTCTAATATGATGACTGTGTACTCTTTTGCAGAGCAGACAGACATCAGCTCAACTTAATCACCATTTATGGTAAATGAGTCATCAGGACAACTGCATCGTGTGTCATTATTCACAGTCAGATCACCTCAAATAAAACTGAATCCCAAACAGCACTGTGATTAAGCGTTTCAAAGGTACGGCATGGCAAGACTGTAGGAGCTTCTTTTTGAATAAAAAGTTAACACAGGTTAAGGGGAGTAAAAATAGACAGCATTTATCATTTCCCATTTATCTGATCAGTGTCAGGATGAATAAATGCTATTCTAACCGCTCTCCTTGCTCCCCCTCTCTTCCCTATCTGTGAGGGCAGATTGGCATCTCTCCAGTAGCCAATGAGATTGGCTGCATAAATGGAATTGCCCCATTCTCCAAGTGTCAGCTGAGCACAGGGAATGTGTTCACTGTTTACAAAACCATTGTGCTTAAGTGCATCCCTGGTGCAGCAAGTACTTAAGATGCAATTTTGGTAAACATTCTCACTGTGACAGTCAATGCGTACAAGCTAATCCAGCCCAGAGGCTTCAAAAAAAATACAAAAGATGGACTTACCTGTCATATCAAATGCAAGGCGGAAGACCAATGGATCCACAAAGAAGGCCAATAGACAGAGAGATAGAGAGAAAAGAAAAATGCTTGTTAAAATATATACATTGTTGCATTATTTTTTTTCTCACATCAAAAAGGTTAAAAATGCTTATGTTCAACTGTGGCATTCGCTCAATTAGAGATCACAGACTTATTTTCAGACACGCAAACAGTTCAAAGAGTGCAACAGATAGTTGTAAGATTAGGTGGCCTATGGCAGAGTTCAGTGGTCTGTTTGCATGGCGTTGACCGGAGAGCCTGCAGTACCATACTTAAATTGACGGTGCATTTAATGTCTAACTTCCGACACACGTCGACAGCGAAAAGAGGAAGAGCAGAAAGACAACCTTTTATTGTAAGGCTGTGCTGACAAAGAGCTGTGACGGCCAACTGTGACGCTGGCATCCCATTCTGCCAACCATGCAGCACAAAAGAACAAGTCTATATAAGTTATAATACCCCCATGCTTCTGTGCGCTCGAACGGTGTTGTACGGATGTTAGGGTTTGATCACATCATTGCTGTTACTGCTTCACACAAATTGAAAAAGAAAAGTGCCACTGGTTTACTGCCTAGCCCTGCTGCCTGCCACTGGACACATGTTTGATTGTTGACTCTTCCTGAAAGGAGTTTTTTTAATGATTTTCATGAGTTTCTCCCAAAATTCTGAAGACATAAAAATAGACTGAAAAATCTAAACAGCCCACAGGTATGAATTTGAGCGCTGCTATCTGTGTAAACCATGTTATGCACTGTTGATGTTTCCCAGGTGCCTCAATGTGTTCAGCTGTTACCATCATGTACTTTTTACTCTACTACATTAATCTGACAGCTTCAGTTACTTGTTATTACATTTGATCAAATTAAACCAGTGGTTTCCAAACTTTATGGGTTGGGACACCTTACAAAAAGGCAAATAAGTCCAATTTACTAAATAAAATTCTGAATGCAGAACCTTTACTTGGAATGGAGTACTTTCATACTCATACATAAATGTATGATGAAGAAACAGTCTTAATTTAATACTGATGCCTCTATATGACCAACATAAACTGTAAAGACCATCAGTAAGAAGATTGGCTATTTCTCTTTAGTTATTCTTAATGACTGCCACCGGGATGGATTCGGTCAGATTCCCATAAATTAGATGACATTAGATGGTGGGAAAAAATACTGCTTTTGTCCACAGGGGCCACCAGAATCAACACAAAATTCAAGTTTGTCTAGAGTGTTTAAGTAAAGGCTCTGAGTACTTCAACCAGACCCCCTGTCACACTGAAAATGATTCAAGCCTAACACTAAATGCTAATATTAATTATAATTAAAGTAATGATAATAATAACTCAACAACGTGAAATTGTCATTTTGCACAAATTGGAAAAGTGATATGGTTGATGTGAGTGAAATCAACTTCCTTTAAAGTTCTCCAATTATACTGTTGCAGCAGTTGATGACAAATATTTGTCATCTTGTAGTGTTATTTACTTCTGGAGGCTAACTGTTCATTGGAGGTGAATAAAAGAAATCTGAGAGCTAACACCATTCACCTTCCTTCTCACGGACGTATAACACCATCAGTACTTATAGACACTGCCATCACAATTACTTTAAAAAAAGTGTGACATTGACAACAGTGCCTGAATTACTACTCATAAGATATTCTAGGAATCTGTCCCAACGTCAGTCATCTGTGAAAGTGTAAACTCCAGAGTGATATATAATATGTTGCCAATATCAGTTTATAATCAGTTTCCAGGAATGCATATTTTTAAATACTGACATAACTAGTACGTCCAGAGTTTAACACTCAACATTTGTTCATTATCACATTTGTTTTTTAATGCACTTTAAATATGCTGTGATCCAAATCCTTTTCATTCACACATGCTATTTAAATGTTGGAGGTGATGGTTTGATATGTGTATATGCTATGCTCATCATTTCCTGTGTATACTCTACATTTACGGGTTCTTGCCTTTGGATGTTTAAATATCCCTGTGAAATAGCTTTGAAATAGCAAAAACAGCTGATTGGCTTTTAAACTTTTTGTTGGTAAAAATGCTTAGGGAATCAATCACCAATAAATTTAGTGTGTAAATTCACATCTGTTTTGGCGTTGTTGTCACTTAGTGGAGGGTAGTTTAAGGCTGAATGAATTGGAATGTACAGTAGATTTACGGTGAATGTCAAGCTTGCAATATAAGGCTGCATTTCAGTCAATATGCCATTATTTCCCCTCTTGGCTGCTTAGTATAGGAAAGTTCCCCATGCACAAAAAAAGCTCTTCAGATTTTGTAAATTAAACTAATAACTTTTTGAACACAATACATTTACAGTCAGATCACTGAAGCTAATGTTTTGTGACAGCGATGTTGCTTTTAGTTAATGCATTACAAATTCCAATTCCAATAATGACAAATGAGAATAATTCACATTGCATCATTAAAGAGGAAAATAGGTGTGATTCAAAAACAAATGTGCCTCCGTTGGTTGTCTTCACTGTTGTTCATTTACTGTGCAAACTTAAAGGTTGCCTAATAGAGCCCAGCTGAACTGTGGGAGTGCAGAGAAAGGGAGGAAATACGTGCTAAAAATGCATACAAACACATACAGTACATGTGAGTTATATGAACTAAAAAGAACCTCCACCGGCAGTATTAGGATTCACTGACATTTGAAGAGAAGAAAACAAAGAAACGCGACAAGAAAAACAGGTTTAAGGAAATGAAAAGAGATAAAAATCAAGCATACTGCAGCTATGAACAATACTGTATGTGAAAACAATAATGACAAGCATGCAGGTCTGTGTTTATTCTGACCACAATAGCTGCAGTAGATGTCACGGAACTTAGCATTTTTTCAAAGCAGGCCAGTATACGGCAATATAATAATAGTTCAAACATATTTTCTTAACCATCCATGTGTACTGCGTACATAAAAAAAAAAGATTTAAAAAAAACTAAAGAGTTATCTGCTTAATTAAATGGGTCCTATTAAATCAAAATGTTTTATTTGTTACTATTTTTTCTAACTCAATAAACCCCCACAAAGATGTATTATTGACAGTTTAGGATCACTACAGCAGTGTGCCATTGACAATTTGGAATCAATCCAGAGAAGGTACTCTTTATGTATTACAACAAGTATCTTATTATGGGACTAATGCTTGTTGTTGTTTGTATGTGTAAGACCTTATTTCGAATAGGTAAGACTTTGCACTAGATTAGCGAGGTTAGACTTTAAAACCTGTTCCCTGGGAGTGTGACAAATAAAGGGGTTTAGGATGTCTTTACACAGATCTGCCTCATGTGTTTTAACAATTCTGACCACCATAATCCATTAAGTGTCAACTTCAGCAGCATTAATTCAATCATTCTCATAATCAAAATGGTTGCTCTGAGCCCCTGCTGCGGGGCTTAGTGATGGTGTGCTGAGAATGAAAAGGCACATTAAAATGGGCTAGAGCATGCAATCCCCCAAAAAGGCATTTGCTGCGCTCTGCATGCACCAAGGACATGCAACAGTAAGGTCAGGATCACACATCGGCAGAATACTGAATAAGTCAGCCTCCTTGCAAATAACCAAAAAACAACCAAGGAGGGTTACGTGTCAAGTATACAACAAAAAATACTAAATAATTCTGGATATGCTTTACAGGCTATGTAGTGAAACATTAGTTGGTTTGCTCTGCCTTTATTTTGAGAAACCTGCACAGGCAGGGGCCCTGGAAGCGTCCTTAATACTGTTGCTAGGCAACCACAAAGTCAGCTGCTGTCCACTACTTTGCTATTACATTAGTTAATGTCATTCTAATTGGAGAGGGAAAAAAAACAAACAAACAGAACTTCAGTCACGACACTGAAAATCTGATGCAATTTATTGTGATTTTCATTAATGCTGAAACAGTGAGCAGAAACCACCAAAACCATCTCTTTTCACTCTCCCTGTTTACAACAGGAGCTCTGTTTCAGAAGAAGAAAACAAGAAGAAAGTCCCACCTTCATTCTCATTTGATTAGACAGTAGAGAAAAAGCTGTGGTGACGTAGCAGCTTTTTTTTTTCTGCGCACAGTTGAATACTTTTCAACTTGGAGTGCTCAGAGCATTTCTAAAAAACATGCAAGGTGTGCTTGGTGGATAAAAGCAAGGTGCCCTGGGTGCATAAGCAGCATACAAAACTCCTCAGATCCAGTGAAAACAATTACAAAAGACAGCGTTCACTGCCAAGAAGGTGTCCAGTGTGATCACCTGCTTTGCCTGCTCACCAAAGTCTCTAATTTTAGTCAGTCCCTAAATGTTTACGATGAAATTCATGGGTTTGGTCCTCAAGTCAGCTTTTATTGCAAAGGTGTAATCTTACCTGTGATAAGTACACATGTGGGCATACGTCAATGTCACTTTACTACGGTACATCTGAGTAGCATGAAAAAGTAAATTAAGAGCTGATCCCAATAAACTGTGTTTCTTCCAAGCCAGTAAAATGAGAGCAGAGAAAATAAATCACTTTTTTTTTTTTTTTTTTTTTGGTTGGATTTCATATGCACGTACCCTTCAGGCAAGTGTTGTTTCCTCCTCGATTGGAAGCATTTGGGACTAGAGTGTGGGAGTGGGAATGAGAGTTGTTGTTTTAAAGCTGGCGCTAATGAAACCCATGGGTCTGCAATGACAATGGGAGGATGTTTGATGAGAAAGTATGTGGTCCAGTCTGTGCTTTGTATTTGGCATGGCATGTGTGTGCAATTGTATGTTGAAGTATTACAGAGGGAGAGAGACTAGTTGGTAAAAAAAAATGGATCCATAACATCAGTTTTGTGAAATTTTAAAAACTGTTTAAAGCCATATGGTCGCCTTCAATCTTTTGGTCTTCTGAATGTCCCAACCCAGCAAATTTAAGAATATATCTGGATTATTTTGACTAAAATATGGCGAGAACCATCAAACATACATCTTAATATACCTACCAACAGCACTCCATTTATCATAAAGCTGCATGGGACAACCGTGTGCACCACAAAGGCAAGTATACCCACAAGGGAATTTGTATTCACTTATATCTATACTTGGCATAATTTATATAAAGATTGACAGTGACCACTGAATATTTACCTATGTAAATATGTAATTTTGTATGAACAAAAGGCAACAGGACAAGACGTCATATATACCCCTGGATAAGGAATGCACTTAAATTCTGTGTTCAGTAAATTTGAACTAATTGGTATCAAAGTTTAACAAAGATTCTGCAGGAGCTTAGGAGCTAAGCTTTTGTTGTTGAGTCCTATAATGCCACCAGAAGTGCAAATCAATCAATTTTCAAAAATGAATCCAATCAAAATGTGCCGGTTAACTGAAAACAGATTTCTACACACAACTACAAAGGACTAAAACCAACTCTTCGAGCTAACAGGCTACAATGTAAATGTTTCCACAACTTACAATGGTGAATTAATAGGTATCATAACATTTCTTAACCTTTGGGTCAGTATCCAGTATTGTAGAAAACAATATGCATCTTCATCTGAGCCAAGAAGGGAACATAGATTCCATCCTATTAACACTTTGTATGAACAGGTACTGGCAATATTCCAAGCCCCACAGCTACTTACTTTGTGACCTTATTCCACATCACATTTTTAGGTGCTTAAATATACATCATTTCCTAGCTAAAACCTCAAAAAGCATCCAAAAATTAAAATAACAACAATTCAATCTGACAAACTTCAAATGAATATTCATACAAACAAAATTAAATCAAATTCTTCATTCAACTCACTAAAGCTTGGAAACCTCAAATAACTCCCTTTTAAGCAACTTAAATCCATGCCTCTCTGTTACAAGGACACTTTCTCGGCTCCTGTACATTTATAAAGGGAAGAGATTGAATGTTTCACAGTCTATTGTGTGTCTTGTGCGCTCAAGCCTCAATTGTGATTTTACTAATGCCCAGCCTGGATACGACATGCCTGAAAGCTCTCAAAGGCTGACATGCAGGCTGTTTAGTGCTCACATTTGTTTTGTGCTCTCTCAATTTTTTTAGTCATCAATATTCTTACATACTCACAGCTCTGTCAGGCTCTGTCAGATAGTTGCTACAGGCTTCCTCTATCTCTCCCCCTGTCTGAACAGACGTCTTTAAGACATTTTAATGCCTAGAAGTCTGATGGTCATCAAGAATTCATGGAACTACATATGTAGCTCTCATTTTAATGTCTAAACTGCCCAGTAACAGCCCACGTTTCACTCATTAGATGGCCAAAATTCACTCACGGCTGTGGTTTGAAGGTTTTCAGGTGCTAGCTTAGCCTAGCGATGCAGCAGAGGTGGCAGAGGTGGAGAATGACCGAGTACAGGATATGAATGAGCGGTAGGGAAGGTGTAAACTTGCTTCAAACACCAAACGTATTAGAAGTAGTATTTCTACCATTGTAATATTTCTACTACTCTCAGCAGCATGCTTCTCAATATGTTGTACTCTGTGCTGGCACTGCAGTATTTATATGTTGGGATAGGGGTGTGAGGAAGGTGGTATTGATGAGAGGATGAAGATGGAGATGAATGTGACATTGCCTCATAGTTTTTTGGGGTTAAGTGTCCCAGGTTATTTCACAGCTTTTTTGGGGTCCAAAGGACAATATTACTGGATTTTCTTTGGTAAAAGGAAAACTACTTCTGTTGCAATAAACACTATAAAATGGGACCAGGGTTTAGTGTTAAGTTCCCCTTTAAATACATCTATTGTATTTATATCAGTGCTGACTGAAATGCTTTTATATTATCCATTAAGACAGACTTCTTACTTCCATCTAACAATCTTGCTTATCTGATAGCATTATATTTGTATGCATATATTTAGCAAAGTGTGAATAGTTTATTTCAGTCTTTGCATCTTATGTTTTGCATCTGTTTGCAACTGCAGATCTTAAGATTTATGAACAGCATTTTTTAAGGATGTAAAGTAGACACTAAAGAACCAATTCCAAATGTGGGTTTACATTAAAATCAGTCATTTCAAACCAAACTTGTAAAAGCACAACAAAAAATATTAAAAGTCCCTTTGCTACCATTTACATTTCCCAAGGAATAATGATTTCCTCATTTGTTTTAATAATGCATGAATTTTACTGAGACATGTATAATCACAATTCTTTCTTGCAATTGAGCATTTTAATAAGCTATAATAAACATATCCAAAACAAACCCTTATGCAGGAAAACCGTGAAACTGTTTTATTGTAACCTTGATATGAGATGGAAGGAACAATAGAGACTGAAAGGAAGTCAAAGGTTTGGAGGACAGAGACTCAGCAATGCCAAAATCCAATATAACCAGATGGTCCCCGGAACAAGCATCGCCTAGAGCAAGCTACCTCCCCCCTCACAATTTACTGTACATTCAAGCATGGACCCACACCAACCACCCCTCTGTATGATCCCTAAAATGTATTTAAGAATGACACTAAAGATATCCACAGTGTTTTTTTTTTTCCTGCATCGACGCTGTTAAAGTGATTGTAAATAGGCTATAATAAGATAATCTATTTTTTAGAGACAAACATTGCTGTAGCATTCTTACTTTTAGGATGCATGAAGATACGCATTGAGTTGCTCTCTCAGGTCAAATTTTTATGGGTACTTATGTATTCACCCAGCTTCCATCTTATTCAAAGAAAAGCCCATATTTCTGACACCTTTCTGAGTAAAATGGTTAAGGTACTGAGGATGGAAAAGATGTATCTAAATATCCTGAACAAATGATTTTATTTCCTTGGATGAAGCAAAGCACAAAGTAATCAGTGAGCAACCTCTCTTGCCCCTCTTTCACAAGCCCACGCACCAACACATCCCACACTCGCAGATATACTGAGAGGAGAAGATGGGCTTGTTATTGGCCACAGTGTAAGAGACTCATCAATCAATCATGAATTAATGGTTAGGCCATCTCAGTGAAACACACGCACCCCTGCAGTCACATAACCGCACACATACTCCTGGCCTCACGGACACACATGACTCAAAATCAAATCACAAAAGCCATTTCATTAAACTGAGCTGTAATTCAATAGCTGTAAATTAATTTACTAAATGATTGTTGGAAAAAAAAATAGCTTTTTCAGACACTGCTTCAAATCCTATAATTCTACAGCATACCACATTAAAAGGACCACTAAGTACTTCATCTAGACATTAAACCACAACAACAAAAGCATCTTATAGTCACTAAATGTCTCTTTGTCTCTTGGGAATCTTATAAGCAATATCATGGTACTCCTTTGTCTATTAAACAAGACGACAACTTGATCATGTGACAAATCCCTTTTATGGAGAATACTGGCATGCATGTTTTGGTCCATATCGACCATAAGGGTCTCAGTAGGGGGGTGGTGAGAAGGGATATGCTCTCCAGTCATTGTTGTTTGAGAGGCCACTGAGCTTCTTGATCCCTGGGTAATCTCCAGCTATCTGTCTGAGTTATCACCTCTCCTGATTTAGGTCACCCTGGCTGCTTTCAGTTTTTTAGGTTGTCCACCATCCCCCACAGGGCACACGCACACACAAAATCCCACATGCAATGAGACAAGAAGATAAACAGGCACTGCATGGAAAGCATACACATTAATACACTGCTCCCTCTCCAGGAAAAAACACAATTTCATTCGGGAACAGACGAGTCAGTAATTTTACTGACGTTACAATGACAGCAAAATAAACTTTAAGGAAGTCAAACCAAACGTATCTTAAAAACCTAGTCTTGCATTTCTATGGAACTTCAGAAAAGCTAAGTAATTTAATAGGAAGCTGTGCAAATAGACATTTCCCTGAAATTTTGGCCCCTCGCCATTTATCCATTGTCTGGTATGTTAGCTTATAGTAAAAGTTATCTAAGTCTTGTTAGATAGAGTAATGCTCAGTTTAGTGCATATTGTTCTTAAAAAACAATATCACAAATTTGGCTGATGAGACAAAGAATTTCAGGGTTATGACCTTAACTGACATGATAATATGAAGCTTTTAGTGGCATCATGTGGCTATTTCAGAGTATAATCAATATTTATAGATTTAATTACAATTACCTTCACACACAAAAGTTAACTTAAAAAGCAGAGTATTATAAATAATCACTAGTGTGGGAAACTTCATGTTTTTACTATTCACCATTTTAAATCCTCTGACATACAGAGGAGCACAAATAATATTTCATTCTAAGTTAAGTTAAATATCAAATTGTGTATAGTCTTGTGTAAGGAACTATGGACTTTCAACAAACTAATTCAGCACAAACGATAAATAATCATTGCAGTTTTAGTGATTTTCAATGTGTTCTACAGACATAAATGTGTTCTGTCTGAGGTAATATCTTTGTTAATATGAACACAAACAGTCCTCTGTTAGAGATGTGGTTCAGTTTTAGGAAAACGTTCCAAGTCGATCCTACTGTAAAAGAGGGAAGTCTTTAATATGTTTTAATCTTTTTGCCAATAAATCTTCTGAGCAGGCCAATTACCAATATAAATACATTATTTCCTCATATTTGTCTTTTTAAATCCTTCAACAGTGGCGCATGCTGAGCCTCGTTTTCAGATCCAACTACAGCTCAGTGTTACTCACCCCCCCAACCCCACCCTAAGCTACGTGGCTCTCTTGCTCCATATCATCTCCTTAGAGCCAACATTTCTCTGTGACTAACAGTTTGCTCCTCGGCCCTTGAGGAAGACTAATATCCTGTCCTCCTTTGCTGTAATGAAAAAACGTAGGCCAGGGAGAAAGGATGGAAAAGTCTGGATTAAGGACTGGATGCTCATGGGTCTAGTGTGGGTGTGGCAACAGCTCATTTTTGCCATTTAATTTCCAGCAGAATTCATATAGATAGGATCTGCATTTTGTTCTAATTTGGGATGTTCGAGAAGGCATCGGACCAGTAATCTGATGCACTTCTGTAGAATCTGGTATAATGCATTATCTATGCACACTTTAAAAGATTAAACATTAGATCAAGATCAATATTAAGATATTGTTATTATTGGTTAACTATTCATAATTTTTATTTTTATTTTATTTATTTTAATGTAAGAATAAAATTGGACAAAATTTGCAGAATTCACGGTTGTGCAGAATTCACAGGGACTGGTTAAATTTGTGTTAATTTTTGCCATTGCATTATCGCAACTTCCTGGAAGGACTGAATAGTAACCCAATTGTCTGAGGAGGAATACATTCAAATTGCAGTTTTCAACTGAACTGTCCACACACTGTATCAGTGTGTGTATATATCATGCCTGACTTGAGAACAAAACCAGCAATAGTTTGGGACAGTGAGAGTAAATGCATCCATTCACAAAAGATGGAATTAGTGACCTACTGGGTCAACTGCAGTCTGGCGCCCCAGGCCTTCTTCCAAAAGCTACCAATTGGGGTAAGTTCTCATGATCTTGACCTCTGCTGATGTCACAGAGGATGGGTGAAAACAGCATGTTCCCTGCTGATTTCCAATGTATAATACATCACTTGCCATTATGTAGTCAACATCCCAGTCTCACTACAACACTGGACCATTGTTTGAGGAAAATGGGCAGCATCGGTCACGGTTAAAGGAACAATTCATCATCTAGGCCATGGGTGCTCTTGACAGTGTTCCCTACAGTACCAAGGGTCTGTGTAGTGCCCTTCTCAAATGCACACTAGACAACGTCAACATACTTCTCATGTTTTCTCATTACTATTGATAGGGGAAGAGTTCATTTAATGCCAGCTTTATCTCTTCTCAACATTCCTAATGGAAAGTAGAAGCCATGAAATTGCATCTTCTGCAATTTTAGCATCTTATGTATTGCCTTTCACCATGAGCTTGAGTTCATTTTTCATACATATCTGTATATAGATAGTCATGCATATCAGTGTGGAGCTAGTGTAGTCCTGTCATCATATATACATGTTTACTTATGCTGTGTACTGCTGTTTAAACTGGCTGTATTATGAAGCTGTCACCAAAGAGGATAATGACACAGTCCAACCTTCACTTACTATCAGGAAGTCCTAGTTAAAACTGTCAAAATCTGCTCCTGGACCTTTGATTGCTGAATTTTTTTTCACATTAGAACAGCATGGGATCATAAGGAGGTCATGGTTGCTCCTCAAGTCACGCAAGCCAAGTAAGTCTACTTTGCCCAAAAGTGTTAATGGCCATGTATTAAGAATGTGTTAATGATGGAAAGGGTTAGGTTCTGCTGTGAAACTCAAAAGTAATAACTTGGTAAAGAAAATTAGTTTGTAGCATGTCATACATACATATATTGTTACACAATGATAATATATATATTTTTATTTTATGGCTTTGCTACCCTTGCATTCGGCCTTTGTGTCCTCAAAAAAATTATAACACCAAAGGCCAAGTGGCTTGCCCCCACAATGATAAAATCCTAGGAATCCCTGCAATACACACAAAAATATGCACACAGGCACGCAACTCTCAGTGTAAGTGGCGTATGGAAGTACTGACCAAAACAATTTATGTTATGTGAACCCCCCATCAAACTTTCATAGGCATAGTTTCTGCAAAAGGTAACAGGTCTTGACAGTCCTACCCACACATTGGGCCTTAAGGACCTGCCAAAAAAGGGCAAAAGTGAAGCCAGAGGACTCTTTCTTGCTGTACATGCCTAATGTTAACAGAGTCACCTGCAGCAGTCAGTGTGTGGAAGCAGGTTTGGATATGTTTTGAAATGCAAAAAGAGCAAGACAAATAAATAATGATGAAACAAAGAGACAAAACCCATATCCTCATCCCTCACACCCATTGCAAGTTATACTGTCTGCAGTGCAGTGGAATATTATCTACTGTGAGCTTGAGTTTATTCAATAGGCCTGTATACACATGCATCATTCATAGCTGGTAGAGTTGCTTGAGATGGAACATGATGCAGGCCCCACTTTCTTTAATGGCTTAAAAAAAAAAAGAAGCTGTCTATAAAATGACGTGCTGCGTCACATTTACTGATCATTTCTTAGTTTGTCTCAAAGGTAAGTTGACAGATAGCGTCATGTTTTTCTCTGTACAGAGGCTCAACTGTGGTGCGGTAAGCACATATGGGGTAGAGCAGTTGGATGTGTGTCAGGTGAGTGAGTTTCATACCATCTGATGTTTTTACATGCTTTGTCTAAAATAATGTTGTCAGACACAGTGCTGATCTAATACTGGACATTTAAGAGCATATACATTAGTAAATACTGCAGTGCAATTTGTATGGTCAATAATTAAATTCCAATTAATTAAGAACAACTTTTGTTAATGTGTATCATACAAGAAAGGGAGGAATTCTGTCTGGTGGAGATCTGTACGGAAAGGAGAGGATACTCATTAGAAATAAATGGATTGGTGGTATTAAGATATGCTGATCAGACAAAAACTGTCAACTACCCCGGATCCACCTGTGCTGCCTAGTGTCCACCTCACAGATGTCTACGTCTAAACAGACTCAAGTTGTGTTGTTGACCACAGTGGGACTAAAAAATACAGTCAGGCAGGCAGGGTAGGACTATAGTGTAGCAAGCATTGGTTGTATGTGTTAACATACAATGAGCTAACAGAGTAAACAGAGAAAATTGACTAACTCACTTCTCTCAGTTCTCAGTGAAAAGCTTTATTAGGATTACTCTTTGGATGCATCATACTTACATATGTCCACAGTGCAAGTGATGGCAAAAATAACACCATCTGATTGGAAATGCAACAAGTTCATGGTGACTGTTGTTAGGGAAGAAGGATTAATAACGACAACTGTGATGTAATTCCGGCTGGCACTTTTACTGGGTGTGTGAAATAAATGTAAATATAGTTATTTGATGATCTGACTGTTAAAGCTGCTCTGTGAGAGAGGCATTCAGGAGACGGAGATTTATCCAGAATTGTAGCTCAGAGTTGGTGAATGTGATGAAGTTTAACAAGAAGAACTGAATATGTAGTACCATTGGATGTTTTAATATTTTGGAGTGTTGGCTCCTACATCAGTTACTAAACAAGTAACAAATGAGGCAAAGTATTAGCTTTTGAGGGCTTCTCATGAAGGAGCTATCCACAAAAATGTTTACAGGAATTAACTGGTGATCTATAACAGACCAATCCTAATAATGTTAACTGCTGATAGGTATCAGACTGAAAAAAAACCCCCAAAAAAACTGATCCCTCGAAAGGACACAAATACTGTAAGACACTGATGATAAATACCTTTAAATATTTAGATATGTGTAATTTAAAACATATGTGTAATGTACAAGTATAATATTTATTATGACCCACAGCTTGTAATTTCACTAAACAATAACATTTGTTGACAATGCTTCACAAAACAATCTATCTTTCTTTATTGTCTTCAAGGGGGAATTTTGGCTTTTCATTTTGAAACATGTATTTGCATATATTTCCTTTATAGTAGGACATTGTGAAGAACCAAATTATGACCTTTTAGTCAATGACATCCAGTAGTTAACATGTTGAAAAAATGGTTTAACTGGAGAGGGCTAATATCTCACAGCTTACTTATGAATGATTGATGGAAAGGCCAGTGGAGCCTCTAACATAATCCCCATAGATCTGTGGGGATCTGTGATAATGTGACCTGCTGTGGCACTGAGAGCTCTGTCTGACCTGGTTCTAGGAGTAAAGTAAGGGTACTCTGGAGCTGCCTATGTAATGACAAATCATACAAATGAACAAAGCTCACTGGCAGTATTTCTATGGAACAATAAAAAAAAAAAGCTCAAGAGGGGCTGAGAGCCATGGCACTGAAACAGTGTTACTAATGAATGAAGGAATGCCAATGACCTTAGCCAACATCACATCAAGACATAAATACTGAAGTGGATTTTTAGAAAAAGAAAAGATTGAGAGTGTGAGGCTGGAAAATCAAGTTAAAAAAATAAAGAAAAAAAACTGACATTAACAAATGATAATTGTTGTATCACCATCCTTTGAGGATCACTGTGCAGGCAACAAGGATCCTGAGACAGATGGAAGCCCATCTGAGCAAACCCACAAACCAAAAGGGCCATCAATCAAAGTCTGTGCTTTTTTATGGGGATGGGCTCTGATGTTAGTGTTAGCATCTCCCTGTCTGTCATCGGGAAAACAATCACAAAACACAATCACAAACACAGTAGCTGTTGAACCAACTCACAGTGTTTGAGGTAAGCTTGGATGACTGGAGAGTGGAGGGCCAAATCAACTCTGTAACCTCAGCAGGCCACAAACAAGCTGCACATTCACCCTTGTCTTTAAAAATATTCCAAATTTCTCATCCATTGCATTCTGGCTTTTACATCTTGAAAGGACACCACCATTAAGCACCCACCAGCTTTTGCAATCTAACATGTCAGCATCCGTAGGGATCTGTAGATAGTTGTTCAAGTTTTGTGCCTTGCTGCCTGGGGGTTTGGGGGTTTGGCAATGCTCTCCAGTTGACTAATTAAAGTCTAAACAAGTGCATAAATAAATACAGATGGGGACTGCAATTTATGGGCAGCTTTGGCTGCAAATGGAAGTCTGGACTTACAGTCATACCAGTCAGACTTACACAGGGAACAGGCACGGGAGACTAAAATAATGTGTGTCCGCCTCTGTGTGCGAGTGTGTGTTTGTAAGAGGAAGAAAATTTCAAAACAAAAAAAAAAAAAAAAAGAAAGGAAAGAATAAATGAGCGAGAGAGAGGAAAAGAAAGACAGACACAGAGGGAGAGGATGAAAAACTAGCCCCCCATGATGCATAGCGATGATTTGCACAGCCATATTTAGCCCAAGCTGTATGGTATCTCAAGTCTGAGGCAATAAACCATGGTCCCCAACAAGAAAGTTGTAAACATCCTGCAAACATATTGCACCTTAGGAAATGTTATCCATTGTGTTTATTCATTAAAGCTTCTTACAGGTGAAGTGCTCCCTTATAATCTAGAAACAAATTAGGTAACAAATGACAAAATGACGATGAGCTATGGCACCATTAGAGGCTGGACGGTACAAATTAAAGAAATAGTTACACATTTTGGGAAATATGCTTATATACTTCCTTGCAGAAGGTTAGATAAGAAGACTGATACCACTCTCACGTCTGTATGATGAATATGACGCTACAGCCAACTGGGGCTACATGACATGCACATCATACTGCGATTATTTTGACAGATATCATACAAAATGATCATTCCCACTAATCATATATGATTTATGATTAGTGGGAATGATGATTTGTTGGGGTCCTCTGCCTTACCAAACAAACACGTTTTTTTTTTTTTTTTTTTACATCTGAAGAAGATTTGTAGGCCAGGGCATCTCTGCAACACTCCACTACTTAATTATAATGTTTTTTTTCAAATCTTTCATCTTTATCAAAATCATCTGAGATTTGGATATGGCCATATTGCAATTTCAATGAAATATTGATTAATTGTGCAACCCTACCGCCAATGCATGATGATGTTAGCTTAACCAGAAATGGGAAAATAGCTAGCCTGGCTGGGCGCAGTGGCTTCTGGAGTCCCCACTGTTTGCTTGACAAACTCACTGTGGTGACAAGAATCCAGGAACATTAAGCAAACGAGTTGGAACATGTTAGTTATTGAGCTTTGGAGGTGCTGGTAGGCAGATTTAGTGACCTTTAGACAGAGCCAGGCAAGCTGTTTCCAGTCTTAATACTGGAAAAAGGCTGCTGGTTGTAGCGTCATATTTTCCATGCAGACATGAGAGTGGTATTGGCAAGAAAAGCAATTATGTCTTTTTTAATTATGTGAATCTTAAAGCAATATCAAATATCCATAGTGCAAAAGTGACTCACTAAAAGAAAACTGTTGTTACCAGTCATATGTGAGGCTATTGAACATGATGCAACATATGTTCTCACAATTATGATCCAATAAGCCACAATACGCATCATTCAGATATCCTTTTGCTGTAACCGATTTCACAAATGCAATTTCAGTTTAAACCTCTTCTTCCAGCACATCTCTGAGTGTGACCCAGCACACTGTTAACACCAAAGTCTCTGTATCTTCTTAGACCCATTTCTATGAGAGACAAGATATGACACAAGCTAATACCTGACGCCTGGGTTATAATGAGGTCGTTAAACTATATGGGGTCTTGTTTCCAACAAGAGCCACTAACCAGCCTCTGCAACATGTACAAGTCCATAAACTTTTATTGGTTCCCACCCATTGCATCCCCAGCCATTAATTGTGAGGGTGGGCGGTGTTTTCCATTACTAAGTGCAATCTAACCTTGTTCAAAAGTAAATAGACCAAGAATATAAAACATGTTTGATGACTCACAACACAAGTTAAGTGAGAGCATAATTTAGAGGAGAGGATATTGAATTGCACTTGTTATAATTCAAAAATCCAATACCCTTTCATTTCTCATATCTAACACACTTATTTTATTACATTTAACATCCTACAGAAGTTGGCTTCACTTTAGTTTAAGCACAGCCTTGATAAATTAACACAATCAATAAAGTTTTAATTATTATGTAAACCAGAGTATATTGTGTATGTATGCTGTGAATATACTGTAATGTATGGATAGAACAAAGAGGCTGTGCTGGAAAAAAAAAAGAAAAAAATCAATGCAATTCTATAGGGTCTACTGCACCTAGTGTTGAGCGCTCTAGATCAATGGCCATGAACACCTTATACATGTTGCACCACCCTTGATTACTTGAATCCTTGATCCTTTGCTCATTTACAGTATGAACACAAACAACCACGTGCCTCAGTCTTCAACCACTACAGAGTAACTACATTACATACCATATCTAAATAGGAAAAACATGTATGTAATACATGTATTATTATTAATTATAATTATTATTATTATTATTAGTAGTAGTAGTATAGATTTTTTCTCACAATTAAAATCACAGTAAGTAATAGTATTTTAATTATTATAATTATTACGTATTTCATTTCAACATTTGTGTTTTGTTTTGTAAATGTATAATCTTTCTATCATCGTTGTATCCATAAACTGTACACTTTGCCACCATAAAAAAACAAAAACAATTAAATAAATAGACAAACCACTTTCAGGTGAGATCAAATTACACTATATCAAAATCTCTATCATTGGTTTTTATAATACAGAAAATATCATAATAGCAATTATCTTAATGGGGCCCTCAATGATGTCATCAGAATTATCTCAGATAAGCCTGTGTTACGAACTGGATGTGTAGAATTTGAAGGGGCATATACTAGGCAGGTAGGTTTTAACAGAAAATGTTTTCCATTTTTCATTCTGGGAAAACCAATGTTTTGGGTCCTTGAACAACACCAGGTAAGACCTAGAATATCTTGACCTCTGCTTTACTGATTTTATTTTGTCTCTTGCAAGTTCCCCATTTTCATGGAAGTGCAATATTAAATCGCTGGAATACCCCTTTAAGCAGAAGAAGACCACTCCATATTATAATTATCACTTTGAGTATGTTTGTTCATCCGTTAACTAGAAATATATCTCAGCCTATTTAACAGAGTTAAGATACATAGGTTATGAGTTATGAGGAAGGCCTAAAGCAGTAGCTCAGATGGTGAAGACTGTTATGGTTGACCATTGTAGGGTGGGTGCTTCTATCATATTAATGTGTCTCTAAACAATGAACCCCAAGTTGCTTACCAAATGTACTGTAAGTCATTTAAGTACAAGTGCATGATGAAAATAATGATAAATAATTTTGAGTGTGTACAGCAAGACAATGTGGTCATTCATCAAGCTCTTTATTAGGGCTTCAGCTATTGTTATTTGATTGATTAATCAAGTAATCAGAAAAGAAATACAGGAAATGAAAAAATGAAAAATGAAAAACAGACACTTACTTTTGCTTAAGGATGTAGTGGGTTTAAGTATTTCCCTTTGTGTGGGGGGTAGTTACATTACTTACTTCAGCCATTAAGTGTGTAGATAAGCTTCATGTTATGTTCCCCAGAAAATAAATAAAAAGTCCAAGTTTATGTAACATTAATACCGCAACTTATTGTACTCTCACAGCAGAGTTGGAGCTCTGTACAGCTACATCAGGTTGGCATGTTAGCAGCTATGAGTCAGTTTAAAGACAATTAAAATAACTAACTGGATTAAATGAAGCTTTGATGCAAAGAATTTGAATCAATTATTTGTAGTAATCAAGGAATTGTTACAGCCATACTCTTTATCCTTTGTCTCATAAATCCTGAAGTTCAGATGGATCAAAACAGCAACAGATATAAATATCAAGTTAAACTTGCTTGAAATTGTGCACCATGCATACTTGTCACTATAAGGGTAATCCTGTTTTGATAGAGATCCAGATTGAGACACAGACAAAAAGAAAAATCTGAACAGGTTCTGTTATTAAAATAACCGATTAAGAAGATTGTGTGGCCTTGGAGGATGGATGCACTGCCTTCTAGTTTCACTACATTTATTTTAGGTTTGTTATTGGAGTTTGTGCCGCATTGGAATATTTATTCGAAGAACCATATCTTTGTCCTTCTTTTGCAGCCTGTCATTTGCATCCACTGACTTGAATACAGAATCATACTTGTTTACATTTTAGCCCTGAAGCATGGGAATGACTTGTGTGTGTGTGTGTGGAGTGAATACATCATTTACTTCTGTCTCTGATAGTGATTTATGGCCTACAGCCCTTTGTGGCTGACAAAAGATAGACAGCTCACTGGCCTGCTCCCAACATGCCCCCAGCACTCATGTCTAATACAACTGATACTGTAGCCTCTTAACTTCTAACTTAACATGTAAACAAACACTAGGTTCCTGAAGGTTCCATGTTAAGCTTTTAAAACCCTTTCAAACATATATGTGAACATAATCTGTAAAAATTACTAATCTAGGCTTGAAAGTACACTAAGAGCACACATTAAGTAATCCATACGCGCAAATGATTAAAATTTGAGATCAGGAATTAAGTAATCTGTGCACACAAATTATTAAATCAAAAGCATGGATTTAGTAATCCGTGTTTACAAATTATTAATTCGAGAGCACATACTACTTCAGCACGTCATATGACCCCAACTCACCCTCATATACAGGTAAACACAATTGAACTCTAGGAAACTATGGAAACTACACACCATAACAGGCTGAGATACATTTATAGTGTCTGCAGATACCGTATAAACATATAAGCCAATTAGAGAGTAGAGAATATGTTAAATATTTATCACATATACATAGAAGGAACATATCATGTAAGTAGGTCTTCATCTAAAGCAAACAGGAAAATTAGCCTAAAATAACTTACCCTTTGGAGAATTTCCCTATAATACAAGACAGATCACTTTTTTACTGTAACATCGCTTGATTCCAGAAAGCATTTGCAACACATCAATGTACATTGGCAAAAAAAAGTCTTATTTGCACAATTTTTGCTTACTACTAGAAAAACAAGCAGACTTGAATTCAAAGAAGACATAGATATTTAAGATGGATCCTGTTTTCACTCCTATCTGAATTTTAGTATGTATCACAAGTTATTTTTTTTTATGTGAACATTTGACATTTGTGTTTTTCCAAGGCCCCCAAAACATAATCTCAATTAGCTGCTTACTCTGAGTTATGGGGTCCTACATGGACACGCAATCTTCTTAATAACAGTTCTGGTTATTTTAAACAAGATTTCTGCAATTGGGTTTTGTCTGTTCTCCTCTCATTTCTTTGAAGTGGACTGGTGTCGACGAGTTGATCCCCCATACTTCTGTGTGCCAATCAGAACTGAGCAATATGTGAATAAAATTATAATTCTGCTAGGCCACTCGCAATAAGATTTCATGAAAGCCACACACCCACACGGTGTCCCACTGTCCTCTCTGGTTGAAAGCATGCTCAGTTGAACCATTAACCACACCCAAGAGGCCTGGATTACACATGTGCATCACTGCAGCAAGGTGAGAAGTTAACTACTGAATTCAAAACAGTTTTTTTCAATACTTTAACTTAAATTGTTTCATATTTAGTATTTTAGTTATTATAATAAATATAATACTTGAGAGAAAAAGATTTTACATATTAAAAATTATGAAATACGGCCTCCAAATTATATTTCCCTTGTGGGACAATAAAAACTAAACTGAATTGTTATCTACTCAGAAAAACAAAAAAATCCACACCAAAAAAAAGTATTTTGTGCTGGCGCCTAAATTAAAATAACTTCTAGCAGTGCCACCGAGGTAAAAAGACACCAGAGCTCTGAGATAAGCATATGCATAACACATACATAAATAACATATTGTATGCGCAAGTGTCCCTGATATGAATGAGGCATACATTTACATAGATGGTGATAAATGACATAAAGGAAAATGTGACCATGCAATATTACATTATACTATGTTAAAACTTATATGCACACGTATCATAAATGTAAATCACATAAATTCACATAGTTACAGACACAGTAGAGCTCTGTCACTGTAACAATGACAGCCTCCAGTCCACAAAAGTTAGAACTGCACCCCCTGCCCTCACCCAGCCACTTAGAAGCACCAGTAACACTCAAAAGAATTAAGGGTGCCATTCTGAGCAATTATGGAATTTAGTGGTCACATTGTCAGAATGATTTGGCCAAAGAGGAATGATTCAATTAATACATCATGGGTCATTAGCCATTTTCTCCCTTGGCCAGCGGAAAAGGCAGTCCCGAAGGTACCAAATGACCAGTAAAGTGGAGTGTAATGCAATTTGATTTTAGAGTTATTAAATGATGAGAGAGAGCGGAGGAGAAAGAGACAGAAAGACAGACAGACAGACTAAAAGAGAAAGAGAGGAAAATAGAGAGAGACAAATTGTTTTCCTAATTGTGTCTTTTGCTTTCTCTGTCCATTTGTTTTGCTTTGTTTGTTTTTATTCTCTGTGAGTATTTGTCCGTAGCAGGGAGGGGCATAAGTGGAGGGATAAGTGTCTCATCATATCAACTGCTGTATTGCCTTGCACAGAGTTACTATTGAATCACAGATAAATAATGCCAAAAGCAAGATAAACTGGACTGTCAACCCAACTCAAACATACTGACAGGAACTAAAATACGTCCCTGCCATAAATAAGGTAGGCAGAAATCCAGCAACTGCCTATGCTTACACACACACATTCACATGTGCACAGAGACATTCACATGTGCATACACACAACACAATATCTCTCTCGCGCTACAGTATATGTATCTATTTAAAAATGACAAGGACAGCACAAGTACACCTAAAACAGAAATAATGCAAGGCAAATATCAACCACTGACTCTTGTAAATTACATCGCCTATCTTGCATCTTCTCGGCTGCGGCTGAAGACGTATCTATGCTGATGGATCACTAAACCGATTTCCCCTCCCCACCGGGGCAGACAGACAGGCAAGCAGAGGAAAGAAAGCATGTTTATTGATAAGGAGTGTGGCTACTTCCAAGCACCCAGGAACATAGCTGGGCTGTGTAGCGATTTTGGTGTAGTGGCTGCACAGAGTATTGCAACTTTTGAGTTCATCACATTAAGTACACTGGCCCAAAAAGCATTTTTCCCATGCTCTTTTCCACAATCAGTGGAAAAGGAGCCTCAGTGTAAGGAAGCCTGCATACACTTTTTTGCCATATGCACCCAGTGAGCAACTTTCATAGAATACGGTGTCCAGTTCTCCTTAATACATCCATGGGTACTCCTAATATACAGAATGTCCCTTCTTATGTAAGATACTGTACATGTCTAAAACAAGCACATTTATTTCATGTAGACAATTCCTGACTTCTCTCAGACTTTTTGACAAAAGGATTTTCTAATATTCTTTTAGTGAATATTAAACAGTTAATCAGTAGTCTTCACAGTTGTCTTCAAGTTGAAACTTGTAATACATTGGTTGCATCAGGGTCAACAAATGACTTGAAGCATTGTGACTCAGACCTCCATTTTCTGACCCATATGAAATACATGGGAAGTTTAAAAAGCAATGACATGAAATACACATAAAAGGAAAAATCACTTTGAAATCAAAGTACTGAAACTGACTTATTACAAGCCAGACCTATATGTCCTTGAACAACTCCATTATTTGAGGAATAGACTTGAAGGCAAGGTAAGGGGCTTTGAGATTGTATTATACGTTACAGTCAATTCACATTGTTCATTCAATATATGCAATTTGCACTTGTATGAAGACTCATTTAGTATGTGCGTATCCACACATACCT
This sequence comes from Dicentrarchus labrax, assembly GCF_905237075.1. Taxonomy (NCBI): domain Eukaryota; kingdom Metazoa; phylum Chordata; class Actinopteri; family Moronidae; genus Dicentrarchus; species Dicentrarchus labrax. The sequence continues at coordinate 24,252,003 of NW_026136721.1, read as the reverse complement.
TTTTTATGATTGACAGAATAACTCTGCCAAGCTTAGCTCCACACCTACGGCCATTGCAGAGTGATAGTTAACATCACTGTGGGGTTCTCTAAATGTCTTAAAATAGTACCTTTTAATAGCTGAAATAGCAATTTCAGCTATTTATTGGGCAGTGAACAGCAAGTGAAAAACTGGCAAGCTTCAATAATAAACAATACAATCTCTGTTTAGTACACAGCTTTTAAAGCAGCCAAATGTGATTAAAGTTGGAGAAAATGTGACGCTCTGCTGAATATGTCCCCAATCCCCCCCAATCGATCAACAATTGTGGTTACACTGAACGGACAATGAAAGGCGAATTATAGTTTTTATTCACTTTGTGGACTTTTCCTAAACCTTTTCCCCAATCCTCCTGGTTCAGGTGCAGGACAGATGAAAGAAAGTATGCATTTATTTGAGCCAATCAGATTTGTACTGTACCATCATGAGCATGTGAAGGATAATTAAGGCCTAGTTGAGCTCAGGCTTCTGCTCACATGGGACAGTTAAGCGACTGCTTGAATTTTAAGGCCCACTGAAACCTCTAATTTAGCTCCTCAGTCTAATGGCACTCTACATCTACATCTCCAAAGCCCTCTGAGGGGTCCTGCTGGAGCAACTATGATTAAAAGAAAAGTAATCTTCCGTCAGGGTAGAGCAGAAACTATCACAAAAAGTCTGCTTAATTACACAGAGACGGTGGCCACATGGCCAATTTTAAGCTATAGGCTCTCCACTTAAAGGCATTCCTTTTAAGAACACATCATCAGAAGATTTGTTGATGTCTGTGGGTAGAAAGGCAGCATGACCAGCGATGACAACCCCCCTCCTCCACCTGACAAACACATATCTCTGCCTCTTGCCCCTGGAGCATGCCAACCTAGCAGCTGGCAGGGAGCTGATGGATGGCAGACGACCAGCAGCTGAGGCAATGCTGCTCTTCTTCCTTCAGCCCCTGAAGTCTGGCTTGGTTGTTTCCATATTTCTACTTAGTCACTGCTCAACACTGCACCGTAAATGTTTCTGCCTGTGATCTAATATTTTATATCAGCCCATTTTTAAACACCCAACCTCATTCAGGGGTTTCACAAACATTTAATGTGTGTTGTTGCATCAGAGGGTTTTTTTTCCAACTGCTGTAACTTCCCACTGCCCACACCACCAGCCCATCCATTCTCCTGTTAAACAGTCTGCCCCCTTAGCCCTCCCAGTTGGCAAATGTCCTCCATTTCCTCATTCCTTCCTGTTTCTCTGTGGGCCTCCATTCCTGCTGATGTCTGTGGTTTTCGGCCCATGGCGCAGCCCCCTCACAGCTAGATGCGGCTCAGCCATCACACACATCAAATCAGAGTAAAGAGCAATCGATAGCGGTCTAATGTTTATCAAAGCAACAGACATCCATCTGTGCACGGGCTACTGCACAACACTGCAGTGGTTAACGCACAAAGTGACTGCTCCTTTTTGCCCGGTTGTGGAAATGAGAGGGAGACGGAGATTGTTTGAAATGCAGAGAGATGCTTATTTTTAATTATGCATTTAGTTGGAGCAGGGAATGCATAATGTGAGCTGTGTTCATGAAGGGAAAGTACACTAAAATGACAAGTCAAAATGTATTTACTGCCCCCACACATAAGAACAGATTTGTATACTGGGGCTAATTCACATAAAGATTATGTCCCCCTCATTTCTTTTGAAACAGCAGTGCTTTGATCTTATGTAGGGGGCAATTTACATTGAGATCACATACTCCCATTTCTTTAAAAACAATAATGCTTTGATGTTATGTATCAGTAAGGATCAGTGTTTATGCTAGTCTTTTATCACCAGGGAAACTCATGTCGCCATTATTCTACAACAGCCATGTCTTTAAATTAAACCACATTGAAAGTATTACTTAATATTATTGGGTCCTCTTCTACGGCGTCTGCCATGTTGAACGGCCATCCTTCTACAGTAGCCCAGAATAGACATATAGAAAGCGGAACTGTATTCAGATGGTTGCAATCTGCAACTTCACTGCATGATGCCACTTAATGCTACACACTGGTTCATTAACTAGTGTTATTTGTAGTAATTATTTAAATGATTTAATGTTATTTTATATATTATATTTTGGATTGTATTTACTGTTACTACTGTTTGTTTCTTTGTCTATAATGACCTACTGTGGCAAAACATGCATGGATTTTAAGGTTCTACAACTGGTATTCTAGCCTGCTTACTCACACAGTAGCATCCAAACCAATTCTTATCAAAAGCTGGAGCAGTTCTAGGGGCTTTCTGAGAATGCTTTAACTGCATTAAGGGCTACAGAAACATGAAGAGAGATCTCTCTCTTGTGTATTGTCTTAGCATGCAGGAGAGCAGAAGGTATGTAAATATGAACATTCGGCATATAAATGCTACTTTGTATAACCTTCTGTCACACATGAGCAATAGTGCAGCTGTGTTTCCTAGAGTAACACAATCAAGCCAACAACACAGCGGCCATTGTGGTGGTGGGTTGCAGCAGGACACGAACCCCTGGGTCCCTGTCAAGTATTATTACTTGCTGGAGTATGCTGTCTACTGGCAAACAAGCAAATACACATATGAGAACTGTTAAATCTGATCTCCTGCATGTTCTCTTTAAGCTCTTGCAGATTTTTATGTGAAAAAGAGTGTAAGTGTAAGGGAGATGGGGAGGGGGCATCTGTGAGAAGCACTTGTGTTGGTGTGTGAGCGTGTTTGTATGTGCACACTCGCACATCTGTCCATACACTGTTTGTTAATAGAAATGCCCAGGGCTCACTTATAGTGGCAAATAAGCTTTATTGTGAGAAGAGAGGAGAGAGAGAGAGAGAGAGAGAGAGAGAGAGAGAGAGAGAGAGAAAGAGAAAGAGAGAGAGATATTAAAATAAAGCATGCAGAATTTTCAGGCTGTGCATGACCCACATGGTGTGGACCACTTTCTCAACAGCAGACAAAAAGCAATCATTATTTTAGCACTAGGGTGGATTAGCAAGGCTTACCAGGAATTTTATCACTCTCCCATAATGTGCTGCATGGTATTAGCATAATGCGAAAAATGATTAGACACCCTTTATCTCTGAATCACATAGGGTAACTATGCAATTATTAATAGAAGCTGTCCTAAAATTGCCCTGCTATATGTGAATCTCACCATGGATTAAAACAACATAAAAACAAAACAGATGTTTGCTGCAACCTAGGACATAATCAGGTTGAAAATAACTGTTTCTGTAAGACTCACTGTAAAGGAAGCCCATATACTCTCTCAGAAACCATTTGAAGAGCTACCTACACTAGCCCACACTGTCCCCACTACTGATCAGATATAGATGCGTATAGATCATCTTAATGTCATGGCATTGCAACCTTGAAAGTCCAAGAAATGTTCACAACACAGCATTATAACCAAACAACAAACCAACAAGGGAGACTTATGACTTAAATTTAAACTCATCTAATAGTAGTGTTCATTCTTGGGATATATTTCTGACACCTAAAGAACCAGCAGTGCAAGTATCTTATTATTACTGGGACAGAGAGTCCGCAAGTCTGTAAAGGGAGCTCATGTTACTATAAATCTGTCACTACCAGACACACTAGCAAAGGTCATGAACAAGTGACAAGAGACTGACAGCATGTATTTGCTCCTGTTTCCACTAATAATGGAATCAATATGCAGTATTTGGGGAAAAAAATAAATGCTGCAAATGGTTTATTTTTTTTATACTGAGAATAAAATAGACACAATAGAAAAAATGTAAGGGGGGCATTCTTCTGTCACCCAGCGTTTAAAGGGGGGATCAGGGAGGGCACATTGGCCACTTGTTGAAAAGCGGAACATGTTGTTGTGGAAAACTATCTTGCCTCAAGAATATATTCCTGTATCACTTCTTTCTCAGCTCATTTATTCCTTAATGGCTTATTTACTGCATGCCATTAATCATTTAACTAATGATATACTCATACAGAACCAGTACCAATGACAGTACACTAGGGTTTTACAATGAATCGACATTTTATCAAAATTGCAACATGGCAATAAAGTGCAATATCCAAGGCTGTAATTTTGGGATAAAGGCAAAATGTGTGACAAAACAGCGTTATATTGAACTACTGTAGTGCAGCAAAGATGCTCCAGATGTAAGACAGCATGTTTGTTTAGTTCAGACCCCAACAAATGTCATATCATCCTGAAGTTTAGTTTTTTCAGTAAAAATGAAAATTCCCACTAATCATGAATCATACTGGAACCGTAATATCTGTCAAAATAATTTCCATAAAGTTTCCTTTTACCATGTCATGCAGCCCTACAGCATACGATCATGAATAATAAAGGAATAAAAACACAGGAGGAAGAACACAAGTATAGGTGATGTGAAAACATACCAAAAGAGAAAAAAAAACCCTAGAAAAATATTGTTTATAAATCAGTTGATGTTCTACGCATAACAACAGTACTTGAATTCCTGTAGTTCAGTGAACTATTGTGCAACAAGAGGTATGGGGCTATATCAGTGCCCCAACTCTTCTAATTAGAAAATTGCCTTTGACATGATTTAAATGCGAGGTATTAGTAAATCCGTCGCTCAACTGGTGCCAGATGTGGTCCTACATTTTTAGAGCAGTAAATGCTTAGCACGGTCCTTAAGAAAATATGCCCCAGAGAGGACAAATGACTTTTATGATCAAATAAATTATCTGGAAAATAAAGGCGAGCTCAGTGAAGAGCATATGTACACAAGAGCCCATGTGGTCCTAAACAGCTGGTTTATAAGCCCATGGAGACTGATGTTGCCCTATTGCTTTGTTTATGGGTTTGGTCAAATAACAGGACTTTCTCTTGACTTGCTTTGATTAGTGTGCAACCTTCTGTGAGCTTGAGAGTTTCTGACTCTTTGTGGCAAGAATGTCTTGTTATTTTGCCTTTTCTCAAGATGACATAGAGAGTGTAAAAAAAAAAAGAGGCAGCAATAAAAGATAAACAAAGAGCAATGGAATCAACAGAAATATGCTTTCTTTATCTTTCAACTTCACAACTGCAAGACCTGCTGTCTACCATCCTTTTAAGTAGAGCTTTTACATCCCAACCCTACACCCATTCATACTCATGAGTCAGTTTTTTTTTCCTGAATTCTAGCTGACAGTGCGTCTGTGCAACCCATGCTCTTCCGTGCCTTGTTGGAGTTTCATAAAGAAAGATTTGAAACAGAGAGGCTCTACGTGTCAAGTGAAGTGTCATGAAAAAAAGCGGTGGGGTGACACTGCCTAAAATCATTGTGGCAGCTTCAAACATGTGTTTGTAACCGTGAAATGGAGCATAGAAAAGAAATCAAAACACACGCGGGATGCTATTCTCACCAAATAAATGTAACAAACACCATGAAAGGCACTTTCAGTTGACTAGAAAAATATCTGCTGACGGAACACAACTTCATTAGCATGTTTTCCAATGATAGCAAGATGACAGGTCACAAAAAATTGTTTTTTTCCATTATTTTCCTCTTCTGTGTGCTATGAATGCTGATCTTGGTGTCTGTCAGTGATTCCCTGAGCTTAGCTTTCACCAGTGGTAGGCCGTCCGTCTGACTGACCTGTTTGAGTAAAGGTGAGCAGCATCACATAGGGCCCAAGGCCAGTTCCACAAAAAAAGAAATGATTAAAGAGGTAGGGAGGGAGAGAAATCCACCAGCAAGCAGTCTGCAGCATCAGTCCTCACTGTCCTTCTCTCTGTTTCCACCTCTCGCTCGCTCAACCACACCTCCTTGATAATACTTCCATCGGCATCTTTCTATCCACAAGAGCTAGAGAATCCCTTTATTCCTTATTTCTGCACCTCCTCTGACTCGAACCTTCTAACCTCTCTCTGTATTATCTCTCCTTTGCCCAGATAGAAGCACAGATCGTTTTCTTTAGAGCTCAGAGTTCTTTAGAGTTCAGCTTCTTTAAACTTAATGCCATTAAATATGAAGTAAAGGAGTTGTCAGATTTGGCCTTAGCAGAAATATCCCGATGCAAGATGTATATCATCATATTATGTACCATATACTTATATAGCCAATGTTTTATATATTCTAGTGCAATACCAACAGTAATGCATACAAATCCTCACATCAATAACAAATTACATTAATTGTCTTGTTTCAAAAAGCAATCAAATCAGTAAGGAATTCTATATTTGCTAGCAGCAATATAAGGTTCATGTGGCTTGACTCATATGATTATAGTTATATTATTATAAACAAGGTTCAAAGTAAAACAGTGCTTAAAGTAAAACACAGTAGTGCAAAGGGATTTGCGTGGGTCAGTCTGGGCTTCTACGCTAGACATTCTTACAAGCAAGGCCAGTAGTTTGCTATGTCGCGTCAAAACATACCACCCTTGACCAAATATTGATTTTCAATATGGTCTGCAGTAATGCCTGTTGTAGTGCACATAAGAGGAGGCATATTATAAAGTATGCTAATGAAAGCCTTTCAGAGGAGGAGTTTAACCAAAGAAATGTAGTTGTGTATTGGTGTTGATTTCATTGATTAGATAAAAGGCACAAAAACGTACGTGTACAATAGAAAGACAACATCTGCCAACTGCCATCAAATATCCCGATCCTGAGATAGTGGACTAATAGAACAGAACATAATACAGAGTAGAAATGCAAAAATAAAAATGTCTGGATACAGTGCTAGATGACAAGATGTGTTTTGAATGAGTGCAGATGTACAATGTTTTCCTTTCAAAAGAGATGATTTCTTTTAATGTGCGCTCAAGCTTGTTCTCAATTTTTGTACATATGTTTTACTGAATAAGTTTTACTTACTAATTTGGCTAAGTCAGTTACTGAACTGGGGCCATCTGTGCTCCTTAAATTTTAAGGCGTGAGAAATGTTTAACAACCTGCCCAAGCAGGATAAAGAGAGGTAGAGGAGCTCCAGTTATACAGATGATATAGAGCAGTGTCCTAAGTAGATGCTGCAATAAGTTGAAATAACATTTCAAACAAAGTATCAAATGAGATCAGTTGGCTAAAGAAGACTGGGTGGATGTCTCACAGTGATCATATCCAATGAAATTTCCCTATCGTAACATCTCTGTATATGTGGGTATGTGTTTTTTATGGTAGAAATGTCACAAATTTGGTCCCAAAATTCTTAAAGTCCCAAACTATCCAATGTATACATCTCGAGGAAATACTGTGTATAACTGCAAGGCATTAAATGATTTAAAAAGCAGTATACATTTTTTAGTTGAAGTTGATGTCATTTATGGGAAAACATTCAGTTAATACTAATGTCTTCATATGGAATTTGAAAAAGGCATGTTGCTACTGTAGTTTTCTACAATTAGCCAGGGGGAAGGAGATAGTGACAGGAATCTAATTACATCACATGGAATTTACTTATCAACACAAAGCGACTACAACAGGCACAAATACTGCGGTAGGTGATGACTGGAGATAGCCATGGAGCTGCAAAATGTTTCACATAAAATAGATCTATAGGCCCTGTGTCTGCGGACAGGGAGATGGTAAATCTTGTTATTCCAAAACAACATTTAATATGAGTATATACATATGGTAAGAAATGTCCCCTGGTTGCTCCCATTATCGCTGCAGCAAGTGAAGATGAAAGGCAGGAAAGAAAAATGAAAAACTCCATGACAATGGTGCAAGTTAGCATTTCATATTTAAAGAAAAGAACAGACATGCACATCAAAAGATGAAAACAAAAAGCAAGAAGAGTTCTGAGGACTAGTCCCGAGCGGATCTAACAATGTATGGCATCAAAAATCTGAAAAAAACAGGCATAGAGGACCCCACATGAACATCGATGGTGAGGTAGATATAACAGTGGATGATGGAGAAAGACAAAATATGAGGCAAAGGAACGAGTTTGAGAGAAAGAGAGAGAGAGAACGATTTGAGACGGACAGAAGACAGAGATGAATGAGGCAACGATTTACAGAGCATGGTTGAGTATGGATCTGCTGATTGATTAATGTCACTTTTGGGGTATCAGAGAATATGGATGAGTGCAGTCTCTGAGGCCATTTGGTAGTCAAATGTAATGTGATTACCATGACACGCCAATATATTACTGCAATTAAAGCAGAAGTATTGGTATAGTCAGGAAAAGGACAAGAGTCAATTCCAATCAAGATGGGAGTCTAAGCTATGCAGGCCTGTCTGGCACGTGTAACTTTGACAAATTGTGTGACAGTTTTCACAGACACGTGTAAAGATGAGTAAACACTTCATTTAGGTGTTGTTAATGAGGACAGACGTTTGATATAGTCCGACTATTTTTCTATAGGTGCCAGTGTCAAACCTGGCAATGCTTTCAGCATCAAAAGAGTTGAAAGGTTGGAATTACTGAGAAAGCTTGTACTATACGTGCACTTCCACATGGCCTCAAGCAACTCTTAAATACAGGAGATAAAACTGACCTTAGATGAGTACTGTGGAGATGAGGTATAAACAACAACAGCAGCAAGCTAAGTCAGCACTCAGCAGACCTTGAGTAGTACTGGGCTGAGCGTCATCCACACCAAGGTGGAAGGTAAAGAAAAGCAGAGAAAGATTGTCCAATTCAGGACCACTAGAGCATGGGAGAGGCTGTATAGAACAGCTTACATATGGCCCAGTGGCCATATGGTTGTTTGCATGTGTGTGTGTGTGTGTGTGTGTGTGTGTGTGTGTGTGTGTGTGTGTGTGTGTGTACAGTATATGTGAGAATGACAAAGAGAGAGAAAAAAGAGATGGAGCTTGGCTATGTTTTTACACAGAAAAGACCAAGATAGCAATTTCCAAATTCTAAATTTTGACACAGTTGTTTCAAAATCAGTGAACTGAGGCTTGCATGTAAATGCTCTCACAATAATGTCGCACAACAAAAACCATGTTGTTGTTGTTTTTGTACATGGATTGTATGTACAGTATGTGTGGGTTATACGCATAATAAATCATATTGTGTTCGCATTGAAATTAAATTATGAATTTATTTTTTCCTTTGTTAAATTTCATTAAAAAAAAATAATGATTGTTATTGTCAATCTTGTTGAAAAGTTATTTTCTTTGCATAGGGAATGCAAAATCATTTGGGCTGATAAACCGAACCTTGATGATTGCTGATATACTGATGAATATTAGCATAAGATCATACCACTCTGTTCTACAAATGACGCAGTTTTACCACTCACCAAGACAGATCAAAAGTTTTACTTTGTAATGTTTTGTTGTGTTTTTCATTGTTGCAGGCACTTGCTGGTTCCCATGCATTTTATTTAAATAAATGGATGTGGCTCTAAGTGGCACTAAGAATGTCCAAAAATATATTGCTTGTTTGAAACACAAGGTACACAATAAAGCAGTAAGGATTTAACACATGCTGGACTCCATTTGCTGAACCTGTGATCAGTGTTAAAGTTAGATAATGAAAGAATGTACATGTATGTGAAATGGTTATGCGCCTTACAGTGATTTGTTGTTGAATTAAATCCATGTCAAACTCGTTGTAAATGCCTGACAATGACAATCTTTCTAATCATTTCAGCAATTATTGTTCTTTCTAGGGACCCATACGGCGCCTTGCGTTGCGCCTCTGGATTTCATTCCATCTCATATAAAAGCATTTTATTTTATTTGTTCATGCATGCTGTCCTCATCAAGTGTCTTTCCTTCAAACATAAACTTAGCTATAGGCTATGTACTTGGAAATACTCATCAAACTAATCCTTCTTGAAACCAGGCATTTGCTGGATTTGGCAGATTTAGGACATTTGTGAAACTGTTTATAAAATGCACTGGTACGTGTTTGGTCTTTTATTCCTGACACTTGTGGTGGGATATGTGCCTTTGGCCAATGTCGACTGAGAACAGTGTCAGCTTTTAACCAGCACACAGTTGGGAAAGAGAGTGAAGAAGCTGCAGTTACTTAGGCCTACTAACGTTAGGCTGCCTGTTGGATAGCTCTTGGGCTCCATGAGTGAGGGGTCGATACTCCTGGTTCTAAATATGTAAAACATTTTTTTTAAATATATAAAAAAGAAAGAAAGAAAAAAGACATCGTGTGACATCTGGCCAGTTAATCTTCCAGTAATTTATAAAACAAAATTAAAAAAATAGATCCTTTACCTGAGTTCACTGTTCTGACTCTGAGAAGGTATTATAGCCCCAAAGAGTTTTCTGGTGGTATGAAAAAAAGTGGAAGGAAGTTGAATTGGTTTTCACAGTGGGAGTTGGAATGGAGCTATCATGAAAGAAGAATCAGTTTTCCAGATTCCAGAGTTTAGCTTTTCCACCTCCTGTTCCTCTGGAGGGACATAGAGAAACTCACAATTTCCATGACCTTGCCCCAAGCTTCTGAGGAAGGTTGTCACAGGTGTGTTAAAACTTTTTCTTTCTAACTCCTCACAGTATAAATTGGTATCTGTCTCTCTGTCCTTTATTACTTCCACACAATACCTATTCTTCATGCATCTGTCCATTTAGGTGAAGGTACTATTGTCACTTTTGATGTGTGCGGCTTGGTGTGTTAAGCTGTTAAGCTGTTATGACGCTCCACCACAGAAAAAAACCAGGTAACAAGCTGAGATGGACTTCAATTACGATTCAGTTCAGATTTTCTGGTTGTATGGCAAGCTAATATCTTTTAGCTTTCTTTATGGTACAATATAAAATATTTTAGCACACTCAAATATACTATTATATGGAACATTTTTGTCCCTATGTTATTTTCTATTGATTTGGAGATGGAGAGACGGGGAGATAGAGAGTGAGTGTGTGTGTGTGTGTGTGTGTCCAAATGCTGTGTCTAATCCCATACTGTGGCTTGCCCCAGTGGCCCCTCTTCTCTTCTAGGCCTAAATGGAACAGGTGGGGAGCCCGAGCCTCTCGGGGCCGGCCTCACACCTCACTGGTGCCTACACTTAAATTGGCTTCTTCTCCTGCTGTTCCACATCAGTAATTACCCTCCCCAGCCCCTGCCAGGAAAAGGAGAAATGAATGTAGACAAATAAACAAATAAATAGAATGCCTGAGGGACAGAGTCACAGTACTTTGCACCCAGTTGTTCAAACTGAGTATAAAGGTATGAAAATTGGCAGGGATGTAGCGAGTTTGTAAGAACATACAACACATATATGCACGCACACATACAAACACGGTGTATGTTTTTTTTCCCGAAACATTATGGCGTCATATAAAAGAAAAAAGAGTGACGTACAAAATATGATGTTTATTTAACAATCACTCCAGTTGGTTACCTTTGATTGATTGGCGGAAATATCACTATGACATCCCACTGTTTCCTAGCTGCACTTGTTTTGTCTAATAGTAGAGGTAACAGTAATCATCACTTTTTTGCAAGCTGTGGTTTTAGGAAATGAGCATGAAAACCGTTGTTTCTTTGCAGGTGTCAGAAGAGCAATATCTACCTGCTGTGCCCCATGTCAGAACAAACCAAGTCAGACTCATATTATGACTCATGTGTGTCCTCATGCTTTAGGCTGTCAACACACCCCTGTCTCTCAGGCTATCCATTTTCTCCCTTCAGAGTGCGCCATTAACTTAGACGGCCTGTGTTTAAAGGGCTTTGCCTACGCCGCTGACACCCTGTCAATGCCTCTGAGATTACCTTTGTCACCTGCCTGTCTGTGACAAACCTGATGGCGTGCATGACAAAGTTGAGAAAGAAAATGGCAACAAAGAGGCAAAGTGAGAAAGAAAACAGATAGCTTTGAACCAATTTAAAAACACTGAGGAAAAAGGTAGGACATGCATTCAAACGATTCATATCTGTGCCAGTCTTTAAGCGCATCTTATGATGTTGTATTATTGTGCTATGTAGTATCAGAGAGTCAGTGTCCTATGGGTTACATAATATAAGCATTTCTTGAAAGGCTCCGTTATGGGTTATGTATTAAGGTTTTTTTTTTTTTTTTTTTTTTTTTTCACACAAGCATATGAATTTGAGTTTTGTCTTATTCCACATATACAAGTTCAGATGTGTTCCTACAGTCTGTTGGGGGGAATGTGAGACCTCTTGTCATTATTTTAATACTGTTGTCATAAACACAGAGGAGGAGGATGGCAATTACTGAAATTCAAAAACAACTCATGTACACAAACTCTAACTAGGCCCATGATACCCCAAGACATGTAAACAAACATCACAGCTGGATGTAAATTATTTCAGCTCTCTCATCTTCAAATTTTAGTTTAAATCTCTTGCCTGAAACAATAACAACAGGCTGGATAATCGTGTTTTAATCTGCCTTGTGTCCTGATGTCAGCAGATAATGATATTCGTATTCAGGGGTGTGTTGCACAGACAAAAGCCTCCTAAATCAGGGTTTGCACCCAAGCCTCAAGCCAGTGATTCAGTGAGTTTGAGAAAGCTTGAAGGGAGAATCTGGCAGTGTTGCAGGAGATGGTGGGATGGGAGGGGGTTGCTATGCCAATTTGAACCACCCGAGCTCCACAATCTGCCCATCCAGATTGCTCTTTGGACCCACTTGCCACTCAATTGGGAAATAATATATCAGGTGGTAGTGGAAGATTGTGGGTAACTATGGCCTAAGATTATACAACATATATGATTTTGGAAAAAGTTGAAAATACAAAAGTTGAGGCTGAGACTAAATAAATTAGATTGCATTTCCAAAATTTTAAGACAATGAAGTTAACATCTATAGAGTTGCTGTTGGACAAAACCATTTCATATACTTGGAGAAAGCGTTAATGAAGAAATAACATATAACAGGAAGCATGAGACATATACATGAACTTGATTGGCTCTTATTCCAAGCCTAAAAAATAGATCAAAAACTATTTTACAACACCCACGGTGCATTGCGACATGTTGTGGCTATAGGCTCCAGTATCAACCCCCCCCCCCAAAGACACTAGAAGTGGTTTTAATAATGGTGTGGCTTACTCCTTTGCAGAGGGCAGTGACTTTGAAGTTCTAATTCAATTAGAATTTCTAACTAATTTGCAACAGCATTTTTTTTATTATGCTGTTAAATAACATCTGGCAAGTTAATATCTTCTCCTCAGAACTACAGCATTATTACACATTTTTATGGTTGTGTTTAGGCACACTCACAGTACTTTGGTTAAGGTTAGGGAAAGATCATGGTCTTGAAGCACAAGCCATGACATGTTTATTTACATTTCATCAAAACCGTAAGCTTTCCCCAACCTTAACCGTTTGCTGCCCACACCTAGCCACAGACAGGACACAGCATGTGTCTCTGGTGTCACGGTACTATGCTTTGTACACCCGTCATCCGACCACCTCCTTGCAAATTTGTTGGTACATAAAAGAAGCGCCTCATTCACTCCAAAAAACATTCCCTCTGAGCACAACCCAAGCAGCCAATACACTTGACATCACAACATAATGGAGAAAACAATTATGTACTATATAAATGTAATTTCTAGGAGAAAGGGTTTACTTTAAACATACACAGATAGCAACTGAAGGCAGCATTTTAGTTATAGTTTAATTGAAGTAAACAAAAATGTAAGCAACAATGTACATAGATTGTTTTGTCGAAATGACTCTATAACTTAATTTTGCAAATATCATTGATTATCTAAACAACTTTATAGTCATCATTATGCATCACGGATGAGATCTGTATACTACGAGGTAGGATGCCCTAAAGCTATTGCAACTAGAGGGCACCAGTGCAAATTAATAACATGTCTGCTGTTGAAAACCTGTCCGCGTTGATACCAGAAACATTATTCATGGCTTGTTAGCACCGGAAAGGTGTATATTTCTAGCCCTAAATGTTTCATCACCCAGTCACTAAGGTTGTGAAGGGCTGGAAAGGCTTCAGATAGGAAAGCTATTCCTTACTTTCCCAAATGCCTTCCAGTGGAACCAGGGCTCTCACCGTCCTGAGAGAGACCGTGCCTACGTCACTGTACACCAATTCCACACCATTCCAACACATTTCCTCTCACAACATGAACAGGATGTGGATGTGTTTTACCACCAGGGTCTATTTTCAACTAGTATGACTTCCTTGGTAAGCCTAGGCATGTCAGGTCCAACACTGAAGAATAGCTAAATAATAAAAAAAGGGGTTATAAATTGTCATTTATAAAACCAGAGATAAATCCCCTTCACTTGAGTATATATACAGAAATAACTGTGAAGAGATTAACTGAGTGAAACAATGTATATAAACAGCCTATATTCAGACTACTGCAAGTGCTATTTCAGTTTGAACAGCTAATTTTCCAGTACCAGAAGTTTTACTAAGTTTTACATTAACATCTAGCTATCTCACACTATTGTTCTTGACAGCTGACCACTTCTTTCCAATGACAAGTGCCCTATACTGTACATTCTTGCTTTAATACATTGCCTCTCCTTTTCGTGTGCAGAGATTGCTAACTATCTTTGATTTTTATGGACAGCTGGAGGCAGAGGTAGTGAAGCTAATTATCGCAAAGATGAATTTGCCACTACACCTACAGTACAAAATGTCCAACAGCTTGTGGCATAATTTTTTTTTTTTTTTCAAATATACAAAACATGTATTTGTGAAATTTTGTGTCACTGGATGTGTTTCACCACATGGACTGGCATAAGAGAACCCAGAGTTTCTCATCTATTATTGATGGGTGAAGTTTCTCCTGTTAAACCCAGACATATTACTTTGATCATGTTACTAACTATAGCAGTGTTGTTTTTTTGCACCTGATTCTGCTGTAGCTTTAGTCTTGCTTTCACAGAAAGTGTACAGTGCAATGCAACCATTTATGAACAGGAACAGCAGTGCTTTTTATTAAATTGTTGCTGTTTTTTCTGCCACTCAACAGGAGGGAGAGAGAGAATTAATGTGCATGTGTGTGTATGTGTTTGTGTAATCTTGACTGGTAATTAGCTGTCCAGCTAACATGTGGTAAGCATGACATGAAAAACAACAAGCCTTCTCCTCCAGATGGAAGCTTACACATTAAGAACAGTGACTCAATATGTGCAGAGGTAGTTGCTTTAAAGACCAGCAACACATCAAGATGAATGATGTCTGTTGCATAAATTGAAGCCCGCCACAACCAGCTATGTGACTGGCATGGTTGAAGGTAACATTATCAATTATTAATGATAATTAAGCTGACGTAACTGGCTAACAGTAGTTGGTGTGCGTAGTTCAGTAATGCTACCTAGATGCATTTGCAGATCAGCGATATTGTTTCTTTGTAAGCTGCAGTAGTTATCTTGCAGTTACAGGCCGTCAAGCTTGATTATGCACTAATGAAAGCTTATCTATGAATATTGTATTTTATTTCTGCCATATGATCGTCCTAAGTTACACACTGAACCTTTAAAGGTGGGGTATGCGATTCTGGAGAAAATCAATACCATCATATAGACCAAAGAATGGCACGGTAATGTAACTAAGGTTAGTTAGGTTGTGGGTTTGCACACAATTTCCTACAGTTACTAATGCTACAAAACATATAGCCAATATACATATAGCCAAACATATAGGTTGTTTTTAGCGACGGTGTGTTTTCTTATAAGAAGCCTCCAGCTCTCTGGCGATCCCCCTCCAGCCATCTGCCATCTTATTTACGTGTAGATAGGACAGGGATAAACAGAGTCTGACAAAAGTTCAGCTCAAAACGGCCCGCCACATCACGCTGCACAGCTCTGCATCACTTGCGACAAGTTAGGACATTTTAATAAAAAACAATGCAACTAATCTGATTGTGTTGCTGATGCTCGCTCACTTTGCATGCAGTCAGGACATGGTGCCACAACTCTTCAGCTACTACAGCTAACATCTCAACAACAGCTAGCTTGGCAAACTAGAAAGTAAGCTGAATGTCCGTGTGTAAGTCATTTAATACCTGAAACACAAATCATGGCTGGAATGGTGTTGTATACCTTGCTCCAAGCCACTTTGCTTGTGCTTGTTTTCTCATCCGTGTACAAGTTTTTAGCAAAAAGCATTTTAAGACGAATAAAAAGACCAAAAAGAACAATAGGCACATAAACAAGAGGCAGAGGAGGCGCAAGAAACACAAGGGCTTGAACTCCCCTTGATTTGATTTATGATTTATGAATGTCGTGCTTTAAATGCAGCCACAAACCCATAGTAAAAAAAAGAAAAACAAAAATGGGTGAAGAATAAAGGCAGCACATTTTGTTATAAAGCCCCTGTCAGTTCAGCTGAGGCTAACACATCTGATTTAGCAGCAGGCTCACCTCAGCCACTTGTCATTTTGTAAACAATCTCAGGCAGCATGTGGTGGAAAGCCTGTTGCCTGGGTTACAGTCTGCTGCAGAAGTTCAGGCCCATCAGGCTCATTAGTGATGCCAAGGTTGTCCACAGGTTGGAGCTTTCAGAGTATCCTCTTCCCTGAGGGAGGGCCAGAAGGCTCACTGGAGTGGATCCATGGTCAGACCAAACCCTCTCCTCACCCAAAAAAGAAGGTGCCCTTTTCGTCTTTAGTCAGCCATCATCCACCGGCAAGGAACTTCCTCTGACCTTCTACACTTTAGATAATGTCACTCATTCATTCACTTTTCTTACTTGCCTAATTATTGCTTCTCTGCCAGCATGTGATCTCTTTTGGTCACCTCGTCTGTCCCTTTGTTTCAGCAGGCAGCCATTAAATCTCAGAACACCTTCTCCTGCTAATCACTCACACAGTAAAGCACTCCACTCACAAAGTCACTTAGGGGGGTCTTGGACATCACAATGGAGTCTCACCCCATGAAGAGAAAAATTGCCACATTCATTTTGAGAGAGGAACTAAACAAGTTAAGTCACATCCCCCTTTGCAGCCCAAGAACACATTCTCCCAACCCTGCTCAAGCACTCCTACTCATAGCTACACCCACCCTTAGTCTGGCAGTAAACGATTCTGCTTGAATCCCCAAGATGTATGGCTTGTGGTGGGAGGGCAGGCCATTTAGGACGTATTTCATGTATTTCAGCTGCCAGAGAAAATGGATTGGTGGACTTAAGTCTATTATTTCAGTGTAGATAGAGCAGGCTAGCATATTTCAAGGTACATTCTAAGCACTATAACTTTGTACCGTTTCATTAAATTGTGAAATGTGAAAAAAGATTATTAGTTGTATTGCTTTGAAGGTAAATTTCCATGTACACATACATTTAGTGAAAAGTGATGTGTATTTAAAGATTTTCCTTATTCATTAACAGCTTAATGCTTAAATATGGAGTTCGAAATTCAGTACTACCTTTAGACAAATGTATGGGCTACTTTTTGATTTATATACATTGCCTTTTATGGAAGAAATCTTCTAATTACTTAGGAAACTATTTCCAACTTCAATTATATTTGCACTTACAGCACCAATTTATGTAATGTGTTCTAATATGAAGTAAAACTGATATTATTAGACTTGGCCCCAAAACCTCAACTTTGTTAGGTTACTGTCCGTGTCGCCCGACTCCTAGACATGTCCAGAACTGCCTGTACAATTGCACTCTCCCCCTCTCTTTTCTCATTGCAGCACAGAGGCAGACAAGGTCCTCCATCACCCTGACTTAGGTAGGACGGCTGGATCTATGGGCTGTAACAGGGTTGGTGGGGGGGGGGTATAGTTGAGAGCCTGGCCAGACACATCTCCCTTTAGATCAATCACATTTCCCCTTTCTGTCCTTGAACCTCCCTCTCCTTCTGTTGCTTTCTTTCTCCTCTGTCCTATTTAAAGAGAAGGGATATGTGATGGGAAAGTTTAACAGTATAAGAAAGCGCCTGCTACACTCTGAGCTTTGGCTGCGTTGAAGTGCTTATTTTTGTGGATACCTGGATGGCATTGGAAAATGACCAAATCTCTTTGACTCTGTTTGTCTGTCTTTTTGCGTGCTTGTCTGTGTTTATGTGCATACTTTACAGGTGTGTTCATCACTCACTGACACTGGCTTCACTTTTCCCTTGAATGGTTTGAAACAAATACAGCAAATAGTTATTTTTTTTCTAAATCTGTTGCTGCATTAATTTCACCTGACTTGACATGATTGGTATAAGTCAGCTAGGTTTATTGGTACTTGTGTCAGCCGCATACATGTGCACATGTGCATGAAAGCAAGTATGTCTGCTGTCAAGTGTTGCATCAGCAGCTTTGAGTGATCATTGTTGTGTCGACACACTTCAGTCTGGCACTGCCACTCCAAACCTAAGGAGCCATAAAGCATGGCTGTCTGCCTCAAAGCACCCATCCATCCACAGGCACTCAACATTACCTGAACTCTCTGATCAAAGATCCAATGTGTGAGTGGCAGGGCTTAAAATGCTAATGATTGTGTGGCAGTGATGGAATATAATACTGCAGAACGCAAACAGAGTCATATCCTTGCATTTTTGAATCTCTTGTATGTTAACATGAGGAGCATGATGTAGTACATATGTTCAGTGCAGGATATAACAACTCATATTTCTGTTCGAGAAGAGGTTTTAATTTAATTTTCTATCATGTATACTACTAAATGTGGGCTTCTACAGAGGGACCAGAAGTAACCAATGCCTCAGTTAAATTAATTTTGATTTGAAAAATGCAATATTGCCTATAAACTATTACTACATTTAACAACAGTTTTACCAGGACTCTGCAATGTCCCCTTAAATAACAATGTCAATATACAACACATGAAGAGAGAGATAGATAGATAGATAGATAGATAGATAGATAGATAGATAGATAGATAGATAGATAGATAGATAGATAGATAGATAGATAGATAGATAGAAAAACAATGGAAGGTAATCAGGATACACAGCAGAACATGAGGAGAGAGAAAAAGAAATGGATGATTACCATGTGCTGGAATATTGAGCTTAAAAATACTATTATCTCTGGTAATGGACCACTTGATGGAACAAACAACAAATTCTGTCATACTGACATATGGTTTGAGGATTCAAATGAGTCCTGTTGGCTTTAGTATGAAATGGAGAGCCTTAATATCAAAACTGTAAAAACCCTGAACAACCATAAAGACAATATGGGTATCGACATGTATTTTTGTACAATATGTGCACACAGCTGTATGTGTACTTCTACCATCAGAGATCACAGGGGAATGAGACAAACACACTTGGGAGAATATAGATGTGAATTTAGGAAGTGGGTATGAAAAATTAGTCAGACGTGAGCATGAGAAAGCATTGGTGTATATGCTGAAGGACCAACTTTCTATCTCTTGCTTGCTTTGAGTAAAATTCCTGAGTCCCATTGATTGAGCATTGTAATCCAGGTCAGAGCCCTGAAGTGGTAGCCACAGAAACTACCCAAGCAGTGAGCCAGCCAGGTTGAAATTGATCCTAGCGGTCCCCTGAATCAAATAGTGTCCAAATCCTCTGTGCCATGCAGCATGCTGATACAATCTTCTGTTTGACCCCAGTGCAAAGTGAGACAGGGAAAGAAAGAAATAAAGAAAGAAAGAAAGAAAGAAAGAAAGAAAGAAAGAAAGAAAGAAAGAGAAAAAGAAAAAAAAGGAAAGAAAGAAAGATAGATAGAAAGAAAGAAAAAAAGAAAGAAAAGACTACAGCTTGCTGTATTGTTAGACCAGTTGCCTCAGCAACAGGAAACCAAACATTGTAAGAGTAAAGTTTTGTGAATAACTGACAAGTCAGTTGGTATAGCTACTTACTTAATATTACATGACCTTTGTACTAAATAACTTGCAGGCATAACTTATCAGTGTTGACCCACAGCGTCACTGGTGAAGAAAATAAACCTCCAGGTCACAATAAAAAAAACAAGACAATGTAAAAAATTTAGAGGTGTCAAATTACCTAAATTAATTTAACCTTGCATAATTACTAAAGGATTATGACTAATATATTATGAAAAGATTAAAGCTGACAACACAGTACGTTGTCAAGCTGACCAACGGTCTGAACTAACAAGCCGTAAACAGAGGAAGAAACAACAAGCATGCATGAGACAGACTGTTTGTTTCAATCTCCCAATATGCTGTACCCTGCTAAACACAAGTGATTGTTCAGCAAATCAGCACTGTGTGGAAATAGAGCATATCTGACAGTCTACATTGAATCAATCACTGTTACAAAGCAATTTATGCTAAGGTTTGGGTTTGGAGGAAAAACAGCCAGTTGACTGGGAGGAGAATATTTGAGTTTAGAGATGTATATAATACTACTACTACTACTACATAATAATAATAATAATAATAATAATAATAATTATAATATGAATAATAATATGAATGTGAATATGAATGTGAATAATAATAATAATAATATGAATAATAGAAAATATATATTTGAAAAAAACATCACAGAAATATGTGTTTGGCGGATCATATGATAAGTAGTTTAGCTGAAAAATGCACAGTTCAAATGAAAATTATGTGATGGCAGAATTGTGGAACTGTAGAGTTTGTTGTTAATTAAAGTTAGTTAAAAAATGTAATGTAAATTCTTAGTGAGCTTGGTACTATCAGGCACCCTTTTATATTATGGAGTCATTTGTTTAATGTTCAGATCAAAAATCTCTTCATGTAACTGAGCTTTTAAACTCAAAAATCTGAAGTGGCAGCCATATCTAAATAAACCATAGGGGCCTTAATTTAGTGAACTGAAGTTTAATCTTAAACTCTAATCTTAGACATAATTAATAACCCCAAAGCATGAACCCCAAAGAATAATTGGTTATGTTTACTTTCCCTTTCAGTAAACATTAGTCCCAATAACTCAGCTATACACATTACTAATAATATAACTTGATCTAAACAAGCAAAAAAAAAAAAAAAAAAGCAGCATCAACTGTCAGCTTCCTTCAATAAAACCACATCTTCACCCTGTCAGTTTCAGGATAAAAACAGAAACCCCTCAAAAGTTTATATATATATATATATATATATATATATATATATATATATATATATATATATATGAATGCCATTTCAATTAATGACTTGAGAATGCTCTCCTTGTACTAGCAGAATTTTCAAAACACATTTCTGCGATCCAAAATAATATAGACTCAAGAGACAATTGCCTACCAATTATTGGCCAGTAAATTGCTGGGCATGATGTTCACGCTCCCATCTAGAGAATGACGCCAGAGACGACACATGTTTAATGAGAGCACCGATGTGCCTGCTGAGGGAGAGCACAGTGGCAGCCCTCTCCTGGGGCCTTAGTGTTCCTTTTCTTGGCTGCAACTTTGCTTTTAAGTGAAAAGTTCTGAATCAGACTGCTTTCTTTTAACTATATGCACAGTTCTCTGCAGGATCTAACACCTTACCTCTTAACCTGCTTTGTGATCACCATCCATATAATTTTCTGAGGCTGTATAGATACTGTTTCTGCTGCAAACTAACATGCGCATCCATGATTTACAATGCTAGTGTAAGAAATCGTGAGCCCAACTCTATTTCATTAGTTAATGATTAAAATATGGCTGCTACAGGTTGAAGTTATAGACCTGAAAACAGAATTTAAAGGTCCAGTGTGTAACATTTAGGAGGATCTATTGGCAGGAATGTAATATAATAATCATTGATATATGTTTTCATTAGTCTATAATCCCCTAGGTATATGAATCTTGGGGGGGGCTAAGTCCAATACTAAACCATAGTGCAATAGGGCAATGTGTAACAAACAAACCAGCACCGTGGCACTTTAATTCTTATAGTCTCTGAAAGTCTCGTTATATTTGTTGCATTACAAACCTGCCTACCTTTTGCGCACTCTGTCCCTGCACTCATTGAACGCACATGACTGGAATCTTAATAGCTGAGCCAGGCCGATATTGCTAAAGCTACAGAGATAGTCGTACAAGAATGGCAGAGAAAGAGCAGTCAAAATTTATAGACCTACATTTACCTAGAACAGCTAAACGAAACAAAATCGGTGTGGCTTTTCAATGATGGTGAGAACTGAGTGACAGGAAATTATTTGGTTTGTTTTGTTTTGGGGGTAATTTGGTATTTTCCTGAACTATGTAGTACGTGGAACTATGGATGAATGAGACATGAGGTAGTTACATATGGTTAGCCATGACAGTGACGAGCTGCGCTCCTCTCACCCGCTCTCTTGTGGACTCATAGTCAGGCAGTGCGTGTTCATGTGTTGGGGAAGTGGCATTGGAGGGAGACCTGAAAGGTGATTGATTTTTTTTCAGGTGGATACTTTCAAAATCTAGCAATCTCTTGCTAGTTTTTTTTTAATGTTACCTACCCTAGCTTTAATTCTTCGATTACTACAGCATTTTAACTTATAGGCAAATTGTTACAATGACTGCAATGTCTTATAATCTATCTATGTGAAGGCCTTTATTTTGGCCCAAGAGAAGGTCACATCTAACAAGGCCATGTTCACCATGGCGACAACAGAGTAATCCCATCAGTGCGCATCAGCCTGTTTTATTGTGTTTATCTGCAGGGTTTTCAGCTCTGGAACACTCCACATTGATTGCTGTCCATGAGCAAATCCTGGTGTCACAGCAAGTGAAATAGTGTAATTTCACCTTCATATCTGAAGATATCAGCAATGTCACTAAAATATCAGAGTCTACACTGACTTTTTGTGTAATTTCAAAATGATTGTTGCTTCTCTGCGTGTAACATTACTACTTTATTGTATTTGTATGTTACCTCTCAGGCAAAAAGATGCCTTAAGGATGACAGTTTAGTTGTATGCAATTACAATAACCTAATAAAAATGCATGCAATTATGATTTTTAATATTTCTTTGAATGATCAGAAATGATATTGCTATGTATCTATTGTAGGTGCTGTAAGTGCCTTTGGTAAAAGTTAAGCTAACTACTGTATGCTTAACTGGGCTGCTTGTTGTTGTGCAGCACAACTGTGATTTGATGACATAAAGTAAAGGAGACATGTAGTGGCTTCGGTACATGCCAGGAGATGTTGATGACATCAATTATTCTTTGACTTGAGCAATTGTATGCATTCATATTTTAGAACAGGCAAATGGCAGAGCACTCCTTAAAACAAAACTGTCCTTTCTAAAATGTCATCTAAATATTAAAAGACAAAGAAAGCAATAATTATTCTACTTTCTTGCAATGACTTGCCCTTGTTAATTCAAATCCAAATGAGGCCTCCAACTCCTCAAATAAAACAGCAGTATTTAATAAACAAACTCATCAGCATGCACACAAAGTGTGTATATGTACCATCCTATTAATTAAATATTTTGTCCCCTCATCTATACACCGGAGTGCTCTCGTCTTAATTGCAATGAACACAAGCATGAAGTCAAGGAGAGGAAAAGAAAAGAGTGTGACAGTCGTTTAGATTTTCTGAAAATAAACATGTAAAAGTGATATTTGTGAAATTTGTCACCAAGACAGGATTAAAGCTTCATCAAGATCTCTTTGTATTCTGCCATACTGAGACCCTAATGTTTTACTAATTATGGGGTTATGATGTCAAAAACAAGCCTTAATGAACCATAATAATAATAATAATGTGTGAGTGTTAAAAAGGCATTCAGACATTTAGTCAGTCCCTGTTTGTTCATGGTGTTGCACGGTTAATTTGACTAACACCTTTTCTAAAACCTCTTTATTTTGAGTGCAACCTCGTAATTCTGCAGTTCTGCTGCAGCTTTCTTAGTAAAACATCACTGTGAGTATGGGAAACATGACCATTGTAGTCTAATGGAGTAGAATCATGGGTCTAACTGAAAGACAAAATTGAAAATGTTCAAGTAAAGGGAAATCTGTGAAAGAAACAAAACATATTATTCATACAGTTCTTTTTCCATGAAATAACTTACCATATTCAGTATACCCAATTTGAACTGCACCTGATTGGTGGCAGTATTTTCAGTATTTGTTAAACTACATGAAAAAATCTGTTTAACTTTGAGATAGTAACAGCATATGTTGAAAAAATTTGCTTTTATAACATTTCATCGTGTATTGTGCATCCTCATGCTTTGTGTGTGGTTATTTTACACTATCACCCAAAAGAGTTATTCTGGGACATATTGAAAAAAAACATATGTATCATCAGTGGCCACCAGGGGCATTTCCAGGCTTTCTGGACTTGGGTGGCACAAGTGGGGCACTGACTTATGCAGGAGTGGCATAAAGTATGTGTCTCAGCTTTCCAGTCATTCCCAATTCATCAGAAATAATCAAATACACCAGGCAAAAATAACACATTTGATGTTTTTTAGGTCATAGTTTCAAGTTTAATTCAATAGTGAATTGTTTGGGGCAGAGAAGCAATCAGTATTGCTCCTTATAGGCTAACAATCAAAAATATATTACGCAACATTGTGTGGTGTCAAAAGATGTTTGACTTTGACAGCTGATAGAAAGCACCTGCTGTATCATTGTGAAGCAGAATTGTTCTCGATAGGCCAACACAGCTGTCAAACAATCATACTACATTTGTATATAATTAACAGGCACATACTGTATACTATATCCAGAGATCTGTTGGCCTCCCTGAGTGCAGCAGTGGTAAATAGGCAAATGCAGTGTTCTGTCAGATATATTAGTTAAGCACCTTCTTAGCCACAGTGTGGATGTGAAAAGAATGGTCGCATGTCTCCTGACATACTTTAATAACTTTACGTAAGCCATCTCTGCATCACATCCTTTATGACAATAAGACCAGTGACGTTAAGTTGCACATGGCTTGCAGGGATGAGTTAAAAATACAAAGCAGCTTTCATGTTAAAAGAAGGCCAGTGGATAAAAATGTCTCCATCACAGAGAAATTTGAAGTCAGGAGGGGAAACCTATTCATCTTGGCTTTCACTGATGAATCCACAGATTTGTGGCAGCAACAGGCATAACCATTATTCTTCTTTCATTCTCCAGTTAACATGATGTATTACAGAGGCAAGGGTCAGTAACTGAGCCCCGTGTGTTTCATTAAGAATGAAACATGGAGTTTTACTTTGTCTGTGAATTGCAGTAAAGATAGGATTTCTGGGATCAAGAGATTGTTGAATCATTGAGTAGGTAATGTAAGAAGTTTATGGTGAATGTACAGAAGTTTATTTACACATATCATTCTGGTGAGACAGCTACACAGCTAGCGTGGGTAAATAAAGGTTGTAATATGAAAGCTCCGATCATTAATTTTAACAATATCTTAATAACTAATAACTCACAAAATATTTTCTTCCACAGAAGAATGAATGCAAAACTCACAGTGTAGGTGATTCAAATGGCAGTATTAATTATTTAGTCCAGGCTGGTACATTATGTTGTGCATTAACTAACAACTGACATAAGTACCATATAAAAAGTACATGTTAAATACAGTATTTTCTTTTTTTAAAGTATTTTTATGAAGGGGTGTAGGTCTGCTCAAATTAAAAATAAGATCAAACAACAAGTTAGGAATAAAAAAAATTATTAGAAGGAGCTACCTCTTGAAATGTGTACATATTGCGTCTTAGAAAACTGAATCTTCTTTTCATCTTTCAAAAAAAGGTTTTTAAGAGATGCTTCAACATTTTGACCTCCCTTTTATGTTTTACTTTGATATTTCTTCACTTGCTTTCATGCCCTTGTGTTCACCAGTTGTGTTGACATTGACCTTTTTTTGTTTGCTGTTGTAATGGGCTTTGTAATGTTGCAAAACTCTGTTGTAAATAAGTTTAAGCAAATAAGCACATTTCCTGAAGCCTGTTTTTTTTGGATACCTCCTACAGACTTTGTTTGGGCATGGCCTCTGTGTGGAATCTCATTAGCTGGTGTGTTATACATTAGTTTTTTGAACTCATCACTCTAACAGAGGTTCTGCATCACAAACCTCGAAAGTACAGAAGTTGCTCAATGACTGAGAATTCTAGCATGAAATATTTTGCATATGGACCTGTGTATGCTCCTGTTGTCTTTTGTCAACTGCTGTAAAAATGTATTTGTTAATGAAATGTCATTCATGGCCTTTGCAGCAAAGGCTGTTATTTGGTCGTGGCGAAAGAAGAAGCAAATACGCATACCAGTAATTCTAGCAGCTGCCAACCAACAGTCTGGAAGTAATTTCAATCATGGATTGAAAATGAGAAAAATATTATCACAAAATCCTATTATATGTCAGAATTATACTTTCCCATACAGACACGATTGGACAGTTTACGCTCCAATATGAAACAATGACTTTTAGACCAAGAATAAACAAGATCTCGGATATTCTGTTGACTTAACAACATGAATGTTTCTGATTGATAGGAGATAATAGTGTCATAAACTCCTGTGTGACTGCCGCATACACATATTGTGCAGGTAAGATGATAGAGGAGCTGAAGGGAGTAGAGATTCTGAAGATAAATAAACAAGTAGAAAGAAACAGCTTGATTTCAAAGAGGAGGAAAACAAAACACACTAGCCAAGAGTGCTAAATCCAGATTGACATTCAAATCACACTATTTGAGATACAAAAGTGTTGTGATGTTTACCCTGTTTGTGAATGTGACAAAAATAAAATAAAAATCTATGTCCCACATTTTGTTTTTGCAACTTTTCCACTAAGAGGTTTAGGATAAAGTCTTAAAATAAGTTTGAAAACAACATGTAGTGGTCTCCCTTTAGACTTGCAGAGAATAATTTAGCTCTTACTCATGCTTTGTGTGTGGTTATTTTCCACTATCACCCAAAGAGACAAACCATCATATTGCAGTGCAAAGATAACTGCAACATTTATGCAAATGTGTGTGAAGATTTATGTACCTAAGCACCACACTTGACGTGATGTACACAATGTTTACCTCAGGGCCACACAAAGACGTACCAACTGTCTCACCTTAAATAACTTAATTTGTCAGAAGTTGTCCTCATACTCGCAGCATTCTTTGTCCCTGTTTTAAAAACAAGCTACTGTTGAATGGTCTTCAAAGGTTTGATACAGCTTGGTGATATAGATGTTGACAATGCTCATTATGATAATTTGGTCTTTAAAGACAGGGGAGTCGTGGCATCTCTGCAGGCCAGCTATAATAATAAGGGCAATTAAAAGCCTGCTCTTCATATGCCACAAAGGAAAAAAAAACAATTACCACTAGACAAAAAGCACCACTGACTTTACTTCTGTCCTTCATGTCAAGATAAAGTTCATTTTGAAGACACTTTCATGGTAAAAAAAAAAAAAAAGAAAAATCTGACAGCACTGAAACAAGAACAAATTGAATTTGTGTTATATGCCACTATGGAAAACAGATAATGGTGCATTTATACATATTTTTATAATATTAAAAATTAATAACATGATTCCCATATTTTGCTTGACCTATACTTACTCTGCAGCTTAATGCTCCTTTTAATTACTTTCAGCTATTAGTATTAGTTATCCAAAATGCAGAACTAAAGTTCGAAAGCAATGGGCAGCCAATTTCAGCATAGAAGCTAATACCGAACCTGACATACACTACCCACCTGTGCTGAATGGCAGAGAGACAAAGTAAATGAATGACTGCATTTTGCAAAGATGAGAAACACAATGTCGGATAAAAGCAGTAGGAGCAAGCTCAACCTTTAACATACATCAATCACAGTATGTGCTCCTTTGACTGACTTCTTTTCTTACAATTTGATCCAGTTTCTTTGTCTGTCTTCTGACAAGGTTAGAAAGCCAGCAAATATATTTTAAAATTCATCAATTGGGAATTTTTTCCAGTTCATCTTATTTTAGATGAACAAAAAGCAATCCCCCACAGGGACCAGCAATTACTTTAATAGAACTGCACAACTGAAATGTTCTGAAGAGCCAGGTAGATGAGCAATATAGATTTGTAAGCTCTGACTCTGTCCTGTCTGTCACAGCTTACTGCACCAAACTTCTGGTCAGTGAGGGACCAACTGCTGTTTATAATTTTCAAGAGGTGTGATACATATTTTTAATTACACATGACTTCCAGAGGAAATCACGTCTTGCAGAAAATGCTCCCTTGAAAGCCTTTTAAATAAATAAAGGCAAGCTCTCTAATTAAACAAGAAGTGGCTCTCATGCAATAAGTATGATGCCTTTCTTTATCCCTGAGCCTTTTTAGGGGAAAGTGTGCCTTGAAGTTAAGTCTTTTTATAAAAATGTGTTTTGAAAACTGTGAATACACAGACATGTATTAATAAATGCTCACTTAAAGTGCAACAAAAAGTCAGCATCACCCTCGGGTCGTTTGCAAAGCGCTCAGTTTTTAAGTTTGAGTTTAATTATAGATTGGGAAAAAAAGGTGGTCACAGCAGGAATCAGAACAAACTGATATTCTCATAGAAGAGACCCAGTATGTATCACAGTTTGTACTCAGACAACCCACTTACACCTCCTCTTCTGCATTACATTTCAATGACAAATTGTTAATTTTATGCATGTAATATTCAGGCTGTAAAGCGCAATTGGCATTTCAAATGTTGTCTAACTTCGCCTATGAGTCACTGTGATGAATGACAGAGACACAGAACTGTCTTACTTTAAAGTATAAATAGACTGATAGGTAAGACAAAGAATGCTGAGCCCAGTTATGTACAGTGACAATTGATTAAAATCATAAAAATATGAACTTTTATGAGATTCATCAATATTTTCTAGAAATGTTTGTTAGGTCAGGATTATTTGTAAAGTGTTGCACATGTCCTTGTCATGTTCTGTGCCTCGAACATTACAAAGAATAATACATAAATATAAAAAAACATTTTCCAGATTGCTTCAACATTGTCTGCCAGGTTAGTACAAAAAAGTCTTACTGTGTGTTCACACAGAATGCAAAGCTGATATTAGAGCAGGCTTGATACAGAGTCAATGGAAAGACTGAAAAAATGTGAATTCGACCAGAGCTGTGCGACCTGATGTGCAGATGCGTTCATGCAAGTTCAAAATTCAAGAAAATACTGCTTGTCCCAGGTCTCTATAAATCTATTTCATAAACCTATTGAGACAAAAGGGGGAAAGAAGAGACTGGGGAGATATAACAGAAAGAAATGGAGCTCCTGGCAAGGTCTGTTCAGCTAGAGTTTGAGTTGCCACCCAAACACACACACAGAGCCACTGTAACACACAAGGCCAGAGTGCATTAAGTCAAGTCAAATTTTATTCCTATAGCCCAAAACCACAAATCACAACAATGAACACCCTCATTCTCAGACCCTCTATTTAGGGTAAAAGCTGGCTGCTGAGACAGCACTTCCTGTGATGCACACCGTAATTTCCGTGAGATCAATTGCTGTTATCACTGTGCCTCCTTTCTTTGTTTATTTGTTTGAATCTGTTCATTCCATTGGTAACTAGCTTTCAACTAAAGTGAGATAAAGACTCCTGTGGTCATATATGTGTGAATAATGCAAGGCTGAAATCCACTTCACTTTCTGGTCTGAATTTAAAGGCCTATCTAGGGATGGGCACTACAAATTAGCTTAGGCTATAAACATGTTGGTGCCGTGGCATTTGTTTACAGTACATACTTGCCATACAAATGAACAGTAACATAAAAAATAAAAATAACATAACTAATAAATCTGACCACTAGGTGATTTACTTCATGCAACATTACACAGTGAATGGCATTAAAAAAGCCAAAATGTTTGACTAACTGCTGATATCGAAGTTGTTGTAATGTAATAAATGTGTAATAAACTGTTAAATAAACATATTTCCTAATGTTTCTATTTCACAAATTTCACACAAACAATACTGTATCGGGTGGACCACTTGGGGTTAGAAATCAATTAAAGTCTTAGTCTTAAATTAAAGTAAATTCAGTAATAATGATAATGATTACTGAAAAGCCAACTATCTGAACTGCTTATAAATTAAGACTTGTAACTGTTAATTGCCCAGAGATTGTGCTCACACTCTCTTTGTCCTCGCAGTAAGAGGGGACACAACGGCATTGACTGCAGGGAAATAGACAAAGAGGCAGATAGATAGAGTAGATAGATAAGATGCTATAGATAGAGAGATGATTTGTCCATTGTTTATAAGACAAAGCACTGTATGTACGGTACAATGGTGTATGGGCCACTGCACAGCTTGTGTGAAACTCTGAAAGGCTAATAATTGAAATTTATATGGTTCATCTTTTTATGTTACTGCACCTATTACAGACATCTGATAGAAGACAAATCTTTGGGCATCTTAGAGCTTTTGGAAAAGGTTGTGCTGCGAAGAAGAGTGTTCCAATTTTTGCTTCATGGCTTTGCTTTTGTGCTGACTCAGAACATGCCAAATTTACAGTGTTTTTCTTTTTTTTCTTTTCTTTTTTAAGAGAGGATTAAGGGAAAAGGTTGTAGAGGTAGCACTTGTGAATTATGGTGCAGACCTTGACCACAACTCACAGGTGACATGGTCACAAAACTGTACACTATTTGCACTGCTTCTGTACTTTCACTCAGGGTGGTCATCAGTGTCTGTGTCTGCATTAATTAGTCCATCCATTCACTTGTTTGCTCCAATAAAAAAAAACTTACGCCTCACAGTTTGTTTTAATTTCTTTTGTGGATTTGGAGGCTCAATTTGCATAAGCCAGCTATACTGGGTCACATGCAATCTACTGAAGTAAGAAGGACTGCATTGAAAAAGCTTGAATTTGGCATAATAAACCAAACTTAATAATACATTTGGTCTGAACTGATACTGCAAAGGGAGGGGCTCTGGTCTGCCTCCCAGAGAGGCCGTAAGAGACCACGAGAACTCTATTCAGTTTTACTAATCCATTATACATGCAATGCACATCAACAATACAAAGACCGTGGTTTAATCTATTTTTTTTAATGCACAAGTTCATCAGGAGAGTGACTGGCTGTCAGTGGGCAAAAAGGTCAGAAATTCTAAATAATGGATGCAAAACACTGACAAAAAAGTGGTTTTAATTAGAGCCTGACTCAAAGCAATAAGCACTTTTGAATTTGTTATTATGGCTTAATGTTTATTAATGTGTTTATTCCCCAGCTCTAACACCACATCCTGCACACTGATTATATCATATCAAAGAGGGACAGACAGCTGGAACACACATTAGACCGTATTCTCTTATTAGTCTTCTACAGCACAGACTAGTGGAGAGGAGGCGTTAGTTATGTCTCCAATACAATTTAAATATACCTAAATAATCTACTATGTAACATAAAAGCACCCTTAAGGATAAACTGATGACCTAATCGTTATTTTGGTAACTTTCACACATTTAATATTAACCCCTGCAATGTTAAAATCATGTATTCATAGAAATTAATTCACAGTTTTGGATGATTTGATGTTCAAGTCTGTTTGAATGGTGCAGTGTTTCATCACACTTGCCCAGAGAGTGATGCTGAATCAGGCATACTGCCAGTGTTAGCACTGAACCAGATGACTGACTCTCATCTAATGGAAGCATCACTTTCAAAACAAACTCAATATACAGCACCCCTCTGGGACCCACCCTATACAAAAAAGAAATAGCTGCCTCAAATCTACAGGGATACTATTCAGGACCCCCTTCGATTGAATCTATAGTCTGATAGAGTCTGGCAGGCTGTATATTCCTTTACTTTAGACTTGGCCCCAGTGAGGGAGATTGATATCCACTGAATATAATAGAGGCAGGATAAGCTATTCAAAATCCCTGTAAGGACTGTGATGGAGTGTCTAAACAATAAGTAACCAAATGGGATTCATGACAATCTCACAACTTTGATTCACCAATTCACAGCATTGACTCTGAGATGATCTTTCATGAGAAAAATATCAGATGACTCCCAGTATGTACTTGTTGTATTAGAAGAAACATTAACTGTCAACACACTTACTACAATTCATCTGTTTCAGACGGTCCAAACTGCCTGTCTTCTAATGCTTATTTTCAACAGAAAAGTATTTCAACACTTCTGTTTTTAGGTGCATCTTTTTAGACTGTGTCACCCACACTCTGACCTGATCCTAAGCCTAGAGGAAGAGATGTTTCTACCAGTTTGTTTTTTTGACCAGTGTGTAGGACTTTGGCCATATGGGGGTAAAACTGCAGATTGCAACCAACTGAAACCCCTTGACAACTGCAAAGAAGAAACTACAATGGACGTGAAACTTACGAAAAGCACAAAAGGCCATATCTACAGCCAATGTTTGGTTTGCCCATTCTGGCCAATTTTAGAAACATAGTGGACTCCATAGAAGATAAAAAAAACCAGCTGTAGATAAAAACAGCTCATTCTAAGGACATGAAAACAACTATTCTTATTTCCCAGGGATTATACAAGAATAAAACATACCTATGAATATTGTATTCCATTTCTGCCAATAGATCCTCCTACATGTTACACACTGGACCTTTAACAACAATGCACTGCAATAAAAATGATTCACATACCCACAAGATCTGAGTCAATAAACATGCATATTCAGAAAAAATGGAACCCTTCAACATGTACTCTAACATACATTTTTAAAATGTTCATCAAACAAGGGTGACACTGCTTTAATCAGATTTATTAAGTGTGTTAATATTCAAATTAGACCCGTGGATTTAGAACACAACCCCTCTCATATTTTTCTATAGCTTACATTTACCTTTACCACACTGTACCAAGAAATAGAAATCCCTCAAAACTGGAGTGATTATGACTTACGAAAACTCTGATTTCAAGCCTTGCAGCTACATTTTGTCCACTACAATATCTACTTCTCTGAGATGGATATTCCTTTCCTCTGTCTCAATACTGGTGGCCTATGTGAACAAAAAACACACGTGCCAGCAATGACGGTGAGCAACAATGCTCTATTTCCCACCATTTAAAGCCATT
The DNA here is from genome assembly GCF_905237075.1 of Dicentrarchus labrax. Taxonomy (NCBI): domain Eukaryota; kingdom Metazoa; phylum Chordata; class Actinopteri; family Moronidae; genus Dicentrarchus; species Dicentrarchus labrax. Next base: position 24,219,253 of record NW_026136721.1, on the reverse strand, counting down.
AGTATGCCTCCTTTATGAAACGTCAGTTACAACCAAGCATGACACTGAAACTCTACATGGCCTCGACAGGTGCTTATCAAACAGCAAAGCATTGAGCATAAAGTCTGACTGCCACACTTCTCATTAAACCAGCCTTTGAGCATTAGCATCTACCATGTTATTAAGATCCATGGCTCTGAATAAATCTGATTTCTTTTCCATATAAATGTCTGACTAACCTTGGTCCTTAGTCCAATCTTTGTATGACATTTTAAATTTACCAAAAAAAAGAGAGGAAGAAGAAAAGAAATGAACAATCCGGGTGCACTAGTTAACTAGAAATAGTCAGCGCAGGCAAGTTGATTCCTTTCTTAAGGGCTGCGGTAAAGCATAAATGTCAAGTCCAGAATCCAAGTCAACTTCCCCAAAGGAGTCAAGTTAAAAAACACTGAGTTTTGATGTCTACATGATGACAGTTCTCCCCTGTTCAACTTGGGGCTACATTTGCATTTGGGAAAGGGTGCTGTGGGTGTAGCTAAAGCCCATGTCTATGGCCTGCTGGCACATTTTGTGTGGAAGCTAAAATGTGGCTACTAAAGCTGCTAACAACAGATAGTTAACATAGTTAATACTGTGATGTTCAATTTTTCAACACTTCCCAATGGCACCAATAGTCAGTTTAGTTCGTTATGTAACATAATGGTAAAGACAATAATTTGTTTGCAAATCTGTAAGACAAAGAAACATTCCCACAATAATGTTTGCATGTTAAAAATATTAGCCTGTAGCTTGAATGCTAAATTCAGCCTAGATGGCAGAAATTGTGTTCTTGGAACAGTGTGAATAAAGAGGAACCTAGACGATGACAAATTTATTTGTCTTGGCAAATGGGTGTATTCGTTCACATTTAGCTTTCAAAATATTCAAGATCCACCAACATTCAAAATAACAGCAATGTACCCTTTTTTTAAAACACTTCTTTAAGTACTACGTAATCCCAAATGACTGCAATACTATCTGTGGAAGTCAGTCACAACGTGTGGGGTGTCTTTTCTTTAAGATTAAGTAAGTTTTCATGTCTGTTCGAAGCTTACGGTGAAGGGCTGTTAGGATTAGGGAGGGAGTACTTTTATGTAGTTCAGAAGTATCGTAAGATAAGGAGAAAAAGACTGCGAGCAGTAAGTGAAGAAAGGTTTTCCAGTGTTACACATAATTATTAGAGATGTTTTCTTACAATGAAGTGATGCTATCATGCCATTTGATGTTTAAATATAATTTTTCTTTGCCAACAGAGCATCATTAAGATTTTTTTGACTGTTGTCAGGGTTATTGATTTTGTTTCCCCCCCAGAATTCATCATTTTCAAAAGACTGGGGGTGTTCATGATTTGGGTGAAATTCCTTTTTTCCCCTCTTAATTCTGTATTCTGCATACGTCTAAAAAAGAATACAACAAGAAAACCCCTTCTGCATCTCCTAGGATTGTCAAAGGATGATGCGTTCAGCTGTGAGGCTGAGTCATGAAGCTCTCTTGAAAAAAAAAAAGGTCTTCAACTCTTAAAGATAAAAGGCTTTGAAATTTAGAGGTTACTACATTTCTTGATTCTGAAGTAATTCTTCAAAAACTACAAAACTTCTTAAGAAAATGACCGAAATGCTGCCTGCTGAAAGAAGTCAACAGCATTTGGGTCACATTGGTTAAGTTCCCCATGTGGTGAAATATCATGTGATTACAGAATCTTTCAAATTATTCTGAAGGCATAAGTTTTTGAAGAAAATGAAAAAATCCCAGTGGAAACTGGTGTGGTGTATGAGTTGCTTCTAACCCAGTGGAATCGACATATCTGAGAGAAGAATTCAGATAGAAGAAGCTGTGTAATCTGGTTGGCAGACATTTTTTTTTTAGTGTTGTCAGTTAAATGCGTTATTAACGGCGTTAACGCAAACCCATTTTAACAGCGTCAATTTTTTTATCGCAAGATTACCGTTCTTTTTGGCCTAGCACACTTTGTAGTTTTTTTCACATGCTGTTGCAACAACTAGTAACGTTAGAAAACACCACACCGGATCTAGCTAGACCGGAAACAAAACAACAGGCACGCCGCACACACTTGTTTAAGAGTAGTAGACGTTACGTTTTGAGTGGATGGCGAGCGTGAGACGCCAAAATGGATGCCAATAATATTCTGAATGGAAAGTTTACTTTTAAAAAGTTGCCAAATGGTTCCATTGACAAGACCTAAGTGATCTGTGTGTTTTGTTGTTGTGAACTGAGCTATCATCGCAGCACGTCCAGTCTGAAATACCACTTGATGGCCAAGCACACAGTTGATGCGAATTCTTCGCACCCTCATCAAAGCCAGGCGACAATGAATGATTTTTCAATAAAAACAACATTTGCACAAAGCAAGCCGATCCACTTTTCCATGTTGATAAGAGCATTAAAATGAGAAAAAATAATGTGACAAAAAGAAATCAAGGGACATTTAGAATAGATAAAAATGTGCGATTAATTGATTGATTAACTATGACATTAATGCGATTAATCACGATTAAATATTTTAATCGTTTGACAGCAATAATTCTGTTTACTGTTGTGAGTGTCTGGCCATAATGATGGTTCACAAACATCACACTGAACAGTGCATCTGCATGCTTGTGAAAAAATAACCACTGGGAATTAAACTTTTCCATAACAATGTTGACAAAAATAGTTACCACCCACTAGCTCTGTTTTCTGTGCTCATGCATGACAAGTTTACTGAATAATAAATAAACGAATAATAGATTGGCACACTGGCTCTCAGACAGGAAGATAGATAAACGGATGGACGAAGGACGGATAAACAGATAACTCAAAAATACACTTACCTGTTATGGTGATATGGTGAGTTCATGTCAAACAGTACATGTGGGAAAGAGAAAAGAAAATAATTAGCAATTTTGCAAATTAACATCAATGTTCTCAGCACTACCAGTCAAACTTTATGTAAACCATTACCAAAGTTTTAATTACCTAACCAGAATAGTCTACCTTAACTGAAGTTGTTTTTAATTACTCTGACAGATGTTATAATCTGATACGAAAGATCAATATCAGTGCAGATCAAAGCATTTTTTGTTTAAAAGGATCTGCATGACGTATAATAAGCCTGATTCCATTACGGTGCATGCATAATATAAATTCAGGGACTACTTCACATGAATGAAAATGGTTCTGCACACAAGAGGGCAAAGACCTTACGTGTGAATAAATTATTTATTGTGTGTCTTACTTTACCAAATTTGAAGGATCGATTTGGGACTTACAATGTGGTTTTGGCAGATTTTGCAACATGTGGCAAACGTGTATATTTATTGATTTTTTAAGTTTTATTTATAGTCTCTTAATCCCCGTCCTAAAGAACTGTATATCTCCTCTACGATCCACTGTTCTGAAGCATAAAAAGCAAGGACGCAAAATTAAATTAAATTGCACAATATTGTGAAGACATACCATTAGCAGTCTTTTGAAGATCAAAGCCTGATATGCCTACATATGCCAGAAGATGTCTTCAATGGATTTATGTTTTGACTCACAATATCAAGTATGATTGAGAATACATTTAAAGGTATATAAAGGAGTACTGCTGTGAATGGGTACATTACTACTGTGACTTCAGATTTTGCACTATATGTGATATGTCCAAGAGGAACAAAAGGGGATGCAGTACTGCATTAACGCCACCAACAAAGCTCTGTCTCTGCCTCTCCAGGTCATGTCTGGTGATGAATGATTCCACATCTTTACACAAAGTGAGCAGGAGGGAATAAAAACAGGGTGGTTGCAGACAACTCCCTCCACTAAAATCCCAAACAACGCCCCCCTTTGCTCTCATTGCAAAACAATATACTGTAACTTTAATGATGGGAACCTATCTTGTTCTGTGCTGCTACCATCAATAAAGCGAGCGATGTAATTGCTATTTTGCAAGCAAAAGGCCACTTTTAGAGAAGAGGGTCATAATTTCAATATGCCTGACCTTTTGAGTGCACACAAGCGACAGGTGGGGCAACAGCTGTGGCCTGTTTAATGCAAAGCGTATCAGGAGTACTGTACTTTGTCCTGTGGAATATGTAGTAAATTTCAACATTGCCCAGTTATTTAACTGGATGACAAAATAAAATCATTTCATTTCATTAAATAAAACCAATCAATCAATCCATCCTTTGTGACTGTTTTGAAAATGATAAAGTAGGAAACCTTTTCAACAACAGGGTGCTGATTAAGAAATAAGCCATTATTTGTCGAGCAGACAGTGCGGTACAAGCTCAGACAGTATCACCATTTCACACAATAAAGAGTACTGATTTTAGAAGCAATGACCTGACCTAGAATAAGAAAATGAGAGTGCAATCAAGGGTGACAACAAAAGACAAAAGTGCATGGGGGGAATAAAGAAGAAAAGATTCACATCCTCAGTATGCATGTATGTGTGTGTAAGAGAGAGAAAGGGCATATACATGTGTGTGTTCTGAAACTAATAGATTATTTTCATTATTGATGAATTACTTTCTTAATTAATTGATATTGTTAATCTAAAAATGCTAATATAAATAGCACAGAGTCTGTGTCTTAAACCCAAAGGTACTCAATTAACTATCATACATGACAAAGAAAGGAGTCATATTTGCTGGAACCAGTGGGTATCTGGGATTTTTACCTGAAATAGTAACTAATATGATTATGATGATTAATGTCAGCTCTAGGCTAGTCCATATCTGTCCTGAAAAAATGTAAAATCGTAACATAATATAAAAGGAACAATATGTATACAGAAATATTTTCCTACAGGTTAATGAGGGAAAATTGTCTGTATTTATTATGAGACAAATATAATCAAGTAAGATATCCAGCAGAAAATAACTAGCCCCTGCAACACAAAGAAACTCAAAATTGGCTGAAAAAGCTGTAATGTCCTAGCAGTCAGAACCACAGACCCGTATTATCCCCACAATATTGGAGGAAGCTTTCATGTTCCACTAACTTCTTTGCCAATAGGGATGATGGGCATTTACCAGTCAGCTTTAATACAACAATAACATGCCTCATGATTACAAAACTGCTGGTACATAGTTGCATGTAAATTTTCTTTTACACTGTGGTCATATTGAAAAGTTTATATAAATATCAATTTTCCTTCTTCCTACACATAATGTTTGCATACACATCAACCTAATGACTGCTATAATGCTGGTGAGCTCACACGCTTTACTCCTACTACATGACCTAAGCTCATGTGATCCTATGAGGGAAAATCTGTTCATGGAACCACACAGGAGAAATTACTGAGATCTCTGGCAGACAGAGCACAAACTGTCGCTGCTGATTGTATTTAAATTGTTATTCTTACCTTAGAACACTGGGCATCAGTGTTTTCACAGAATTTCTGAAGTATTAAGCAGCCCATGCATCAATTAACATAATGATTGGAAAGATGTGAGACACTGTTCAAAAGCTAAGGAGCCATTCTGGCCAGGCCTCTGCAGCTTGAAATGAGGGTGGATCATTTGTAATGGAGCCAGATCATCTGGTTATGATCCAGTTATCATCGCACCGCTTCAATGAGCACAATTGAGATGGCTCTGTTTATCAGTTATATAGCTCCTGCATTGCATTTGCACTGCACAGTCACAGCACCACCCTTCCCCTCTCTATTCTTTTCTCACTCTCTCCTGTTAGTGTTCCATTTAGTAGACAGCAAAGTACAATGAAATCAAATGGAGTATGGGTCTGGCTCTGTGTGGGATGGAATAAACAAAGCAAACCTCAAGGACATGTTAGGTATCTACATAATACCATTCTACCCCATCAATCCTTTTCCTACATTCCCATTTTCCTGTCAAACATCTATCACATCAAGCTTAAGGTCAATAAGGAGAATCAATAAGTCTCATATTACAGCTGCTGCTCTCTCACTAGCTTTTAATACAGAGTTTTGTTTAGAGTTATTTCTTTTTTCACCACAAACACTAAAAGTGTTTGGTTCTCTGAATTTGATATGCTTCAAGCATGGGATATTGTTTATGATTGTTTCATGGTGTTGCCCATGTATGTTTGTAGCTTTTTTTGATTTATCATTATTTAGTTGTTTAGAAAAAAAGCTTTTTACTGTATTTTATTCCAATGATTTCATTCTTTATTTCACAAAATATAGATTTGTTTTTGCCAGAAATTCAAAAGATCTTTTATGTATGCTTGAATCTGAAATAGTGTTTGATTTACAATATGGCAGAGGACTGAGACCCCACCGCCCGCTCACACAAACCAAAACACACACATGCATACAAATGCTTGTAAAAAATGCAATTCTAAATTCAGCTTCGCAAAGGAATAGCAACTTCTGTACTCAAAGCCAAAGGAGCCTAAGTAGAGGTAAAGCTCCTCTGGATGACAGTTCTGCCAGAAAGAAGAGGACATGGCAGCCAGAAGACAGACTTTATGGGCTATGATAATTCCAATGCCACTTTACCCACAGCAACTCCTGATGTGTAAGCTTTTGGCTTATGTCACACAGCAGCATGTAACTTTTAGTACCTAGGTGAGAAACAAACAATTGCACCAATTTAAAGGATATTTCAAGACAAAAGCAACAACTATAAAAATGCAAAAATGCAACCAACCCTGATTACCAAATCCTTGACAGAAAATGATTTTTTATAAAAGACATGGCCCAAAAGTTAATTGACTCATTGGTTAGCGTTCTGTTATCAGATATTGATATAACAGATTTTTAAACAAACCAGCAACTTGAACATTTCAGTCTTTTGCAGGGAAATGAAATACTTTAGTTTGATTTTTCATTTTTTACAGTTTAGTGTGAGCATGACATCAGTCTCCCATCTCATTCTACATCTATTAAACGACGCACATCATAACTCTGATTTATAGTTTTAGCTGTATCCATATTTCATGATAAATCACTTTTTGAAGGTGTCTCTTGAGAGCCCTTGGTTAGGATGTCAGTTGCTGTGCGGACAGGTACTGTAATAGGATGATGCGATTTATGGATGCATGCCCTGACGACAAACAACCCATGGGACTTCTATGGTACGACCTCATGACTGTGTATTATTTTAGAAGAATACCTATGTGTGATGTTAAGGAAAAAAACAGCTGGAAGTTTGTCCAAGCAGATGTCAATTGGTCAGAGGTGAGAAGAGGGCAAGCAGAGTGCGATTATTTACTCCTGGCTGTTTACCCGTGACAAACTGATTCAAGTGGAGGGGTTAATAACTTGGCGTGACCTTAGACGGCACTGACAGACCACTATCAGTCTCTCTTACTTCACCGTTCTACACTTAACTGCACTTTAAGAAAGACAGAAAACTGTGATTACATCACAAGTTTGCAATTCAAGAGGTTTTCTCATAAACATGAGGCCAAAACATCACAATTTTGATTGATATCTGATATCATTATATATTTGCCTATAATGAAGTAAAAGTTATCATTTTCATTCATTTCTTATGATCAATCTGTTTTTGTCCCTCAAGATGGAAACAGCAGATGGATAAGTTGTGGTGTTATAGATATCAAACAGTCCTAAACTGAAAGGAAAAAACACAGCGGTGGCTATGAAAAAAAATGTTCTAGGTGGAATGATCTATATGTAATACTGGCCAAAATATAGGGATTTTTTGTTTTTTAGAAGCCCTTGTAGTTAAGAGTGAGCCTGTCAACTTGAAGAGATTGCTTGAAGGCTCAATACTTAATAATCTACCTTTTTGCCTAGAGCGTAGTTAGTCCGCCCCAAATTGTCCAGTAGGCCAAGTTTAACCTTCAATAGTTCTTTTTTTTTTACTCTTGTTATGTGTTCTGCTGCCCAAACAAATAGGGTTGCAAATTGGGAGGGGACACTAGTTTTGGAAGTGTCTTTCTCCCTTCTGCCTTCTGTATTCCAATGTCAGATGTTTTTGTTTTAGAAACAATGGACTCTCCTGGATAATGTAACAACCATACAGGTTTATGTTATGACCACAGGTTTTAATAATTGGAGAAAAAGCCAGTCAGAGGCATGAACCACAGCGGTACAGAATTCAGAACGCTTGGGAATTGCACTTGGGAACAAAAGACTGCAGCACAGTTGTTTAAATCATTCAAAAAGAAATTGAAAGTGAACTGGTTTAAGCAGCAAATTGTAAAATATGTTTTCTCAGTGGTGTAATCTTTATCTTCCACACATAATATAATTTTAAAGTCTTGGATTGGATATTATTGTTTAAATGTTCCTTTGGAGTCAAGTTAACTTCTACCACAGTGTTCTTGTACAGTAGCTTGTACCTTGGATTTTTAATGCATTTCTTAATCTGTTTTACTGATGATTCAACCAGGAGAGTTCCAAGCCAATTCAAGCTGTAGAAATGATTTAACTGTGAGTCAAGTAAAATAGTTTGCAGGCAAAATGAATGGGTCTTCTGGAACCAATGACTCATAAAAAAAGGTCCACCCACATCGCACCTCTATTCTTAATTATTGGAAAAAGTCATTTGATGTCTTTTTCAGATGCAGACGTGAAATAAAGTGTCAGAGATGGTAAAAGCCAATAAGACTCTTGAGAAAATATTTCCACCTTCCAAAAACCTACTGCATCCAACAACTTGACAGGAGAGTTTATGAGTATGTGACTGAAAAACAGAATGAAGGCATGTCTATTACCAGAGCCGTCATTCAGCTGACAGCTTTGGAAGTCAAGCAGGGAAATCCACTCGTTAATGCGGATTTTCTTTGAGGCAGTAGGTTACTTTATGATTAACTCATTTTAAAAATGTCAAAATGTTTTGTAATCATCCTTTTACTGATTTTATTTTATACAGACATCTATATTACTGCAAAAAAACAAAAAGAAAACACTAATCCTCTAAAGCACTAATGCATTATATTTATTTTTTTGCCTTGTATTTCATGCAAGAATACACACACAAATTAAGTGGGTCCCAGTATCTTACTTGCTACAGAGGGGATTAAGTTCAACCTGCAGACAGATAACCATCCAGCTGTTTATCTTGTTTCTCTTAACAAAAAAAGCAACCACCCTCTTCCTAAAAAGATCTTGAATTTAATTTGGAAATCTAAATAGGAATCTGTAGTAGTAAACATACTGCCCAGCTGATGCTTTCATTGTGTCCATGTTCTCAACAAGTAGACAACAGAGTGATGTTAAGTGGCACAGCTGGGTGTGTATTTATGTAAATCTAATGGCACAGTGAAATTCAGATTTTTGGGGTTTTACATGCAATTGCACTCACAAGTACATATCAACTGTGAGACCGCACATTGGCCCAAAAGTAGTTGCACTTCACAATTCTGATGGCTTTAGTGAGCAGTAGCTAACACGCCAATATAAATAAACCACTTTTTGTTCTCTCTCACCTTCTTCTATTCTTCTATTTAAAACACATTAGACTACTGTTCGTTGTGTGATTATGGAGGTCTGCACTGGGCTGAATGGGTCATTGTCCCCAATAATATTATCCAGAAGTGTTTGCATGTATGAGTGCCTTCAGTGTCAGTTGATGAAATCTTTACAGCCATCGAACTGCAGCTGCAGACTTGCAGGATGTGCTGCGTGTTTTTAAAGCATTGAATTATACATGCTTGATAATTACATTACATAAACTCTTGCAACCACTAAAAGACAATTAGAAAAATACTCTACGGCATTTCTTTAAAGTTTTCCTCTGCTAAAGACTCTGCACAGGATGGACTATTTAGTTCACATTCAAGCATAATTCAACATACAAGCACATTACAGTCCCTGCATTGTGCTGCATATTACTGGTGCCGAATCTTACTCCGTGCCTCTCTAAACCTCTGGCAGTATAATTTTTGGTGAGCCATTTTTGTCAGGCGCCACTGTGACTGACACAGCTGTTAAAAGGTCTGAAATGAGCAAAGTAACTGAGAGGGTAATGATACATAACTAAACCAGCTGAGTTATATGTCACATCACACAATGTTTTTGCACATAACATGCTCCACATACTGTGTAAGAACAAAAATGACAAGGGCTCTTCTGTGAAAACATGACCTGGTGCTTTGTACTTGCAACTGTGCCACTGTAGTACCATGGAAGTTACATTCAGTCAAGTTGGCTCAACATTGATGGCATTACCTGTTATGGATATTTTTCACCTGTAGTTGACAGGTGTTTTAATATCCCTGTCAAACCACTAGAGTAAATCTTAAAGAAAACAACTTACTAGAACTCTGTGCCAATTCACCTACCTTAAACTAAAGGCTAATGTACTTTAATCAAACTCCTAAAGAAATAAGAAAGAATTACTTTTTTTTCCAGTACTATTAGCTAGCCACGTTTTTCTCACAATGGTGAGAAAAATGTGGCCAACTGGTACTTAAAAACTCTTTCCACCATAGAAGTTTTGGAAGCAGGTTCATTTTCCTCATGTGACTAACTTGAACAGTTGACAGACAGAGCTTGCGGAAGTTTCATCTCTTGCCAGTTGATGCATACACCAGTGATCACAACATAATTGATTCATTTTCCATATCTGCTCTTACATCCACATTTACATTACTGATGTTACTGACTAACACACTTCACATTTGTACTTATAACCTCAGCTGTTTAAATTAATATAATAAATTCACTCATTTCTTGCCATCTATTGTGTCCTATGCCATATTTGCCAAAGCCTAGGAGCCGGGTTATGACAAAATATCACTATTTCTGTCAACTTCTAAAAATCTCTGGTTGCTTCTTCTCCCTTGCTGATATTCAATTAATACCAGAGTTTATAATGAGTACTGAAATGTTCCTGGATGCAGCACAAACCATAAATGAGACTTGTCGGTAAAACAAAGCATCGTCTATCAAATTCCCTTTGATGTGCAAGGAGCCGAGAGATGTTCACTTGTCATTTGTGTTTACTAATCTCTACTAAAGAAGATCTCCATAAGCAACATGCAAGAGATAAAATTATCAAACTTTCTGCATTGTTTAGTTGATTTTTTATGTTGAGCATCACTCATCTCTTTTAATAGCTTAAAAAAAGCCCAGGGGAAGCCTCCACATCCTGCTTTAACTAATGTCATATTTATTCAGAGACAGACGGCCCTATATGCTCACCACGCAAGTGGCGTAGGGCCCTGCCTCCCCCTTGTGTCAAAGCGGATTTTATTGTTTCCAACTTTGATGAGTAGATGAGGGAGAACAAACCTTCTGAAACAAAGACCATGAGCGTGTCTAGTCTGTCTCACTTCCATAGCTGTGTTCTGTGACTTGGCTTGACAAAAGTGAGTGAAATACTGAAAGCTGTTGCCGGTTTTGTTGCCGGCAAAAGTTTTTATTATCTATATATTACAACATACTACATATTATAATATTTTTTATTATTCTGTACATCACATGTACTGTTGTGGGAGCATTTGGGTGTCAGGTGTGACCGGTTTACATGGCTCGTGGGTCAGGTTGGAGGGCCTCTTAGCAGAATTTTGCTAAGGGAGGTCAGGACCGGCTCTGTATTTATTGATAGAATATTGTTTAACCATGCATGCTTTCCGCAATTAAGAGGGTGAGACTTATTCATTCCACCCCAGAGCGAATAAGCACAGTTTCAATTTAAGAAATAACAAAAATGCTTCACTTCACAATTGCTTGCATTTGATGCCTCATAATGCTAATGAAGCTAGCACTGTAATTAATGAGATAAGCAAAAGAGACTTTTGATGAGGCTTGCGTGTTTGACTGTGTCTGAGGGCCACGTGTAGACGCAGGCTATCTCGGAGAAGGCTACTGCCTTGAGGTGAGTAATCACCCACAGGGACTTTCTATGAGAGCGTCCCTCTTAAAGCCATTAATTAGATATCTCCTCTCACTGCACTAACCCCAAGGTAGGTCACAAGAACTGCAGCTTCTCCCTAACCCTCTGTCTTTCCATCTCCCGCTGCCCCTTGTTTAACCCCCTCCCTCCCGCTTCTTGTCTTGATCTGCTGGACTTTTCTCTCTCCCACTCCCTTTCCCCCTTGCCTGTTTACCCATTGCCCTTGTTTGGCTGCAGGCTCCATGGGTTGCCCAAGACTCTGGTCTATTCTCAGTGACAAGACCTAGTGGCCATTACAGCAAAACAGAGCAGTAAGCTCCAGGCTCATAGACTCATGCATCAAATGAAAAAAAAAAATTGTTTAGGATGAAAATAATCCACTCAAGTCTTGAAATGAACATTATCTGAATGAAACTTAAGGCACAATTATGAACAATATTTATATATATATGGTTATAACTCTTATATGCCAACGTTTACTAAGCTTGATATGCTATTAAAATAATGTACAGTGGTGCAAAAAATAACAGGAGCACATGGAGGATGGATAATATTATAATAATTAAAATATAAATAATAATAATAAGAATAAACTACAACAATCCTGTTTTAAATTATTACATTGTGTGTGTGTGTGTGTGTGTGTTTGTGGTGTGTGTGTGTGTGTGTGTGTGTGTGTGTAGGTAGGGGTTTGTGTGTGTGTGTGTGTGTGTGTGTGTGTGTGTGTGTGTGTGTGTGTGTGAAGCTTATCATTTTAATTTATTGCAAACTTGTGTTAGCAGTTATCTGCTATAAATTATGTTTACGTGCACCTTTTAAACTGCCCAATTTTCAGCACCTTATCCAACATAAAGTTAATCTTGTACGTAACTACGACAAATTCACTGCCAATCTTTATTCTTACATTTATGTTGATGGCCACTTAAGTATAGCTATGACATTGAGGTCAGACTAAAAGGTAAAGGTGGTTGAGGTAAGACTAAATGGCAAGGGTTAGCCTAAGATCATGACTATTGTTATATAATGAAAATATTGTACAGACAACTTGATACAGCCATCCAAACCTGGGCCACTGGTGTTAAAGTAAACACTCAATACACCCATCCAACACCTTGACCTTCACACCATCACTTTTTGCTGTGCACTACTTCCTGAATAATAAATGATGAACCCAGGACCAGTGCAAACCACAGAGCCACCATGCCTACCTGATACTATTCCTGTGTATCTCAAAATAAGATTAATTTAACACAGTTTATACAATCCTTCTCTTATTCAATTTTTTTTTATGCGATGCCATGTCAAAATAGAAAAAAGAAAGAATTAACAGAAGAAAATTATCTTTTGTGAGCTTTCCTTGACATTTCACTAATCTGTTTTTCAAAGTAAAAGGTTCATATGGAAAATATAGAACTACCGTATATAAATATTCGCACAAAGCAAACTTGTCCCCTTATATGGTTCACTTAATCCTATCTACTCCATATGCACTGTAATTCCAGAGCTGCATGCCTACAGGGCAGAATAATTTATGTCCAACTGTATCTGCCTGAGCGGTGGCATGTTCGTATCACTGAAACAGCTTGTTGCATGGGTACAGAGAGAGAGCGAAGGGTAGAAGGCATGATAACAGTATTAAGTGAGGAAACTGGATTTATATGCAATGTAAACCAAGAGAGCTCTTTGTGGGATTTTTGTAATTATTGTAATATAAGTGTGACTCTTCTGTAGGTGTGTTCTGAATGAAATGTACCGATCATTTGCCCTCCATTTGCAAGGCTCACATTAAACTGTTCACTAAAGCTTGTGAAAAAGCCCTACAAAAGGACAGACTGGGAGGCATTTAGTTTACTGTGTCTCATTTTACTCAGAGATAAGCACCATTCGCTAGCTGAAAGCATCCTGTGCAGTTAGCTTAATTTAACTTCTTGAACTTGAACTTTTTAAGATGATATCGAGCGTTACAGTCTCTATACATATGCATAGAGGTGTCTGTTGGCATGGTTAATTTTTCACACTTACCTAGTCTACAATTATTATGCCTGTAGTGGCTAGAGATATGATATTGGCTACAGTGTTTAAAAGTCATGGAGAAAACTTTGCTCAAACTAAAAAGTCAAACTGGATTCATACTAGAACTGAGAGTATTTTTTTTTAGAAACAGAAAATTTTTAAAAAAAAAAATCCAATTCATTATCTATGCTTGCTTATGGATATATACTGTGTTTTCATACTGCTGCCACCACCCTCAAACTACTCAATGTCTTTATGTGCCATTCGAGTCATCACTCAAGTTGGGTGTTGCACCATACACTATGGCTGCACAATTGATCCAAATATTATCAAAATTGAAGCTGAAAGTTTTTAATTAAGGTAAAATGTTTTTAAAAAACAGCATTATAATGAACTACTGTATTTCAGAATAAGTCTCCTGGCCTACAAATGGTAATCATAATTTTAATAGTTTTTCATTGAAAATTAAATGTGTGATGCAAAAATAATAATTCCTACTAATTGTGAATCATATCACAATATCAATATCTATAAAAACTAATTTCAATACGATGTCTTTACCATATTGTGCAGCCCTAACCCACACACCTGTGTTCGCATTCATAAGCCCTTGCTCTCCAAGCTGCCAATATATTTAACATTGGCAGCATGACACGAGATCACAGCATAAGTTTGCTTTAATAGTTCCTTGTATCCTTCCTGAATTGAGAAAGAGTGGTTACTGTTAGGGTGTACCTTCCACCGGGAAAGAATGTGTAATTATTGTTTATGTGTGAGTATTGCTTTTGTGACTGCAATGTATTATTGTGATCTTGTACATATTGTGAGTAATTTGTTCTTTCTTGCAAAAGATTTCTTGATTTCGCTGAGACTTACTGAACAAAAAGAGCTTAACAAAGCATTGTTGCAGTGTGAAGATTCTTTTACAGCAATTATCACTGAAGCTGGAACGAACAACGGTGTAAAACTGGAAAAACGCTGAGTTAGGATTAATATTTTTTTCCACATACCTCGTTAGACTATCTGTCTAGATGTGAAACTCTGAGAACACGCTTTTCAGTCATGCCTTGTGGGGTAAACAATCTTCCAGTGCTCCAATATGCCCATTTGGATTACAAATTCTTTAGACTGCTGGTAAATCAAACACCTGGTTTGTTTTTTTGTCTGGGTGAAATCATTCCACTTGACTGGTTCACTGTATATATCCTACTTTCTCTACTGTGAATACAATACAAAGGTTTGGGAAACCGATGAAGATGACCTTCATAAATGCATATTTACAAGTCAAATCAGATACTGTATATAAGCCCAAAGCAATCAACACACAACAACAAAACATTTAAATTGTCAGCTCTATTACTTCATGTTTCACTTAAATGTAAGTGTTATGCTTATGCTGTGTTAAACAGGAGGCACCAGCACTCTCTAACCCTGCTCTACATCCTCCACTAGTGAAAAAGTGATTATGAGTATACACCAAAAAAAAAATTCCTAGAAGGGCAAAACACAGCACTCACACACTCAAAGCATCAATGCGAAGAAAGGACAAGTCACCTTGTTCTTTATCTGTGTCAGCTCAAGTAGAAGACAGTAAAGAAAGAAGTGTGCTGAACATTTACTTATTGATGACCTCCTTCCTGTACTCTTGTCTTTTGCTGTCCCTTTTTTTCTGGTATTGATGTTAGATGTTTCACTGTGGCATCTCTGCTGGCCTTTGAATAGACATTTTTTAAAGTGATGAGCAAAGTTTATTCTATTGGCAAATACTTTTATGAACTTTATGAGCAAATAGGCTCAATAGGTTAAAAATCTGCAACAGCAGTTCAAAGCGATGTCTGCTATATTCCATCTTGTCTATTTATAGGCCATTTTAGTTTACATATTATGATGGGGTAGGCTGGAGACATTTGGACCAGGTCAACCTGACTGTTTGCCATGAGTGATTGATAGTGTGAATAGTATACTGACAGGCCTCTGACATGTCACCTGACATTAGTTTATTTTAGAATCAGAGTCGATGGATGAAAAGGCTAAAAGCTATTGTGCTGCCAGTAGCGGGGCTTTGTTCTGTGAGGGTATATGAGCAACCATTGCACATTAAACGCAGGAACAGTTACAGCTCACTGTGTGAGGGGAATACATCATTGTGACAGAGAGAAATTGACCAAAAATATCTCTTAGAAAGGTCTTCCTTCCAGTATGAGTTAGGCCACATTCACTTCTTTGTACCAACATGGAGAGGGCAGAAATAATATTAGGTTTAAAGAAATCACCCATTGCACAGTCAGGTTTTCAAAAGAACAGTTTGTAAGATGACAATGTAAAATAAACCATGACATGAATATGTATATGGAAAATTATCCAATACATTTGTGAAAAGAGAACTCTGCCTCAACTATAACTGGCACTTATGTGTTTTAAGGGATTGCCTTGGAATTGATTCTATGTGTATATGTTTCTTTAATTTCTGTTTCATTGTGAAGTCAAAATCTGTATGTAATTTGCATTTAAAATTAAGAATGTGTACTCCTTTATGACCAATCTTCTTAGTAAATAATCGGCAAACTCAAGTCATTTACCAAGTGTCCTGTTTGTAAGAAGTCAGAAAGCAAATATAAAAGTATAAAAGTTTACCCATTTTTGTCTAACATATTGCAGCACGTAAGTGAGCGAGAGAAAAAAGAAATGGCAGTTCCCTCTTTTTTGAAGGCATTATGGTCCAGAAAAAAAATTACACATTGAAAAAGAGAACCAGAAAATGACTTATGGCAGACTTACAGCATGTGTACCCAAATATTAAAAAAATGTTCAAATTCAACATTGTCTGAGAAATGGCTGTTTCCATCATGAAGTGCTTTTTTGCATAGCATAGGACAGATTGAGCCACATAAAGATATAAGTTTGGTGATAAAAACTGAACCACTTATGACATAAACATAAAAAATCTGAATTTGCTATTAGCATTCACTTAATTTATCTACACTTCTCTACAATTTTTAGTTGATAACAACATTCTCTGAGGAATATATATGGGGATAAACATAATGAATACAAGAACACCAGATATGATTTCACATTCAACGACAGATCCTTGAAAACACCACTGATTGTGTTGAAACTGCAACAGTTTGTGAAAGCTGAAGTTTAGTAAATGATGCAATGGACTTAAACACAACCTCTGTTGATTTATAAAAATTGCACATCCCTGCAATATTTGTGATGAAGTGTGGACTGAAAAAACCGTATGGTTGCAAATTTGGAAATTCCTGGAGGGATTGTTTCAATTTCAGCAGCAGCCTGGAGAGTTCTCTTGTCCTACTTAAGGCCAAGCTTACTGCTTTTCTGAGCTGCGCCTCAGACTGTTTCTTGGGTTTCACTGTGCTGCGAGCCAAGGCTCTCGTAAGGTTAAACTATCTGACAGCTCCAGTTTCACTGCAAACAACACACGTCCTCGGGCTGATTTTCACATACTTAATGGTGTGAATTTTCACATGCTCCATTTATGTTGATCACACATGGTTACACTTGGTAATATGGTGTCTCCATGGCAAAGCACAAAGGGAAGTGGTGAAAGGTTGTTCGGGAAAGTGGGAGAGATGTAAAGAAAGATGTAGGTGGTATCTAAATGATGTGTCTTAATGGTCTCTGAATGCGTTTTGCCTTAGTCTTGGTGTTCGTGTCTGTGTTCTAACGAATATACAACCTGACATTCAGCAATCACATATGTATACACGTGTTAGTAAATGTTGGCATCTTAGACATACAATACGTTTAGTATAGTCAAACCCAAAATTAAAGTTGTCTGTGTACTATTTTTGTCTGTCTTCCTGTCTATCCATCTCTGAGAGTTTTGTGTCGTTCAAAAAAATTTATTCCATCCAAGTGATTTTGCCGGGCTGTAAAACTGCAAACGGTCTCAGAAATGTTCAGTACAGGAAGATGTGATACAGCTGCATAAAGAAAACTTTTTGGCCTTTTTTTCCTGCTCTCTCAGCTGTCTCATTCCAAGCTGGAGCTGCAGCTGTGTCTTAGTGATTGAGCTAAAGTGATATTATCAGTAACTGTGTCTTAATTTACATTAGCACAGGATCACTTTTAGAATAAGGCATGTTGTTGTCCTGTTTGTGGTCATCGTAGTTACAGGAACCCCTTCTGACACCAAAAGGCCCTGTATTGTACTATATGAGTTTACTTTAGTATATTGTTTTCTCTTTATGTCATACTTGCTTGTGTATGTGTGTTTTAAATAACGAGAAGAGAGGAAAAATAATAAGGTACAGTCACAGGTCAAAATTGACTTAGGGCAGCATTACCAAACACTGAAAGATTAACACAGGCAGAAGACTCCAATTCTCGCCCCATTTTACAAAATCCTCTCATGCAAATTAGGTCATCACCATTTTAGTATTCTCTAGGGAGAGGAATGCACTTGAAAAACAGCATCAGGTGGAGGGGGAAAAGAAAAAGAAGGACTTGTTACTATGCTTAACGTGAGATAAGGCCAAATGCTGGGAAAGAGAAAAAAATTGCAAAAGCTTCTTTGGACCTCGCATAGTTTTGAAAATTGAATAACACATATCCCCCGTGATTTACACACACACACACATTAAATTTAATTAAAACTAGACCCAAGGTGAAGCAGTTATGGCTTTACACAGTGTGCCTATCAGCCCAATCAGGCCAGTAAGTGCAGTTTTTAATGCCAGAACACAGTGCCAAATTGTACCCTGGCTTCAGGGCAGGGGCCTGCAACTTGGTTCGGCCATGCGCCAGCATGGTTCACTGGGGGGCCAATTCGGTTTTAATGTGCAAAGGAGGCACATGACTATGTATTTATGTTTTGTTTTTTGTTTAAATATTATATTTTATTTTTTTCTTATTTTTTTCTTTATTTTTGAGAACACAAATGTTTCTTTGACTTTTGATTTCTTGTCACTGAAGCTTCAGTCCAAGTCCTGGCCTGTGTAATTGTCCAGAATGGATTCAGTCACTGCAGTATTCCTACACTTAACAGCTATGACAGATGGAGAGAGATAGGACATTACCTCTTTGAAGAATTTATTAGGCTTGCCATTAAGCTAGACTACAGTCAAAGTCAATGTCTCATAATAAAATACATCATGTTTCTCTGAAAACTGCAAATGAAATGTGTATAAAGATCAGTTCAGTTCAGCACCACGCACTTAAGTTTTGAAGTGGCCTACGAAGGTAAAAACTTTGTCAACTTTGTCAATCTAAATGTGTCTACTGGTTGGGGAATATATGATCAAGCTGTTTATTCTGAATATGCAGCATTATCTTGTAATAGTGTGCATTTCCACCAGGCATTTAGTTTGTTTGTTTGTGGCAGCTGTCCTGAGGGTTCACTTTAGATGAGCACACCACTGTTTTGTGCGTAAGCACTTGTCTTAACATGAATGATCAAATTGATCAATTTAGTCTTGCTTGTCCAAATGTGCAAATATTTAGAACCACTGTGTTGCCCGCTGTTTATGTTTTTTAGTTTGTCTGTTTCTTTCCATGGTTGAACCAGATTTAGCAGTGCCTCAACCTCATTATTCTTTAAGGTTACCTTCACCTTGACTTTAAGGTTTTTCTTTCCCTTTTTTCCCAAGCTGTCCTACATTCAGGCCACTAGGTCGGTTTTAAAGGATGATGTTTACCATGTATGGAAAATTGAGGGTGTTTCCTTATGTAAACGAGCCTGTTTCTGCACAAGCAGATGGTTGTAGAACAGGTAGGATTTATCATTGTTCATTACATACAGGTGTGCATATGTTATATATGTTTGATTAATACCAACTTTCTTGTCCATACAGGCAGGCCTTACACACAGATTTAGAACTTGCAATTCTTGAAAAATGAGGCCCTGTTTCGTGGATGTCTATTCTGGGCACAACATCAAAGACCCAATTATTACCCAAATACTGACACCTCATCTAGCAACTAGCTCACTTACACCCAACTCCCAAACAAACAGACAAGGAACATGCAAGGCACTAGCATGTTGCAGTGAAGATTGTGATAATATTTTTGTTGTTATAAAAAAAGTCATAAAAATTCTTTAAAGTGGTAGATTGTGTGTGCATTAGATCTCAACTTGTACCACATGACATCTTTGTTATACTGAAATGTAAATAAAGGCTGATAGCTTCAGAAACCTTAATGGTGGTTTGATATGGGTTTAGTTCAGTCTGGATAGGAAATGTCTTCATAAAGTAGCCTCAGTTTCATTTGAAAAGTTAAATGATAAATTGGAACATTAAGTGTGCAGCTCTGTTTTTTGGAACATTGATTACAAGCCAAGATAAAATCCAGTTTCCAGATACACACTAATGAATTGCTTTGTTTTCGTTACCTTAGAATGAGCCGTTTTTTATCTCTTCCACGCCTGTCACGTTGAACCTCCATGATTCCACAGTAGCCCATTGGCTCTAGATAAGGTCTTTTGTGGTTTTTTTGGCCACAATAGTTTCTTCGACACGCTTGGAAGGCTGAGCTGTATTCAAATGGTTACCACTGAATCCTACACACTGGTCCTTTAAGTTCAGGTTTCTCTTTTTTGCAGAGATTCCTTCATTTTCAGACTATGTATTGCTGTCTACATTTAATAATGGGTCTCTGTGGTGGTATTCAAATAATGATGGTGGGTGGGGAGCTTTTGATTGGTGAGAGGCTACTAAGCAGGCACTGGTGCTGTGGAAAATGATTTTAATTTATAAATAACTTCTTAAAAGCAACATAAAGCACAGGAATCAATCAATTTTGTGCCAGAGTATGAGACTGTGAGAGTGTGTGTGTGTGTGTGTGTGTGTGTGTGTGTGTGTGTGTGTGTGTGTGTGTGTGTGTGTGTGTGTGTGGGAGGGCTCTCTGGAGAATCCATTTGCAGCAATAATCAAACAAGAAGACAGGATAACTGGTAAACCAGTGCATAGAGCTGGCTTTTTGCCTTAGATCAGTTCAAAACAAGGGTAAGTGGTAAATGTTAAAGGAAAAAAAAGAATGATAAAATCATAAATCTGGTTAAAGAACAAATACAAATAAATAGCTAAGTCAATTAGCCAGGAAGAAAACCAGTTCATAATCTATCAAAGGCATCCTAATTCAGTGGTAGCAATAATCAAAGTGTTGTCAACCACTGTTGATTCCTGTGAAGTTCTGTTCTAAATAAAAATCATTATAGCAATGCATAGTAAATCGTAAAGATTCGTACATTTTTTTTTTTTAAATTCAATCATTTTTCATGTCCATCCTTTCCAAAAGATAGAAATGTGAGTGCTTTTTTTGGCCTTTAAATAGAGTAATAAAGCTAACAAAAATCAATAATGCATTATAAAAGAACAGGCGAGAACTGGGTGTCTATAGAGTACATGATTTAACAGAACAACAATCAATTTCTTCAAAAGGTCAGTGAGCTATAAAACCTGCTCAAACAGCACAGCCCCCTCTCATACTTCCCTGACACTCTAGTCACTCATATTTTACCAATACTTCAGGGAATTATCACCCAGAAGCCATGAAAAAGCATTTTAGACCTTTTCTCCGTCTAAGTAATCACTTTATTAGTGACACGAAGATGAGTTTGTGCTGTTATATGGATCTAAAGGGTGTAATGAAATTTGACTCTGCTGCAGAGTAACAATATAATAAAAAGCAGGGGGAGACAAAGAATCAATATGATACATGCTCCATTTGTTTGTCTGTTTCTCGATGAATGTAATGAAGTTATGCGATAACTTTAAATTAAATAGGTATTACCTAAAAAAAAAAGAATTCCTCTAACTAAATAACCAAATCATGTTAAAGAAAATATGAAAAACATTTCATAAGTATTTGGATTCTAGCATCCATTAGTGAAGCAGTGTAAGAAATTGTAAGGCTGGTGTCTTGAGGTTATCTGAGGTCAATATATATACACACACAACATTTACAGCATGATTGTTTCAAGATTATAGTTTGATGTGTAATGCCACATTCCTCATTTATCTCCATTCAGTGCATTGCATTCCTTTCTTCGTATTTTCACCTTACTCATAGCTCAATTATTTTACCATACATTCCATCTTCAAGCTCACAAGTCATTCTCCTCTACCTAAAATCTGTTGCAGCCTGCTCTTCTCTCATTCACTCATCTCTACCCTCCCATAGTTCATTCAGTGGGTTACACAGAACCCAGTTGAGACCAGTGTAATTGATCTGTGTTGTTGTGGTCCAGACAGTAATGATTGGGTGGTAGCTGCTAACATCACTTGCTCACACTGTTCCTTGTGAGAAAAAACACTGTTGGGTCAAGAGAGAGTGGTAAAAATGATTGTAGAATTTGGAGGCATTTCAAGACTTAAAAGCTGACAGTAGAGCAGTCTGACGATGACGCCGTCGAGGGCAGTCGGCTGTTTCGCATAAGAGGGGGCAAAGCTTTGTATTGGAGCATTACTACATTTCACACAACATCAGAGCGAGGAGGGCTGAGAGTGATGGTAAAGGGATGTGACAGAACACGCAAAAAGAGAGATAAGTCTAAAGGAAAGAGAGAACGATAGAAAACATGGCAAGAATTATGGAAGCTATGCAAAAAAAAAAAAAAACATCTGCAAGGCCATATGCTGATTCATGTGCTTCCATAAGAATGAGCTTTTCAGGACTCAGGGTCAGGAGTTCTTCCTGCAAGAGGTTGATTAAACTTGTATTTACCTTACAGGAGTAGGGTTAGGGAATACAAATTAAAAAACAGGGAAGAAAAATACTTAATGGGACACTGCCCCTATATTTGACTTTGCCAAACAAAATTATTGTGTGTGATTTACATTTAAGATTGCAGACAGTAAGCTTCAATTTTTCCATCTCAAAATAGATAAAATTGTAGATTTCAGATAAACATGGTTGAAAGGTCGGCCTTAAGGTGTTAACCATGAACACAAAAGTTTCCTGGAAAAAACAGGAAGATGTCTGACCTTTTCAAGTGGAGCATGACTAGAAGCTATTTCAACAGTTGCGCTCACTAATACCAAAACATTTGGCAGTATTAGCGAGGATTGCTAGTTATCGGATTATTGCTCACTGCTACATGTGGATACCCTGTACAACTAATTCCATTAGCCTCAAAAACAACTGTTGACAGATAGAGGGACATGCAGGTCTCAGCTTATGTAGGTAAAATGAGGAAGAGCTTGTTCTGCAACAGGACACCAGGAAAAGCAAACAAACACTCTACATAAGCCCACATTTGCACATACTGTATACATGCATTTGCACACACACACACACTGAGCAGGGCACATCCAAAGGCACAAAGGTTACACATACACAGAGGCACACTTTTTCTGCAAATTGTGGCTTGCATGCTTGATTTCCCAATGCATTTAGCCCCCTGCATCCATAACCCTAACATATGTAGCGGCTAATACAGTTAGAGCCTAGGTCTTTGCTTCTATGTCTGCTCACTTAATGATATTAGGGTTGATTCTATAGTTTGATCCAGCTATCAATGTCAATCATGTTAGCGCTACTCAAAGCAGCAAGCCCTTGAGGGGGATTGGCATTGGAGGGAGGGGGGAAGAGAGGAGAAGAGCTGGTAGCTTTCTAATGCAATATAGCTGCCAGATCTGAGAGCTTTTTATTACATTAATATGTTCCTGGATAATTCTATCTCATCTCCTAATATTACTTAGCCTAAAAAACCCAATTAAAGTCTCATTTATCCAATCACCTCAATCGGAGATGGTGACATAAGGGCATTCAGACAGCCATGTGATGGTTGCTTGCTACCGCCTACAGAGGATTCTGTTTCTTCTCCAGCCACAGAGCAAATCATAATTGGAATTGAGAGTATGGCACGCAGTATTCTCTAGCTGATATTATAGCTACCGCTCACACAATTGGTAAGCACACAGACTAAACAAGAGACTCATCTTGGGGCTTGTTGTTATCAGATGCTTGAGGAGGTGTTACGCAAATTACTTCATAGACTTTAGGGGATATAATAGACTATGTAATACAGTGTGAGGATCCAAACAATAATTGATGTAAGCTGGACATTATTAGACTTCATGATTAAGTCCAAATGACCTTTAGATCATTGCAGATCTTGATTATCATAGCTTTGGGGTTTCCATTTGGCAAGATTTTGACAAATCCTGCAAAATCATGCCAGATTCAATTGTTCTGATCAGTCCAAGAACAGCTTTATCCAATACATATTGTGAGAGAGTTAAAGGGTTGATCCTTCCTCCCTAACAAAAACAAAAAAAAAACAATATTTCTGCACAGTGGTTAGCAGGAGGGGTGAGACACCTCTGCAATGTTTGCTCTGTGTGGTGAGGTACTTCTTTCTTGAAAACATATGTCTCTGCCCTAAAAAGTTATATGCTTCCCTTCATTTTCCATTTTTTACTGAAACAAAAACACTAAAGGGACACTTAAACTGTCCCCTATGGTCAGCTCAAAGGCCCTTCTCGTCAGCCCAAGTGCCCTTATGTTTAGCCCAATTGCCTCTCTGCACAGGCAAAAGGATCCCCTGACCAAGGCCCAAGAGGCCTGCTGTTCAGACTAGGTATCCTTCAGTATCTTGTCTGGTGGGACCAAGTGCTTCTCAAGTGCCTCTCTGGTCAGCCTAAGTGTCACTCAAATGTACATCTGGATGGCCCAGGTGCACCCAAA
This sequence comes from Dicentrarchus labrax, assembly GCF_905237075.1. Taxonomy (NCBI): domain Eukaryota; kingdom Metazoa; phylum Chordata; class Actinopteri; family Moronidae; genus Dicentrarchus; species Dicentrarchus labrax. The sequence goes on along the minus strand of NW_026136721.1, from coordinate 24,194,783 downwards.
CTGTACCTCTGGTAAGCCCAAGTATCTTTCTGGTTGGTCCAGTGCCCCTCTGGTAAAGTGCCAGTTTAGTATGACTTTATAGCAAAAACAAACCCTAAACTTTATACTAACCTAAACAGTTTGTATGCTCAAGGTGCCTCTTTTTTTATTTCCATCCCTGCTCCTAAGAGAATAGGTGCACATCTCTGTTTCTGCCTCAGCATAGGTCTTACCAGAACTCATCAGACAGACTAATGTTAACTGCCAATGCGTCAGCTATATCAAAAAAACACTACTTCATTGATATCATTAGCATTGCTATTCAGTGTTTCCACCACTACAGGGATTAGCGGGCGGACCACCTGGTAATAATGACCAAGTACCACTAATCCCCATCAACAATCAGGCAACAGCATTTGCAGTGCTATCGATCAGAGCTGTAATTATGTCTGCTGCTGTAAAGGTGCCACACATGCAAAGGGAACAAATTCTGGGGATGCTTGACATTAAAAGCCTTTCTTTGGTAAATTACTGAAAGGTTTTTATTGTGAAGGCATTAAAGGGAAATACAGCTGTGGCTGGATCTCACTTTAATGCTAATCTTTAATAAAGACTTTAGTAACAGTGCTATATCACTGTGTGAATAAAATATGGAAGAAATTGAAATTGAAATAGAAATGTCAGAGAATCTGATTTAAATATTATGAGTGAAAAATGTTAAAAGAAGATGCAGACACACTGACTTAGTTAAATTATGAGCTGCAGTCAACAGGGGCTTGTTGCAGTTAAACCTCATCTATCATCAGGGTAAGTAACACATTTTACCCTCCCATTCCTGCTGAATGTAAAACTACTTGTGCCTCTCATGGTTGTTCCGGGTACAGCACTGCACACATATTCTGATGTAGATTTGACATATGTGGGGTACATGTTATGGAGACAAATTTAAAAGAAATGTGCTGTTTTTGCCAAGTTTGTGTGCAAATTAATGCTAAAAGAAATGCCATGAACATACATAATACTTAGTGCAACAGTGGTGTGTAGAAGGGTTTCTGTATACACAACTTGTCAAACTTTAAAGCTGATGGGCTGTAGCACCATGTCAGTTCCTGCTCATGTCAGCTCATAACAGGAAGCTGAGGCTACTGTGGACATATCATTGTCAAAACCGAATGATAAGCATTGAAGGGTAACTAGATGTGCTGATTAAATTGAGGCAGATGTTTAACAAGTTGTCACAGTCTTGGTCATCATAATAAAGACTGAATTTATTTTTTGAATTAGTTTTACATGTTCATAAGAATGCATGGGCAAAAAAATCAGCAGGGGCTGCATAACAATAACACAAAAATCCGTAACAGACAGATTGTGGACCTTGATTAAAGGTTTATGTCTTATGTAAAGCACTTTGAATTGTTTTGTTGTGTCGGTGCTATACAAATAAACTTCCCTTGACCTGCTTTGGATTCTCAACGAATTTCTAAGAGCATGGATAATCAAAAAGAAAGAAATCAAACAGGAACAAGAAAAAAAAAAAAATAGAAATAGAAAAGCACACAAATAAAAGCCAAAAATCTGACTATTATACAGCTATATGATTTGTGTTTGTTAAAGATAGTACAGAGGTCATGGTCTGAAAAAAAATGATCTGCGTTTGATGGATAAAATGCAACAGGTTCCATAACTGCTGTGAAGCTTATGTTCAGTTTTTGTTGAAGTCAGAGAGAAGTTGAAGAAGAACTCAGAGGTAAGTTGTAGGTTGCAGTGTTTTTACATGGTTGAAAAAATGCTACAGTTATTTTGTTCATTGTTTTATTGACATTGAAAAAGCCAAAAGAATAATGGAATTCCACATACATGTGTGGCCCCATACATGGATGAGACGTGGGCTCAGCAAAGTTATATAATAAAAAAAAAAGATCTTTTTAAAACCGTATGGGTCTTTTGGTGAATGTTTCACAGCAGGGAGCCAGGTAGCCTTGCTATCTCTTTAGAGGACATTCACTGTGGGTCAGTTGCTTCAGCTGTATCCCACTCGCTCTCAGGCTGAAGTGGTGAGAATAAAAGAGTCCTCCAAGTCTCCAGGGGGCCTTAAATCGACTTACAGTTTTTACCTGGGCCTTCTGGTCAGTCCCCTTCAGGGGCTATGTCTTTGAGTCAGCCTTCAATGGCTGAGAAAGCTAAGTTGTTCAAAGTGAGTGGTTTGTTGGTGCACAGTGGATTGCAGCTTGTCGTGTGGCGCATTAGGTGTTGACAGATGGGAGGGAGGGCATGGGACGCTGTGGGGAACCAATGATTTATTGCTAGGCCTGGGACACTTAACAGGGTGTAAGTGCTGAGTCTGGAGGGACCATAATGTGTGGACAATTGGAAAAAAGAGAGGAATAAACAAAGGGAATGACTAAAAAAGGAGAGAGTAGCTACTGAAGATTCGATCACTAGTCATTAAAGGAAGATTTTGATTAACTCCGGCATTAAAACAGGTCTGAAATAACTATTGTGTGGCAACAGTTGCATACTTTTAACAAGGGAATCATGCTTCTCTTAGAATAATAAGGACACCTCAAGGGTCTATTACCATAGATGTCAAATGAAGGGGAACATACACATTATTACGAGGAATTTCATTCAATGTTATTTGCATGAAGGATAAAGAGAAAGCATGAGTATGAGAGAGAGCAATAAAGAAAGAGAAACACACAAACACAGCAGGCGCCAAAGTAGTAGGCACACACAGATCACGCCAGGCCAACATTATAGCTCCGGGTACTGGTGGGTTCTCTCCTGCACAAGTAGATCCTCACGGCACACATCACTGCTGTGTGCTATATTCTGCTTATTACTTATAACCCAAACCCTGCTGTGCCACTTTTAATAATACACTTTTTAATATGATTTGATACACTTAATTTATCTCCAGTAGCGATTGGTGTTTAGCTATCATTGTACATTTGTGTACTGTTAATTACTGTCAAAAGTATGAATTATGGTGCGTGTCTTTAAACTTCAAATTAATTTAGTAACTCTCTTTTACACTTTTATACTAAAGCTTTACGACACTAGGTCTCACAAATTGATTTTGGTAAAACTGGACCATATTTTGAGGAGAAAATGCTTTCTGGTTTTCGCTCAGATATGCTCCGGCTGCTCCGCCTCAAGAAGAACAACATGAAAAAGTAGGGTATAAGTATGGTGGCCGACAGTTGGCTAAGTTCTGGAGAGGACAGTAAAAAGGTACGTTTTCCTTTATGTCTTTTTTAAACACTTGGTCGTAATCTTTTATAATATAATAATATTAGATTATTATAAAAATAATATATTATATTTTATAATATATAATATTATACAAGAATATTATAATAATATTATAATAATTATAATATTATTCTATAATATTAAATAATATTAAATAGTATTAAATAATATAATTATAATATTATAATTATATAATATTATAAAAGATTATGGCTAAGTGTTTAAAAAAGAAGGAAGGAAAATGTACCTTTTTACTGTCCTCTCCAAAACTTGTGGACCACCGTACTCATACCCTACTTTTTCAAAATTCTTCTTTTTTCTTCTTCTTCTTCTTCTTCTTCTTCTTCTTCTTCTTCTTCTTCTTCTTCTTGTCTTTCGGGTCTGGTCCCACAGGACTGGTCCATCTCTCAGGTCAGGTCCCCCTAGTGGCCTGGCGCACTTCCGTTTTGTCTAGTGAATTTGCAGCGTTTCTATCTGGCAGTTGTTTTGGGGTTTTGTGCTTCTGCTTCGTTTCTGTGATTGCCACACTTTTCTGTTGCTGTGTTTTTCTGTTGGATCTGTTTATGTGTTTGTGTGTTTTTGGATTTGCATCATTCCCGTGTTTTAAGCGTTTTGCCGTTTGCGGCGCATTTGCCCTTGTCGGCCACCGTATATAAGGGCCATGTAATGAGCTGGCCTAGGTGAAGGAAAAAGAAAAAGTTAAAAGATGTAAAAGTGTCCCAGTTCCCTATAGTGTTCACCCTGAATCTGTTTACATCTACCATCTACAAGGGTAGGTGTAATGAGCTAAGGCCTCAGCCCACACCTTTTCTGTCAGTGTAACTTGGTTTAAATGCGCATCTCATTTATATAAGTTGAAAACGACCAAATTAAAATCATTGATTAACATTGTTTCCACGTTTTGTGAATGTATCAGCCATAACATCATGTCCACTGGCAGGTGAGGTGAATAACACTGATTATCTTATTATCATGTCAGTGGGTGGGATATATATTAGGCAAAAAGTGAATGTTTTGTCCTCAAAGTTGATGTGTTAGAAGCAGGAAAAATGGGCAGCATAAGGATTTGAGCAACTTTGACAAGAGCCAAATAATGATGACTGGGTCAGAGGATCTCCAAAACTGCAGCTCTTGTGGGGTATTCCCGCTCTGCAGTGGTCAGTATCTATCAAAAGTGGTCCAAGGAAGAAAAAGCGGTGAACCGGTGCCAGCATCACTGGGGGCCAAGGTTCACTGATGCATGTGGGGAGTGAAGGCTGGCCTGTGTGGTCTGATCCAACAGCAAGCTACTGTAGCTCAAACTGCTGATGGGGCTGGCTTATCGGTGTATTACATATTGGGTGACAATTGGGTATTGGGTAAATTGAAATGATTTTTATTATATTTATCACTTGACAATGAATGAGCCATGGACTGGAACTGTTACCCAATACCTAGTCCCCGGTGACAAAACTTATCTGTGTCATCATTTTTGAGGCCCCCCCACAACACACACACACACAATTAGCCTTAGAAAACCCTGTCAAGGTAAATTCATCCTCCTTGCGTCTCTTACGGCCATGCCCTTCAGCCAGCTTAGGGTGATGGACAGTGGAGCACATCAGAGGACCAAGGGGACGGAAGAAGTATTGATCAGGTCTGTTTTGTTCAGCTGTGCTCGTCAAATCTAGACTTTAGTGCCACTGAGATCATGTTGTACTGTAAACACAAGAATGATACTCAAAACAGTAGCAGGCTTGCTCTGTGTTTTGTGGTGGTGCCTTGGCAGTGTCAGGTTTGGTTACATATAAATTCTTTGTGTGGAAGCTTTTAGACAATGAGGAGAGACAGTGTGGGCAACTGCTGGCTCTGAGTGGTTTATCTTTCCAGACTGATGACTCTCATCTGAGACAAGATGGTCTCAGATGGAAAGAGGAGTTTTACACAGCCACAGGTCCTCATTCATTAAGTGTTCACACACACAGATTTGATTTTAAATTAACAAAAATTAAGAAAGGTTTTCAGGGGTTCATTAATAATTAAGTATTTCTCTCTGAAAACTTTTTTACACACCAACAGTAAGTGAAGTAAACCACCGCTCCATTGCCGAAATTCAGCATTGGTGCAATTTATCACTGAACACAGAGAGTCGCAGTAGATCCGTATTCGACTATTGGAGAGAGGCTTTCACTGCTCTCAGGCTGTCCAAACAGCACTTATTTTTTTTTTTTTTAGGTATAAAGTATAATGGCCTTTAGCCCAGGGGCTCACTATTGATCACTGCCCACACATCTCCTTCCCTGCACCTGTCAATGTTCAGCGGCTTTGTCTGCCCTCACTGTGTATCTCTTTTATACGTTCTACTAACACTGCCATTTTCACTTTTAAGACAATGGCAGGTGAAGAAAGGAGAAAATATGATGGTGTTGACAGCACAATAATAATGCATTTTATTCATGGAGCGCTTTTCATGTTACTCAAAGACACTTCACATAAGTTAAAATACATAACAAGCACATAGAAACACACACATTTTACAGTATGTGATCAGTCAGCCAAATTGTTGATTGAGCATTCTTCGCGGCAAATCCCAAATGAGCTGTGCGAGCGAGAGCGCCATCCGTCTCTCTCTAATGATCATCCTACCTCACAACCCTTGTTTAGTTTTATGTGCCACATCCAGCTAACAGTGAGATTAGTGCGCTTGCTATCACACTCCCTAAATCCTTCTCTCTGCTGCTTGCAGGGCTGCCGAGTTGCCCCCTTTCACCTGCCGTGGTTTTTGGCTATGGCTATATTCTGCCCAGGATCCCTTGACCCAAGCTGGTAATGCATTACTCCCCAGATCAATTGATAGATTGGCCCTGTCGGAGCTGCCGTAACTAAATCAGCTGCTCCTGATGATTCAGCACCAACCAGGGAGCCGGGCCTGCTGTCACCAATCACAGATCACCAGTAGCTGAGACAGGTATGGACATTCTCCTGTCACTTGAACCTAATTTATTGCCAGCTACCACATTGATTAACCTTGTGCTGTGGTTCAAGCTTCCTATAAAAATTTGTGTGTTGGGAGGGAAGGGGGGAGAGGGGTGACTGAATGAAGGAGGAGGAGGAAACATAAGGGCAAGTGGATGTTTACATTGCTTCAGTAAACTTTGAACAAAAGGACTTTCACTGTGCAGCCAGGAGCAACTTGTGGCAGCTGGTAACATTTTGCTTGGGGTAATTATGTCTCTGGATGTTTCAGTGATAAACAATATTTTTAACTAATGCATTTCAGATTATGTGGGAAACTATTCTCTGCAGCTGGAATCTACTTCACTGACCAATAATCGTTAATTATCTCTGATCTATTAAGGTTTCTCAGTAGCAGTATTTGTAATTTTATAAATATGTGATATCAATATCTATATATAGACTATTGTTACCAGTATGGAATCCATAGTGTGCAAAACCACATTATTAAGATTAGATTTAGAATTAGTAACTCACAACTGTGGGCACCTGTCACAATGCCTACCAAACTTTATGAAAGACTTTAAACTGGTTGATTTCTTTCAGTCACTTTTAGGTTACGTGTAATATTTCATAAAGTGAGCCAGGGTCACAGTAATACATAAACTACAAATTACATTTGTGAGTCATCCCTGAAAGAGTAAGGCTAAAATCTCTCAGGTGAAGATTTCTTAAAATCTTAAGGAATACATGTACATTTCTTAGTAGGAAGGCATCATTATCTAAAACTGTAATAAAAAGTTATGTACAGTAGTTATACCTGGGGTTAGGCTTAAAAAACTTTCAGTTTTAATTTATTTTGAGATTTACAGCTATCACCTATGCAGATAGCAAAACTATCTGCATTATTCATTAAATAATACACTTTGTGAGCAGGGTTGGTAACGATATCCCCCATATTCATTCTCGGTTGTTGATTTACCCTCATTGGGATGCTGAACTGAGAAGTGGAAGCATTTTGTTCTTTGTGTCTCTGTGATTTACTCTCTGTTCTTTGCGAGGACAGCCAGGGGCTGTCAGCAATCTCCCAGCTGTAGCCTCTAAAACACAACTCATGGGCCTAATGAACCAAGGCACAATTACTTTAGCAAAAAGCTGCCTTGCCTTAAGAGGGGGAAAGGGCATCTGAGTGTTCATGAACATGCACATGATTTTAGTTTTTTTTTTTTTTAAATAATTAAAAGGAAAGTAACTCTAACAGCATTCTCTGAGCAAACATTGGCCATAATGTTTTTATTCTGAATGAAAGAACCATACCTTTCATTCAGCAGTCTCGTCTTTTAATATTAATACTGTTCACTGCTTTTGCAGACTTATTCTACTAATCGTCCACAAATCTGTATACTTCTCCTATTGCGCTGATGATATTTTATATAATAATAACAATAGCAATAACTGTAAAATAGTTTTACAAGTTAAGAAAAATGGAGAGAAAAATAAAAAAATATGAATATTAAATTACGACCAGAGAGGATCTCTAATCTAATGAGGACCTTTATTTCATAACCCCCCCGCTGTTTTTACACTACTTCATGAGCACAGATGCCACAACAAATACACATTATTAGGTTTAAGAGTACTGAACAGGGCATTTTGCCAGCAGGAGAACTGATACTTTAGGGATCAATAGAGAGCTGGCTTGCCAATTGCTCAATGGCTGCAAATGACACTTAATACATGCCAGATCGACCCTTAGTGCACAGTGTCAGCAGGTCGCACATGCAGGAAAATCCAATGGATTATCATCAGGATTTAATTTTGATCACTGAACAAAAGTCAAAATATATTAAATAATACAGGGTTAAATATTGTAGTTTACGTCAGGTTGTTTATAAGTTAACTTTATTTTTAAAATATTTTCGGGCTAAGTCTAGATTTTCACCATGGTGAATGAAAAGTATTATTTCCTTTAAGGATAAATCCAGTCCTTTACAAGCACTCTGGTTCCCTCCTTGACACAGCAGCATGGTCCACTTCAGATCGCCAGCTCACTTATAAAATCCTAAAAGTTCTCATTTTAGGCCCAAGTAATGGTTTACAAAACTAACACTAAACAGCTGAAAAGAAAGGATGTGATAACAGGTTCTTAAGAGAACATATGAGAGGACTGTTAATCCTTTATTTACCACTAGCAGCATCCCTAAGGTATTAACACCTTCTGGGTTCCTTCCTCCACAGATGGCCATACTACTCTAGGCTACAATGTCCAATGTGTCCAGTTTTGTAGAACACATGGATATATTACAGTCATTTTGAACAAAGTACTAACTCACCAACAGTCAAGGCCCATTAGGGGTTATCTAAGAACTCAGGCTGGCCTAGTAAGTGCTCCACTGTGGAAGTTATAGGCTCTGCCTTTTCGGTGATCTATGGCTCTGTTTAGGGCACCTGACAGGTTGCCATGTCGATTGTATCTCAATGTTAACTTTACATTACCAATTCCTTGCACAAGAAAGAATGGGTGTTAAAGTTTTAAGTCCATTCAGACTCATCTTTGACTAAAGTATCCTTATGTACCATATTATTGCAATCCTAGTATTTTTGTTGTTTTCGCCACCACTGCTTCTGTTGTTCTGTCAGTGTTTCCTCTATGTTGATTTTGGAGCGGTGGCCCGCCGCTGTTAAATTTCTGCCGCCACAGTATCAGAAATGGGGCAGACGCACAATTTAGTCACGGTTGCCTTTTAAATGATCCTGCCGACATAATGCACCCCCGTTGGCTGCCGCTCACACTGCAATTTAATAACAAGTAGAACTATTCAGAGGTTATTGGGGCTGTCCAGTTTAACTCTACATACTGTTGTGTTGATGTAGCTTATTGTCAAAACGTTCGCTTTCTTCCAAGTCGACTATTAAACTAACAGCTCCACCAAAAACGTCACCGCGGTGGGTCCGTTTTAATTGGACAACGTTCAACTTGTCAGTTCTCAGCTCAACGTCCTGATATCAAACATCTGGAAACAGTAAAACGGTATTTGTTTGTGTTGCAGGGAAGTTTCAGTTCTGCTTCATACGTAAAACGTTTGTGACGGGACGGGACCGGGGGGGAAAGATGGGCATTGTTCGAACAGGCCTGCCCCCACTGCTAAAAAATATCCTAGAGGAAACACTGTCTGTATTGTGAAAAAAAAGCCCATTCAATAAGAAATAATGCCATCGTCTTTAGTGCCATTCCTTTCAGTAAAGCGAGTTAAAGTCTTCACTTTTCTAATATTTCATATTTTGTAATATATATATTGTGACCACGTTATTTATCAGGTAGGTATCAAGCTATCATGTGTTAAGATGTGTGTGTGCACACCCTTGATATATGATTATGTATTGGTGTCACCAGAAATCATACTACGAGTACTCTGCCAACAGTTAGATGATGACTGGGCACAGTACAAATCGTAAGTGGGGGAAGGATGGGGTGTTTTTTTTTTTTTTTTTACTTAACCGCTGCCACATCAAATGTCTGCATCGCATCTCTGCAGACAAATGCAGGAATGAGTCAAACACTCAAAACACACTTGGTTTTAAGACTATAAAAGGAGATTAGATATTACATTTTCAGTGTTTGACATTGAAGGTTTCTAAAATATTTGTGTTCTAGTTTAATAGCACAATCGCATTCCAGCACAAAGACGTTGTGTGTGCAAAGTCACTGACACTGTATCAAACTGCATTTAATATTTCCATTTATTGTAGACAAAGCGCCAAGAGCTCACAACTTACTGTGCACAAAAGGGTCTGTTGAAGTAGAATATAAATTGGACGTGTGTGATGATTAATCATTGTCTCATAACAGCTGTGCCAATCACAGTGGTGCATGAAGAAAATGGCTCACCAAATGGAAGGGAAAAGTCAATACCAAGAACGAAAATACTGGTGCCCAGGAGGTTTACAGCTGCAGACATGTGACATTACCCATACTCCCATATTGTATGTAGCCAAAGGCCTGTGATGTGCCTTTTTAACATTTACATAGATGGAGGTACTGAATGTCCTCTCATGTCATGTTTTGTGGATATTTGTTTTGTTCCTCACAATTATTGCATATGCAGTCAGTGACTCTGATGTTGGCTATAGTAAGTACACAGTTGTTTTTTAAGTGTTACATTTTGTTGGTTGCTTTTTGGTTGTTTTGCTAAAATCATTAATAATGTTGCATTTCCTGAAATGTGGCTATGTATATAAAAATCATCAGAACAGTGATTGTTGTATGTCATTCAGCATTATTTTGAAGTTGTGCATTTCAGTGAAGAAGTTACTTTGCATCTCCGGGATCATAAAATTATCACCAAAGCAATGTTGTGCTGAAAATAGACCTAGTCATTTTTTTTCTCAGCATGTCAAAGAGCAGATATTTACCAACACCTTTCCTTCCACCGTCTCATCTCCTCCCACCCTCGCACCTGTCATACTCCTCTAAGAACAAAAATACCAAAGCGATTGGCAAAGAGCAATTCAGGGTGAGGAACAGCCAACATGTTGGAACACTAGTGTTTGCACCGCCCATAAAAATAGAGCCTCATATGTCAAACAGAGGACATCATTTTGGTTGAGTAAGGCTAAGATAGCCTAATGAGAAGCCTTTTTAGCATGAGAGAAACTATATTATTTAATTGGAGAGAGGTGTTTAGTTTAGCATTTCTACAAAAATAACAACTGATCAGAAAATATGTTGACAGCGAGGTGTTGTCAGGACTAAGCAGAAAGGTCAAAGGAGATCAGCAGCATGTGTCTTTTTCAATGATGTGTGAGCGTGTGTTCAATTAGTTGCAGAAATAAGCATGTGTGCACTTGCATTTAGCTAATGAGCATCAAATTATCAGAAGGAAACTCACGTTGTTCATGTACTCGCTCAGCAAGTCTTGAAGGGCCTGTCGAACGGCGTTGCACTCTGCCACGATGCGTTCACGGCGGTCGTCACGTGTGCACGAAGAGTCAGCCATTAGTGCGGCACCACTGATGATGCTCTCCAAACGCTCCTCCAGAGAGGGCCGGAAACGAGCCTCGCTGAATGTGAGAGGGTCCAGGATGATCTTGTTCTGTAGGGAAAAAAGACAAGTAGAAGGTCAGGGCAGTAATGTAAACCTATAGGGCTGAAGCGTGACCAATGGAGGATCAAACTGAGAAACTGGATCTTGAAATAAGATTTAATCGTAGGCTTTGATAAATATCTGCTAAGAGGTTTTAGTGCTTTGTGTGACAGCAGTGTTTGCCTGTAGGGAATCATTTGCAGCCTTATCAGTTAACCATATATAAAAACATGCCGGGAGCCTGCCAACCAGTCAGTGTACTAGTTAAAATGTTTAAAGCTTAGTAGGAGAGTCGAGCGTATCAAAAAAGTAGGACAATGTGCCCCTTTCTGCATACATTACTACTGTTTTAACAAGTGTTTTATTTCAGTGGCAAGTATATAACATCGGGAAAAAATACACACAAACTTCGATAATGATTTAAACAAAAAGATTCTGTTGGGACAATATTTATTGTGACGGTTCCCTTCTGTCACCTCTCACTTTCTGTGACTGTGAGAATGTAAACTCCCAGCATCCCATTGTTCGTCCTTATTTCTCTCTTCCCCCTTTACTCTTTCCTCTCTACTTGTCCACACATTACAGTGTGGCCCAAGAGCACCACTAATGCGAGTAAACAGCTGAGGTTGCCGTCTGCAGCTTTAGACACAAAGTCTGCCAACTAACTTTACACAAAGGAAAGTTAACGCAGAGCCGTTAACTCTGCAAAGCATTGGAGCAAAACACCTTTCCTTCCTGCAACCTGCATAAGCGTGGAGTGTAACGTACTGCATAGACAGTTTCAGATAACTTAACAGTGTTAACAGCTAAGCTAGCCAGTTAATAATGTTAAAAACTCCCTTTTAACTTGGCACTGTTCATCTAAGTTCACACACACACACACACACACACACACACACACACATACCTCAATTCAGCTTCAAACCTCAGTGCATGCATGAAGAGAGGAAGCTCGACATGCCCTTTGCCAACAATGACACACACATACATACACACACACACACACACACACACACACATACATAGCACCTACAATTCCATGCATGAAAAGAAAAATAGGCCTGGTACCATTAAGGTTTGGAACCATCTTAGATGTTTGCTTACAATAGTAATTAATAATAATAGCTTTGAAATATTGAGTTAGAAAGTTGCATTTTCTCCTCCTATAAAATGTTTTGTAATAAATCCCCTCAAGGATAAAATTGTAGCCAAACTAAAAAGAATCTTCTTGTTAAAAACCCACAACTAAATCACTTTTTTCTTTCACGCCAAAAATGTGTAATTACTAATATAAATCAGATGGTCATAATAGAGTTATATTTGCTTTAAGAACATGAAATGCTTCCACTGTGTTTTAATACATTGGCAAACAGCAGTCAAAAATGCAGTGAGGTTGTTAACAAATTTATTAAGAATGGAAATGGACATTACAATGGAAATTGTAGCACTGAATGAGGCTGAATCGCTACAACAGCTACGACAGTCAGCTACCATAACTACGATAGACAAAACCAGGGATACATAAAAAAGGTCGAACACAGGATAGCTTGACCTGGAGATAATACATTTAAAGTAACACCCAAAATCTGTTTGGGCATTAAACACTCGCTCCCTGTTGACTTGCAGGTTTCAGGGTTGTCTCTTTGAGGTTGCATTCTTTCTCTTTTATTATGGACCTCTTAAGCAAAATGTGACACCACAGGGATATGCCCCCCTTTCCACACACCTTATAATGTCAGATTATTTCATCTGATCTCTGTAGTGGTGGAATGACTGTATCTGTGAGTTATTATGCTCATACTATTTAAATGTGCTATCCACAGCAGTTTGTGGCATTATGGTTTTAAGAGGCAAGTTTGTGCTGGACTCTCTAGCTGTATCCATAGAAATCGGCACTCTGCCTTATGCTTCATGTACCCTGTGAGGTGCTCTAACATATTTGAGAGAATTCAGAAAGCAGGTGCATATAGCTTTTACACCAATATACAGCAAGAGGTTGTAATTTTTAGCTTTTCAGCTGTGATGATAAATGCATTCGGAGCCATTTACAGTGTGTTACGTTATCAGTTCACACTGATGAGATGGAAATAAAGTGCTGTTGAGTTTCTTTTGTAAGCAAAGTATGGTGACCCCACATACTGTGTAAAACATTACGTAAGTAACATCCGGAAACATTACTCAAGGGGACAAGACACGATATAATAAAAACCAGATGGTAATGGAAGGTGGTGAATGTGTTTTTATATGAATAACAATACAATTTGTTACAGTAGGTCCTTTCATCTCCTCTCATTCAGATTCCTATCTTACCTAGAGGCAAATGCTTTTTTACATATGATTCTAACTGATAGAGTATTATATAGAGCACCGAAGTACCACAGTTTAAACACACGGTATATTGGTTTATCTCTCAAGCCTTCTCCAACAATAATGTGAATACTGTGGTACTAAAGTAATTTATTGTAATGCTGACTTATCTTGATTTGTTCATTTGAAAGGAATACCCATAGATCATTGACGTAAACACCAATTCTTAAAGCAGAACAACATGCCTCACAGTTTACTGCTAACAACATCATATCCTCTTTCCGTCTTTCCACAGGGGAACATTTACCTAATAGCAATCTGAGTGTAGTCTTCCCATCCTAAGGTTTAAACAAAACCAATTACATAAATGCTTCTAATGTCTAACGTCAACGCACTGCCCACCCAAAGTTGAGTTGTATTGTCATATAAGATGTACATAAATGAATCATTCACTGATCTCTCTGAGGAGAAAAACCTCAAGATGTGGCTCTGTGGCATACATGACGAGTTTCACAAGTGTTGGGTAATAGCCCTGAGCAAAGGTGTAGTGTTTGGTCTCTCCTCAGCCAGTCTAATCCTGGGGCAGGGTGACAGACTGTCAAATGATGCACAATAATATGTAAGGTAAGAGAGTGCAAGCACCAAGCATAACCTACTTTTCATCTTCAGCTGGCAGGAAAGTGCAGTAAATATAAGGTTTTGCAGTAAAAGAGAAAATAGATGGGGGAGGAAGAGAGTTTGGGGGTACAGAAAAAAAGATCAGAGGTAGAGATAGAAGGAGAGAAGACGCAGAGATGAAATGCAAAAAGGGAGAAAGATATAAATATAGAATAGGGAAAAAAACGTCAGTGAAAGACATTTGATAGTGGTACAACATAAAAGACAAGAAATCTGACTTACAACAGTAGATGTTTTTTTTGTTTTGTTTTACTGTCCTCGACTATGCTGGGAGCCTACAACAAGTGAATGACCTTGTAAATTCATGACATTACTTGCACAGAGTTTCAAAACTGTTCTTGTGCCTGTACATTTCCTAAAAGATACCATGACTATAGACTAAAGTGTTAAGACATGTATCATATATATCCTAAATGTAACTTTAAATGGTCATATATTTTTACAGACATTTTCCAGCATAATTTGGAAAATATGAATTCTTGATTAATTTGTTGTCTAAAAGTCCAGCTATGCCAGAATTAGTGAATGCAAGCATATAATGTCTTAAACAGTAAATAATTCACACAGTGAACACAATTGTCATGTTCCTTGTCTTATAAATGTCATTGTTTTTCTGTATCACAAGACAGTTTTGTATAGATCCAATAATAATATCCAGTAATTGTGAGGTAGTGGCTCATAATTGGAAGCTACTATAAGACATGGAGGCTATAATCACAAGAACATTTTGGGCGAAGGCAATACATTCCCATAAGACACACACAGAAACTTAAAATATTTCCCATTAAGTTGATCTCTTTGTAATGAAAATTTAAAAAACATCCCTTGTTCCCAGTCTTCCCTTGTTGTGGTATGGGCTATCCTTATGTTGACATCTACATCAGAAATTAGAGCTTTAAGAAGGCAAAAAGTAATAAAGCTCAATACACTGCGGATCTCAACAAAGAAAGATGCAAAGAAGAAAAGAACATCAAGGGAAACTGAGAACATCTCTTATTCTACTCAATTGTTATTCCACACAGCATGTCAGGTTGCAATAATCACTGGGAGTTGGGAATAGGCAGAGAGTAGAAAGAGTAGCAAATGCTGGGTTGACAAAGGCTGAGAGGTTTTCAAGGTAATTGGCAGTGGCTGAAGTCATCTTCCAAGAAGCTCACAAACGTGACTGATAATGTCAGTTCTCACACTGAGTTTCAGTGTTACACCCATTTTGAGACTTGTGTTGTCTTTGAAGGTCCAAACTAGCCAGTATGTGTGAAAAGGAACTCTTTACACAACAAGTGCACACAGTAAATAATGACTCGGAGAAAAAGCAACAATTAAAGCCTATACAATTCAAAGCGTCCTTATATCCAACTAAAACCTTATGTTTCAACATACTGTGGCACCTCAAAATAGGGGTGGGAGAAATATTCAACTATTTGATGCATTGTGATTCTCTCTTGCATGGTTATGTCTCGATACAGAAAAGTCAATGATCAGAAATTTTTGAAATGAATTCTCTACATTATGATCATCTGTAACAATACAGTACCAGGCTGCAGACAAAATGACAGACCTCCACACAAGCATGTGCAAGAGTCCTTGCGGCTGAATGTTCCTGAACCAACTGGATGGAGAGAAGTAACGGATGAGTACATGTGAGTCGTTTTAATGTTTTAAGCTAGGCTAACCATTAGCTAAAGAAGTGTGTTAAGATGGCTGAGCGTGAGCAACCAGCGTGAGCTAACAAAGATGCATAAGATCTGACTGGAACCCCCTAGCTTAGCAGCAGTTCTTTTATCAAGCCGTTGAGAACATGCTGAAGTCTGTGTACTGTTAATTTACTGCAATGTTGGTGCTACAGGCACACTCTTATCTTGTTGGTTCTTTGCAGTTCTGAGAAATATGATGGCAAATGTAATCTTCCGGCTGACACATATCTTGTCCCTACTATTAATAAAAGATAACAGAAGTAAATTAATCAACTTATGGATCATTACAAATACACTATGTTTTAAAAGTAGCAAGTAGTCACACAGTGAGAAAAAAAAATCATATAGCCTATAGGGTCATACATAGAAAAAAAAAAGGTTGATGCATCAAGATGCATTGATAGTCGTTTTATAATGTTATTGTAGCCCTCTGAATCGGAATCAAAGGTGCCAGATTTGCACCCCTACCTCACTATGACTGTTTCCTTTGTAGAGTATATGTATATACATACAGTATATTCCATATCATAAGACTAAAATATTTTTAAAAATCTTTTTTTAGCATAATGCAGAAAAAAAGTTCAGATTTGCTCTTTGCATTTTGTAATGTACTGGGCAGTGTGCGGCTAACTAAAATTTACTCTATTTCCACATTTCGGAAAAAGATATGTTGTAGTTTTTTTTGAAAGCTTGTTTGCACAGCGCAGTTAGACAGATCTTACCTGCAGGTGATGAAAGAGTTAAGTTTTTTTTCCTCAAGTCTAGGCCAGGCTTCAAGCCTGTAATTCAATGTGAATGTTGATTTTGACAGTGTATCAGGGCCAGAGGCATCCTTATGTTTGCCCCACCAAGGGTGAGGTTATTAGTTTGACCCCACTTTGGGGCATTAACCAGTGAGAAGGGAACATGTCACATCAGCCTATGTCGAATGTGCCTTCCAGGACTTTCCAATATTTGATGACAACTATTTTGTCTAAGAGGGAAGTTCAACAAAGTCTTGAACATACCACTGTATTGCCTCTGGTGACCCTATTCCAGGGTTCAAGGGCTGTTTGGTTCTGACTATTACACTGTTTGACAAAGCTCTACCAACGCTTGCCTAGGAGGGGCATTAGTCATAACCTACTCTCTGATTGATTAAGCTAATGAAGAGCGTGTGACTCAGGGTTAGGGTTTGGCCTTCCATTGCCATTCAACTGAAGGCAACTAAAACAGGTGTGAAACGATGTATGGTTGTGGTAAATAACAGTAGAATTAGGACTGTCACTTTAAAACCACTAATGGTCAATAAGAAATAGGAAAAAAGTAAGATTTAAAAATGAGTAGGTATGTGTAAGTGGATTTAAACTTGTGATCACATGACTAACAACATTAAATTTCAGCATAAACAATAATATCGTCAGTGGTGGAGCCTCGAAAACGTTTATCTGGGTTGTCGCACACTAGCAGGAATTGGCCACCTGTGCATGAATGTGAGTTTAGGCGTGTGTATAGGCAGATACAGTGTCTGCAGATTTTTTCCCATACCTCCACTCAACATTTTTTAAAGCATCAGAGCTGGTAAACAATACACACCAAGAAATGAGTGGACATGTGTGCTATATCATTTTGTGGCTTGCTCGCTGATGTCTTGTACCAATGGATACTTTAAAATGAGCCATTACCATGGTGACCAGATTGTGGGCAAGTCAATAATATATACACCGACCTTTATATTGTGAATGTGTTCCTGTGACCCGTGATTTATATTTCCTTTGGGACAGTAATAAAGTTGTTGTTACAGTTGACGTATACAACTTTTTGGCTCTAAAGATAAAAAAAGTAATTCAGGCACACAGCATGTTGTGCAATAATGATTTCATCTATCCATCCATTCACCTAGTGGACCTCCTAGAGCACACTAAATGTTTCAAAGGTAAGCCTTTACCATGTCTTTATATTGTAAAGAAAGCTAAACTGGGTAGTGCTTAATCTTTTATATACAAAAACAGTAGGACATCTGAGCAAAGAGACCTAAATACATTTGATCCTTACAGGACACCATCTACTGAATTCTACTGAATGTTTTATACAATACTACAGGGGAAGTAAAGTCAGTAAAACGTAAGTAATGTAAGTAAAAAAAAACACCTTCAATAAGCCTCATGGGTCAGCAGACACAATGAGAGAAAACCAAAACCACAAATTCATGTCAAATCACTTTGGTAACAGGAATGGGAACAGAAAGTTATAGTAGTATCACTGTGAAGAATAAAATGTATAAAACCTGAACAAAGAATATTTCTTGATTAAAAATAGAAAGAAATAATATATATATATATATAGTCCCAAAAAGTAAGAATTATCATCAAATCACAGATGAGAAAGAACCACAATTTTGCTTTTTACAGGACATGATATCTTGTTCACATCCCAGAATTTGGGAGCTCAACCATTTCAAATTCACTTATCGAAAGAAACACAACTAGCATTTCCTAAGAAAAAAAACAGAAAAAACATTGTCTTGCATTAATTGCTTTTTAAAGTCAAAATGTGGAGAAAAAAAAAACATTTGGTTAATTACTAATTAGGTAACCAGACCAAAAACACTAAAACTTTGTTGGACAAGTGTAATTATGTTCAATCACAATGTTCAATCACAAAAAAACATCATAACTGGATTGCAATCAACGTTGCGGTGCCAAAATCGGAGCCAATTGAACCATCAGCTTCCAACAGTCTTCTGTTGGAGTCCACTGTATTAGTGATTAAAAAACATTTCATGTACCACCCTTTATAATAGAAGTTTCAAATGTTCTATGTTTAGTTGGCCTAAAGTTTGGAAAACATTTAGATTCTATCAGAAGAAAAGATTTGTAAGATCTGTCAGACAGCAATTATGTACAGCAGTAGCACGACAAATCTTAACACGACGAGTTCTTGTTGACGAGCCTGTGGATGCTACAACTTAGCTACAACTCGGCAAGGTCTAAGGTAATCACAGAAGAAAGTCTTGTTTTGTCTATTGGAAAAGCAATAAACGAAATGACCTGTAACTCTGAAATTATATATTTATCTTCCTTTTTTTCTCTCCATGCCATTAAGAAGATCTGGGATTCTCTGGTATTTTATCAAATATATTTATAAGAAGGTAAGCAAGGTCACTTTTATAGAAGTGTATCGTCCCTGGCTCGTAATGTGGCTCTAGATACATATCAGATAGAAGGGAAAGACGCACACCCCTAGTATTCAAATATAGTTAATTAAGAGACAATCAAGACCAGCAAAAGCTAACAGGGATGTAAATATATAAGCCCAACTAACACACTCCTGGATGTTCATTGGCATAGTGTTTAGTAGCTTGACCTCAAATAAAATGTAAAAGTCTGCTTTTGTTCATCACTGTAATTGTCTTTTCTTGGTCCTTGGAGACCTAAATGAATTATTAAGTTGAGTGGTATTGTCCTGTTTGTTGCAGCATGTAGCAAACATGCATTGCTATGGAATATAGCAAAATGCCCTTTGACTTGTAAATATACCACACAAATCACATTAAAAATCTAAAAGTAAAGCATGCTTAAATAAGTAATAAAGAAAAGATAAATAAAAGCCAATTTGGGCAGAGAAAGGAAAAGACACATGAATAAGTAAAATAGTGTAACCAGCAGGAAATAAAGCTAAAAGCACTGTATTCCTAAAATAGTGAGTTCAAGCCCCATTGAGCTCGCTGTGGTCAGTTTGAATACATTTTCACAATAAAGCTATGTCACTAGTGTTTCCCCTCTGAAACGTGCACATACACGTTTGTTCAATCGAAGCTGACACATGAACAAGACTGGAATTACTGTACACATGTTAATTAGAACTGCACTTTGAACAACAAAGAAAGCCGTCCCAACTGCCAACAGAGTTCACAGCACATGTTCAGTCAACAATCTCACTCTATTCTCCAGATGTCTTCAGCGACTTTATGAATATTTTTTAGCAGTGTTGTTTATTTGGATATGAGGTGAAAGAGGGGGGAAGAATCGAGACAAGATCCACAGGAACAACAATCAAACACGCAACACATACAAAATAGTTTACCGGCGTAAAATGTACCACTTTCACACACACAAATTTAGAAGTGAGATAATTCCCGGTGGTCAGACCATCTTGATTAGTGATTGAACTTGTATCCTGCTGGTTTAATTATGTCAAGTTTGAATGTGACCTGCTTTGTGTAGGCTATACCTAAGGGGAGATATCACAGTTCTGCATATAATCAACTTGATTAGGGAAAAGAAATAACAACTTTCAGTATAATCAACATTTTTACATAACATAGACAAATTTAGTTCTCTGTGGGCAATGCTCTCGTAATATTTGCCTGAAACTCATATTCAAATGCACGTTGTTTGAATGTTTATATCATTCGAGCCGCCAACAGTCCCTCTTCGGCAACCCTATGCCTGTCTCATCGCAAGTCTAACTCGTTCCCCCGGGTTTGCACTGCTTGACATCTCATTGCTTTCCCCCTTTTGGTTTTTTGCCTCGATACATCTGCTCAAAAAGTGAAACAGTGATAGCAGACAAAATGACACGCCAATTCACAGCTGTTTCAATGGGAGAGCAATTATTTCCTGGCTCAGGCATATCTACTATGTCAGGTCCAGAAACAGAACTAAGAAAGTGACTCTATTTATTGTCTGCATCCAGGCTTTGTTACCATGACATCCTTTGATAAGATACAGTAAGATAAAAGCTGCTTTTGCTATTTCTTTTTCTTTCAGGTACTTAAAAACGAACTTAAGGTCACCTGTCTTTGATCAAATGAATGGACATACTATATGATGAGTAGTGCATCGGGCCTGCAGGCAAACACCAAAACTACATACTCTAAACTAATATGATCTTCGGCGGTGATGCTCATGATACTGAGGGTATGATATAGCTTCTATTGAAAACCGTGTAGGTTAAATTATGAGTGTGTGCCTGAATGTTTATTAATGTAGCAGATGCACGTAGACAGAGTCATAAATCATACAGTACAGTAGCATAATAAGGCCAACAAGGCTCCTTGCCTGCCCAGGTAATGGTACTTGGAGCAGTGCCCAGTGTCTCTGGCAGTAGACTGTGAATGTGGACCCACAGTAAGCTGAGGTGGGGAGGGGGGGGATGACACACTGGACAGTGTCCAATATTTCACTGTATTGGGTGATGACTTTGGGAATAGTCTTATGACCCTTTGACCTCAAGAACACCAGACAAAAAAATAAAAGCAAAATGTCAGTTGTGATATACTGAATATTTTTTTATAGGAACGGTCCTTGATTTTTTAAAAGATTCATTTAAAGATCTTTTTTGTTTTATTAAATTAAACATTACATTTTCAATGGCCCTGTTTTCCCTTATACTCCAACCCCGGGTTGCCCTGGAGTTAAAGCCATTAAGGGCAGTGAACAAACTCAAATGAAGCTTTTAGTGCAGGCTCAAGCAGCCAGACAATTATCATTCTAATTTCCTAATCACACTGGATCTCTGCCTCTCAGTTATTATCCAATGAACTCACTGGTTTATGGTCATGAGGCTGTCTGTCAACCAGTGATCATCCTGGCTGAAGGATATTTAACTATCTCACCTGTTGCATCTTTTTGCTGTCATTTAAATGTATGTCACTTTACCCCTCCACCATGAACCACCATTAGTGTCAAAGAACAATCTATGGCTCTCCTGGGCGTTGAAACGGCTGAAATTGATAGGGCTTTACCCCCATACACACTGATTTCATCACTGGCTCAATGTCCAATTATAGTGTCCCTCTTGGTTTAAGTGCAAAAATGCTGACAAATTGTATAACTTGTTTAACATATTTGATGCTGGATAATGAGAAATGAGGATGCCTTTTAGAATTGATTTGATAAAAGGATTTGATGTTAGCGCATTAACAAAATCTTATGACTTACACAACAAATTATGTAGCTTAGTCATGGAAATGTCTCTTCATTGTCTACATATATATATATAAATACATCATGTTAAAGGAAATTGCTTGTTGAAACAGTGAAAGCCTTAAAATATAAGGAAAAAAATAACTGATTAACTAAGAATTATTGTATGATGTCAAGAGAGCTCAGGTGAGAACACTTTTAACAGTCAAACTGCAGGTAAATTGTCACAGGAGTTCGCTAAACATAAGCATGTTTTA
Source organism: Dicentrarchus labrax (assembly GCF_905237075.1). Taxonomy (NCBI): domain Eukaryota; kingdom Metazoa; phylum Chordata; class Actinopteri; family Moronidae; genus Dicentrarchus; species Dicentrarchus labrax. Next base: position 24,172,686 of record NW_026136721.1, on the reverse strand, counting down.
GTGTGATTTATTTAATGATTAGCCAGTCTAATGCCAATCAGCAATGTTGTTATGATCTGCAGGTGGAAGCTGCCAAATGAGTCCTACAGATGGTCATTTGGCAGCACTGTCCAGTTGTTCAAAAGAGGACACATAGTGGGGGTCATCAGCAAAGGCACACCTGCCATTTTCCCCACTAATCCCATTTGATGTGTTCGGGAGATAGGTGGAATCAATGTTTTCTGGAAGTCAGTCTGGGAGTCCAGTTAATAAGCAGGTACTGACGTCTTGGCAAGTTACAGTTAACAATAGATTTCTCAAAAAATAAAATTAAAAATAGAAACAACTACCCAAGATGATGTGGGGAAACGCATTTAAATAAATAAGTAATGATGAAAAGTGTTTATGCAATGTTAACAGCTCGACACCCCATAAACCTTTGATTACTTAAGCCAAAGTTAAACTTTTCAATGACCAATACAGAATGTAAAGGAGTGCTTTCCATTTGTCAATCATTTACTAACAGTAAACACTTCAGTTTCCTGCAATAAAAAGAGTACAGTAATTAAATATCATTTGAATTATGTTTAGATTACATACTGTATATTATTCTATTTACATTTTACTATCTGGGGCTTGAATCTCTCTATAAACTCAATCGATTTGTTAGTATGTAACTTATACTGTAAACATATTTCAGATTTTTAAATGTACAACATTTTTCAGATCTCATTGGGTTTTTTTCCCCTATGGGCCCACTGCTGTTTTATAAAAAAAGTATACCAGGTTGCTATTGTATAAAAACTTCTTAGCTACACCAAAGTAGGTAATTAATAGGAGCCTCACAGAAGACAAAAGGTATAACAGCTATTCACCGAGACAATTGGTACCAATCTCCAGGTTTTATGTCCCTAAGACAGACTCATTATTGAAAGTGGAAGTGATTATGTTTTCCATCTAACAACAGCAAACAAAACAAAAAGCAATGAAGCACAGGGATGATTATACATCAGTCAGTCTTCTGAGATTCTGCAACATGCTCAGGGAGAATTTACTGACCCCCAGCCCAGCTTTAGTAACTCTGTGCATAAGATCTCGTTACAGACAGAAATTCTACTCCCCTCACTCTCAGAACCAATCTCTAAATACCTGTGACAGTGGCCTTCACAGTTTAGCCGGGGCCAAGATGTCAGTAAGTGAAAGTACTGATAGTGCCATATCTGCTAGCCACCTAGTGCCTTCACAGCAAGGAAGCAGTGGGAAAAGAAAAAAAAAACAATAATGTAATATTGCATTTTCTGTTATCTCATCATCAGGTGTGACAGACTTTTTTTCTCCACCGGCTCATACCCAGTGACACCTGCAAAAGAACACCAAGTGCTCTTCACACATTAACTACCAAGAATATATATGTATAAAGTTACCTGTTTCCAGAGCTATCCTTTCAGATTAAAAGACCTTTATATTACATACACGCAGTGGTTCACTTACTTGCATGTCATTACCCCCTCAGCCAGGGGGGCTTCTCTCTGCTGGTATTAACTCCAGGCTGTGTACAGACTGTCTACACGCCGTAATGAGTGGAGCATTAGAGGGGATTGCACGATCTTGTGAGCGTAGAGGGGAAGTGGGGTGTGACGCCCCCTGCCTCCAGCTGAGCACAGCACACAGATGTTTAAGCCTGAGTTCTTGCACTCTGGTGGTGCCCATATATAGGCAGATATAGTGGATGATATGGCAGTTTATTTCTAGCTGTGGCCCTAAGAGCTGTTGCAAAAAGTAAAGGTACAGGAACATGTCAGGGAAAACTCAAGGAGATCCCATTTTTTAAAGGACTACAAACTAACTACATCCCCGCTTCCACAGTCATTGCACATGCCACATCACCTTTAAATACGCCACAAAAGGTGTTTGGGGGGAGGGGGTTATTATTGCCATCGTGTCTCAAGTGCTAATACCTATTCATTCAGGATAATTCACCACAAGTACAATGAAAAAAAAAAAAGGTAATTAAAAAATTACAGGGATATAAAGATTCCATTAACATTTAAATGTATGTTTGTTTGTCCTTCCCTTTGCTCTTTCGGGCTGGCTGAGAAGAAAGGATGGCAGAGGAAAAGAGGACTTTACTAATTACACAGCAGTGGCTTGAGTAGACCCCCTCATATGCTTTGTAGCAGTATTAGACTGGTGCCACTGTGTCTTAATGAAGATTAAGACTACTCTCTATACGGCAAGGTGTCTGAACTTCCTCAGTGACCAGGGGAAATGATGTTGCACACACTGTCTACGCAGCCCACGGTGTTGTCATGACACCATAGATCAGACATGCAGACACGCAGTAACAAATGCTTTGGCATTCAGTAGAGCTGCCACAGCACCACTGTATGAATAACTGATGGACAGTTTGGGATAAGGCATCAAAGATTGATTTATTTCTGTGTATCTCCTACTCTTTGAGCGCCTGTGGGTGAAATGTTAATCAGACTACTAGCAATAGAGATCTCTTGAGGTCAAGAGCTGGTTGCATCAGTTGTTCTTAAGTTCAGACATAGTGTATTTAGAATGTAAGTGTTCACTAAGTGGAGATTAACATACTACTGATTCGAAAGCGCATACTAGCATGAACCAGTTCTGAAGTAGACATTAGCTGTTACCAAATACTTGTACACCAAGTACCTGCCAGGTAACTGAACCAACTGGTAAAACTAAAAACCTAGAAAACATCGTTTAGAGAAAAATATTTTGTTTGTCATATCTGATCTAACACATGTTGAAATTACTGTTTAAAGAATATGGCCCCTAGACTAGTCTTTACTAAGTTGCACTGGTGCACACTGGTTGAGTAAATAACTTTGAAAGTAGCTATTAGTTACTAAGAGCTTAGGTAGGACTGTACTCATAAACCTAGTGATGCATTTATGAATAGCTGGTAAGAACCAATCCAGATTCTTATTTAACAGTTGTTTTTTTTCAAATAGAATAATTAAAAATAGTGCTTCAAACAGTATTTATTCTGATGTTTTTCCTCCATTGTTTGCTGAAATAAATGAATATACAGCTCTTCATGCACACAGAGACACTGAGTGACACAAGAAGGAACAGAAGTGACGAGAGAGAAGGAACAAGACAGAGGAGAGAGAGAGAGAGAGAGAGAGAGAGAGAGAGAGAGAGAGAGAGATGTCTTACACAGTCATGAATGAAGGCTAAAAGTTCTTACTAGCATGCCCTGGGGGCAGACAGGCAATCTGGAGTACTAGAACTTTTCCTGGCGGGTTGCTTCAGTGTCCACTGCGTCCAATGCTGTTTGATTCTTCATCACACATATGTCTATCACGACAGTCTTTTGCTCTGTGGTTGCAGTATCTTTTTTCATCACATTCTGCTACTGGTGCATGGGTGAAACGTCTCTCCTTTTCTGCTCATGATGTGAAATAAATAGACCAATTTGGAGTGGACGTCACCGTTATGTCACTGCAGTTTAGCAACGCATTGTGGTGTCATAAAAACAGCAGAAAAAGGTTGAGAGAAACTGAGAGAAACACGGAGATCCCTGTCCCCAGAATAAAGGAAAAAAAAGTCTAGTTGTGGGAGTGAAATAAGTCTAACACAAAGTCCATAGTCAAAGCTAACATTGCTGCAAAGCTCAAAATATAGTGTGGTTTTAATGTTAGGTAATGTTAGCTTGCTTACTAACGCTGAATTGCTAGCTGACGTAGCAAAATAGTTATACCCCAACAATAAAAGATATAATGTTGCTTTGTCAGTATCATGGATCACTTTAGCTAGTGAAGTAATTTGGCAAGCTAGCCAACAAACATATCCACTTCAGCGAGCAAGCAAATTAAAGTTAGCCAGCCTGCTACAACCCAGCCGCCTGTGTACGGCGCCAGCTGCCCCGTAACGCCAGTGGATAAAGTCAGCTAATTCACCAGATTCCCCGGGCAGTTTTGGCTGGTAAATTTGCTGGCTTGCTGTTTGCAGGTTGCTTTGTCAGCTGCCATTGCGGCACTGCAGCTGGCTTTCTAACCTTAGCTTGTTTGCTCGCTAACATCAGTGCTAGCACAATACTATCTGAGTGGATATGACAGTTGGCTAGCCTGCCAAATTATTTCACCAGCTAACATGATCCGTGATACTAACTTCTGTATTTTGACAAACGGTGCTGATTTGGAAGGAGTATAACTGACACTTGCTTTCTACTAGCCAAGAGCATATTCAAGGCAGGGGCTGAGGAGCGTAGGAGGAGTTGGAGCTGGAGTTGGCTGGCTTGGGTCAGGCGTTGGTTGCTTTGGCGCATAGGAACAAATAGTACATACTACAGAGACACTGTTGTAACGTTATTCTTAATATAATTTGTAATTTTTAAGCAGTCAGTGTTCATTTCAGTGTTCAGTCTCGTGTATGTCATATCACTGTTTTGGCTGATGCCTATGATGGTGTGAGCACTGCGGTTAGTTTAACATCGCTAGCTACTGCAGAACTGTCACTTTCACCAGTTAGGCCCCGCCCACACAATATGTCATCACTGTTTCTAAACCCCAAAAAATAACTATATAATCATTGGAGAGAATATTAAACGATTTGTTTAACATATTGTATGTAATAGACCACAATGGATGTACCTATTTGTTTATGGAACATCAATCCAAATTCTTCATCTGACTGCCCAACAATACCAACAGCCCTCAGACTGTCAACAGAATAACAAACCAGATCCTTTGCCTTACAATAGCATCGGGAGGACCTGTCCAGTTTCCTCTGGAGCAGACATAAATATACATATCCCCCATAATTGAAAACCGTGCAGGCACATGGGGACTTGTCTCCATTTGAATATGAATGCAGTTTTCATTTCATTTTCTGCTTTTTCAAATTCTGCCGAGCGAAAATGATAACCCCAAACCTCACTCACTGCCACCCTTTCTATAGAAATCATTCTGCTAGACACTGTCTCTGTCCCTCCCAATGACCCAGCCCCCTTCACCCTTTCCCTTTTGTCCAAATCAGCTGTTCTCAAAATCAGCACTTCATACAATGGCTTCTGGGACTTCAAAAAAGCTTTTCCTCTATAAAAATCTTAAGGACGTGTTTCTACTGTATATGCGGGAAAAAAAAGCAAAAGGAAGATTCCATATTTTTCTAACCTGGGTTTTATTATCATATTGGTCAATGTAGCTATTGGTCTGTGTAACAATGTGATCGTCCTTGTCATTGTAAAAAGTGGGCACAATTACTTGGTTGGGAAAAAACTCTGTAACAGAGTAAACAAGTCCAGTCTTCACTTAACTATCAAAAACTTGGACTTGAATGTTTATAAAAAGGTCATTTTTCGGTGTAATGGTTAAGTTATGGTTAAACCCACAGGCTGACCTGAATGTCGGACTTTACAGTGGGATGTGGGATATGACTTATAGCCAGTTCAACTGAGAGGTTTTACAGAATGAGAATTCATGCAGACAGTCCAAAAAGGAACAACAAGAAGGTGTTTTTAGGTGTTTTAAAATAATTTAAGGGGCTTATATGTCCTTTGGATTATGTGGTAAAACTGTTCCAGGAGAGTGTTCGTGGTGATGAGTTCAAAGTTATACTGACCTATTGGTTTATTCGCTAAAACGTGAACAATACTATATATATAATACATGCTGCATGAATTTTGTGTATTGCTTTAAAATCAAATCAGAATAAACACAAATGTAATGTAAAATATATTGTAAATATAAGAGTATTTTGTGTTAGTTTGTTTGACATTATTATGCCCATTCAGACATAAAGGTCCAGTGTGTAACATTTAGGAGGATCTACTGGCAGATATGAAATATAATATTAAGAGTTATGTTTTCATAAGTGTATAATCACCTGAAAAAAGGAATCGTTATGTTTTTGTTACCTTAGAATGAGACTTTTTTATCTACATTCTCTCTATTTTTTATCTACTGCTACTATCTACTTAAGTATCAGTTAAGTCTCCATAGAACAAGTGCCTTTACAAAACCTGCATTCTTTAAATCTGAGAACTCAATACTTACTGCTATTTCACAGTACAGTTGAAGCTGCGATTGACAGATCAGACTGGTGACAGCAGATCAAAAGTGCATGATTGTTTTTATGCTTTCTGCCCCTCTTTCTTTATTGCCTCTCCTACTTTCCTTTGCTGAATTTAATCTATACCTGACCAACAGCATATCTAACGTTTCCCTTCTTCTTTTTTGGCTAGACCTCTGCAAAGCGGGGTCAGCCCTATAAACCTAAAAAAGTCTGTTCCTGACTTATTGAGGGAGTGATGAAGTTACACCACTGGTCGGTCAAGTTTTGGAATTTCTGTGATCTCTCTGTTTTGCTGTTGGTAAATGAGTTATGTCCATTACATGCTGTTTGTTGCTCTTTTATATTGATAGTTATTGATTTAAGCATGAGGATTTTGTAACTTGGTGGCTTTTACCTCTATCTCTAGCACTGAGGAGCTGTTTTATACAAGTAGGTCCCTATTTTGTTTTTGTGGTTCTCATGCACAAGGATGCACGTGTGGTTGACACACAACACACTCCTACGAGCAAAATCAGGTGAGAAGACTGATAGCTAGCAAATACTTTGTAAGACCTCATCGAAACACCCTTTGTGTTTTAGTGAGTAACAATGGATGTAAAAGTAACTTTTGTTTGTCAATAATAAATTCCACAGGGCATCTTTAACATCTGCTCAGGGACAAATGAAAAATAACTCTACCTCTGACTCATTTTTAAATGTTTGCTTTCGTGGATGCTTATATGATTCCATAATGTTAATTTTAGAGGAGCTGTCAGCTCCCTTTACAAATTAAATTAACCTATAGATAGAATATTGAAGAATAAATGAAATGAATGAAATAGCAGATAATGAGGCAGCAGCATCACAGCATGAAACATAGACATGTTATTTGTACTACCAGACTGAACCAGAACACCCCACTGAACTAGCATTTAATAGAATTAAGGGTTGATGCAAAAGGCGGCACAAAAGAAGAAGGCTGGCAGTAAATTTGCAAATAATATTTTCTACATCACTCACTTTCTTATTTGCAAAGCATGAAAAGCTTTAGATCAGTGAAACCGCACACTGTTTTCGCACAAGCAGATTACACCATGGTTTTTAACTCAAGATTTACAGTCATTTGTTTGATGTTCAATCGTTTGTTTGGGTTTCACATGCTTTGCTAAATGAGAAGGGATGTATCAGCAGAGCATCCACTAGTGAATATGCAGCTGGGTATTTACCTCTGTGTGGAGAGGCAATGGGGAAGGGGAACAGACAGCCAGTGGTCTTGGCAAGGAAGAAAGGATAATTTTCAAAAGTTTCTCATTTAACTGCTGCAGCTTTTGCATGATATAGAAGAGGCTCTCAACCCTCAGCCAAGACTTATTTGCTATTGGATGCCATTGAGGCTGAAAGTGAGAGAACAACCGCACACAATGGCAATGTACACACTGCGGATGCTTTAGTAGGCACCATTACAAGATTTAAAAGACCAGAAAAGGGATAAAGGGAAAAGATGTGGAACTAACAAGATGAAGACATAATGCCGGGAAAGCAAGAGTATGAAAGAGCGCAGTCAATTTAATTTCTGCAAAAGAAGTCTTGACAATGAAAGCTATGCTGATGAGAGGAGAGGCATCTTCTGACTCTGGCTAAATTAGCATTCAAGGAGTATTTTCTTTTCTTGCAAACTTGCAAGTTTAAAAAAAAAAATCTCACAAATTTAAAAAAAAATAAGTCAGTGTTAAACCTTGAGATTATCAAAACAAGAGTTTAATGAGAACCTAAACGTGTAATGTCTTGGTAATGGGAACACGTCCTTGTCCTTCAGGGAAGTTAATGTTTTAAGTTATGTTGTTGTCTGATGAAGCAGACAGCCTTAAACGCTGCATTAAAATGTAGTTTTCAGTCTCAAAATGTAAGAATTGGAGGAGAAAAACTGGCTTTGGTTAGGATCTGGGAGAGCTGGGCTCTGGATCATTGCTGTATTTACTGCCACACAACACTCCATTATCTCAAAATGACAGCTAAATTGGGCTGTCAACAAAGCTACACTCATCTAAGCAACTTCACTGGTGCATTAGTGCTTCTTCTAAACGTAGATCAGGGATATGGGGCATCTCTTCCATTCTGGAAGCCACAGGGGGAAATTAGAGAGTTTCTGAGTGCTGTACTATTCAAACAGACAGGCTTGGCCATTGGTTGGCTTCCCTTCCCTCGAATTCAAATCCTAGCCAGACTGCTAAAGTATTTTTATGACTGTTGAAAGTTGAGGTGAAAAGAAAAGAAAGTTAAGCCCAGTGAATCAGCCGAACAAAGTCCTGATGAACAATAGTAGCATACAATTGATGGTGTGTTATTTAAAGTCAGTACTACCTTTTTTCCTTTTCTCCTATTTCAACTTCAGCACCAGTAAGGAGAACTGGATTTTATTGGCATTTATAAAGCAGCCACTCTATATATCTCCCAATCCATCTTTCTATCTGTTTGTTTATCAACCCAGTCTACTGACTAGATATCTATAGAACCTAAGCAAGTAACTTAAGTCAACCAACTTAACCTCCTGTGAATTAAATTTCTTGAATATGTGTCTGGTAAATCCCTAAGACAATGCCACTATCTTCATTCCAGGCCATTCAGGACTCGTCCATCCCCTGAGAGACTATACACCTCCTCTAAGCCTGGAAAAAACACTGTCTTGTGTAAATGAATGCTTGCTGGCTACTTACCACTAAGCATAATTAAAAAGGCTGCTACAAGTATGCTATAAAGTTTCATGACCTAATGTATGAATGTCAAATTTCAGGAAAATTGGCAGCTAAAGTCTGTAGAGGATAGGATTTTGATAGCATATTCACTTTGTTTTAGGTCCTCTAAAATGTTTATACCACGTAATGTCTGTAGAACTACTTTGCATTTCTATACAGTCAGACTTTGAGGTATAGCGAGCTAAGCAACATGTAGACTGAAAAAAAGGACAAGCAGCTCATTTATAATCTTTTGGTTAGGTTTTTGTCTCAAATCCACCAGGAGTTCCCTGCCAGATCTATCATCTCGCAGAAAAGCTAGCCTCCATAACAAGACTTTGTGCCTGTGTTTATGCATGTGCATGCCCACATTATTGTCCAGAGCGGTGCAAGAAAATGTGTGGGAGAATATAGTACATTTCAGAAAGTCATTAAAACCTTTTGAAAAGTCCTGTAGCTTTATATGGCTAGCAAGGACAGTCAGATTAGCCTTAAACAGAGATACTGCCTTCTAGCATTGTTTCTCTGTTTGTGCATTTATATGAATAATATAAGACAGATTTCACCAGAGGAAGGTTCGTTCTATACCTCAGCCTTTGCTCCTATAGGCTACATATAACTACACATAACTACACAATCCGTTATACACCAACTGCCTAGTGTGCGTCTATGTGTGTCTGCATACAGTACATGTACTGCATGTGCAAGAGCCAGCATGCCCCCACATCCATGAGACTGAACAGAGCTGAGTGGGCAAGCTGGCAGGTGGGGCTCCTACAGAGAAGACCTTGACTGGAAGGCAAGATACCTTTAAAAAAAAAAAAGTAATTTGCTGCACCAACACAGAAATCAACTCCCAAGAGTTTTATGCTGAGAGAGGTCTGAAGATGCAGTGAGGTATTTCACTTTGCTTGTTGTTGCCATTTAATTTAGGGTGGCTGTCCATATATGGAAAGAGTGGTTAGAATATAGTCTAACCACTCCGTTAATCATTTCTCTCCTTCTAACGGAGAATGTGAGCCAAGAAAAACAGTGTGAATTTTGCTTATAACATGCAATACTAACAGAGATAAATTAAAGCCAAGCTCGAAAGTCTGGGAACATTTGGGAATGTATTGTTATGATAAACCATCTGATGTATTTTGATAAATGTCCTAAAGTACTTTCACTATGTTGTGTGCATCATCAAGACATGTAAATTCAAATTGCCAAAGTGCCTTGGCAGAATATCAGTCAGTCTGATCTAACAAGACTAAATCTATAACTGGAGATAAACAAGGAGAACTGAGTAATTCGAGAAAGCTGAAAACTGAGCTTCATGGGAAAAAAGAAGTGGGGAGGCTAATCACAATGGATCCAAGGCTATAAGCTCCAACTGTAACTAGTATAGATCTCTGAATCCTGTTTACCAATGACCCCTCCCACTCTCCTTCTGCCTCCTCCACAGCTCGCCTTATTCCCATCAAGACAAGACAGGCAGTGGCTAATTACTGTACAGCAACAAACAAACCAATACTTCTCTATCTCCCTGGTCATGTCCCATTACTTCAGCTTAGTTCCCCTATTCATATTTCTCTTGACAGGTGCATCTGTCCATGGAGAATGAGGCAGTGTTTTAATCGGCGGGCAGAGGATGTCGTAATTTAGAGGCGTACCTCTGGGCTAACACGTGGCTCAGTCAAGGTGAAAATGACGGTGGGAGTAGAGTTTTATTGAACACAACGGGGTTCTTGTCAATAACGCTGCCACTTGGCATTGCGTTCGATGCCGTTATTAATGCTTGGGGTCCGTTCGCATCTGTACATGATTGTGCATCTGTGCATGTTTATGTCTGACCTTCAGCAGCAGGTATCAGCGGGTGCAATAATCAGGATACACTCTTTCCTCTCTGCCAGTTTCTCACAGGCAACTGAAGAATGTGTTGAACACCCACATGTTCAAGCTCCGAATCAATGTGAGTCAAGGAGAGTGAAAAATCGGGGGGAAGGAGAGACAATGCGGCGGGAGACAGCGGCAGACTCGGCGCGTGTCTGAGCACGCGCATGTGTGCAACAGAAGAAGAGGAAAGCGGGGAGAGAAATAACAGAGAGCTTGAAATGAGACAGCAAGGATAGGAGTGCACAGATTGATATAGCAATTACCAAGAAAGCTATCCCTCAGTTAGGAATACATCTACATACATTAGAGCCGGGTTGCTCTCCAGCCACTGTTTCTCTGAGGTTGGCTCAGCAAGCGTCTCATACACAAGCGAGGCACACGAAAAGGTCATCACTGGGCAGTCACTGTGCACACACTAACAATGAAGACCCCATCTATCGTGCATGTTGCTCATACTACCGGAGAAAGAGATCCATCTCTTTGGCAAGGGAAGAATAAAAAACAAATTCCCAAAAAGAAAACCACAAGTCTATCTTCATACACAGGTATATTGCACAGAAAAAGAATGTTAGACTTAAAGAGAAAGATCAGCTTCTCCACACTGGTCTGATGTCTATAATTTTTATTGGAATACCACAATAGCTGTTATTTAAGGAGTGTCTCAGTGCGTCGTGCTATAAACATAAACATGGTCAATTACTTGTCCCTGCACAGATGGACGTATGCAGCATTCGGCAAGCGACTTACACTTGGAAGCAATGCTTGCCACAGTGAGATTCAAGGGACTGGATTGCTGTCCCTGAGCTAGCAAGCAAATCCGGTTATAGTTAGCCTATAATGTATGCAGAGTGAGGATCGGCATATGCTTGTGCTGTGTGACTACAGGCCCTGCAATATATAGAGAGAGAGTTTTGCATGAAAATACAATGCTGCTACCAAATTAGAGTGTGCATGTAAGCACACTAGCATTTCAAACACTCTGTTGGTTCAAGACACAACAGACAATGAGAACAAAAGAGAGAAAGGGAGAGAGAGGGAGGAAAGAGGACGGGAGAAGACGACAGAGAGGTGAGGGGGAGTGAGAGAGATGCTGTGTAAATAACTCCCCTAAAAAAGAAGAAAGAGGTAGAGGACAAGCAGATGGAAATAAAAAAAACATGCTAAAATGATCCAGTGCGACTTGGATCTCTGCCGCAGGCTCAAAGCTATGCTCTGCTGGTGTATGCATGTCTGCACTGTGTGTGAATGAAGTCTGTTTTTGTGTGCGACTGTCCTCCCATGTGTGCGTGACTATGTGTGTGTGTGTGTGTGTGTGTGTGTGTGTGTGTGTGTGTGTATATAGTACATACACATCAACTGAGCACTATTCACTGTGTTTTTATGACACATAGTTGCAGGTATACAAGAGCTGTGATGACAACAGGACTCTGGTTGGGAAGGTGCGTTGTTCTCTCTTTGCGGGCATGTGGAAGACAGGAAAGCATTACTATCCAACTGATCGAGGCTGAGGGGTCAAATTGGTAGCGCTGTATCCTGGTCAACTCCAATAGTGAATTCTCTTTGACAAAGCTCAATTCAAGGATCTACATCAAAACATCTCGGCATCAGACGATAGCTTCCATCTCATTAATGTTACAAAACCATACAAGGTGATGCAGTTCTCTTGCTCTGAGCAGAGAATGAGCCACTCTGAAAATCTCTGTTTCTAAGGACTTGCAGGAAAAAAGGATAAAAATGGAAAAGATAGAGAGAGAGGGCAGGGAATAAAGAGAGGGAAAGGATGGACAAGTGATGAAAGTAATTAAACACTGCCATCTGCTGGCCATGGCATGAACACAGTGTACGCTTTGAGTCTGAGGCTAATGTATTTGAACAGCTGCACCTTTGACCACCTGTTTGCACTGATCCAACGAAAGCAGATGTGACACACAAAGGACACAGCGCTGGGCCAAACTCGACATAATAATAAGAAAAAACGTCCAAATTTAAACAAGGCAATAGTTTATCCCTACTCAGAAAGACACAAATTTAATTTGCTGTTTGAGAGAGAAGAAGGAGCACTCGGGACGAGGCAATCATTTTGATGCAATCACAATTATGTTAAAAGACACCATTCCCATCTCCTTCTCTTGGCTCATCTAATCGAAGACAGCAGCAGCAGAGGAATAAAAGGAGGACCTTCTATAAGTCATCCTTGAACTGGCAGGTGTTTACAGTCGTAGTGTCGTTTGTTTCTTTCTGTTCTCTCCTGCGTCTCTCTCCAGGTACCGCACTCCTAACAACCACAGTGTTCACTCACTCATCTGGGCCTGGGGTTTAAAGATTTTGAGAAAACGGCAGACGGGGCCAGACGGCCATTCAGCGGCTTTTAGTCTGTGTGCTGCAAGTCTACTTAAATAGCCCACTCGAGTTGTGGTGTATCAGGGTCGGTCATCTGACTCCCTTTTGGAAGGGAGGGAGATCATTAACTGATTTAGTCTTTTGATATAAAAGAAGTGTGTAAGATGGAGTGACATCTAGCGGTGAAGTCGCAGATTGCAACTAACTGAACACTGCTCAAGTCTGTATTTAACGAGTATGAGAATGGGCTGTGTCGTAGGAAAAACTACGGTGGCCATTAAGATTGTGAAAAAGTCGAAAGGCCCTATCTACAGCCAGTGTTAGGTTTGTCTAACATGGTGGTTCAACATGGCAGACTTCATGGAAGGCAACCCGCTGCATTTGTAGATATAAATGGCTCTTAGGTAACGAATTAATACAACACTATAAGACAATAAAACATAGCTATTAATAGTATATTCCATTTCTGCTAATAGATCAATTCCTAATATGTTCTTATAATTCTGTTTACCTTGCTTCCTTTATACTATTTTTTATTGTTAATCCTGTCAACCCCTGGATCGTGACATAGGCTAACGCAGAGTTTTCCTATCTCAGTTACCTGAGTCATAGCGTGTCTTGTATTTCTGTATACTACAAAAAGGTATCTATGAGAAGTACTTACTTTGCTGCTGTTCACAAGCTGATGCCTTTGTGTGTGACACTTCAAATAAGTGTGAGAGAGTGGGAGAGACCTACGGTCATAATTTGAAAAGGCTGTATCAGGTGCTTCTTGCTTTTGACTGTATAAAGATAAGGAGGCTCAAAGCAGGTGAATGACAGGGAGACAAAGAGAGATTTTTTGCATATTAAAATAAGTATGGCAGTTACGAGGTGAGATGGAAAGAGTTGCAGTCTGTCTGTTTCCTGCCTGCATGTAAATGCTCACAGATAGGGACCTCAGAAACGGTTCTGTGTTTGTGGTATAAACAGCTTAAACGAGGTAGGTTATATTACCTGCATGATTAAAAAAATAAAATGATTGTACATTTGCTACAGTTAATTCATAATAACTCTCCTCTTGCTGTTTTTAATGTTCTTTAAATCTTAAAGGATTGCTATACTGTGTATGTGTGCTGTGACCTAAAAATCTATGCCTGTGTGTGCTACAGCGTGTCTTTACCCACATACCCGTAGGGCCTTGACTCCATCTGTCCTCCCACTGAGCTCAGATCCCCAAATAAAGACTTTCATTCCAACATGACAGAGCTTTTCCTGCATTGCGAATTTAAAGGTGGCCATCCTCAAATTCGGTGCCACCTTTACAAAAAGCCTGACCGTGTCTGCAATACTGAAAACCTATTCCAAAAGTGTTGTGTTGAATCCCTTACTGTCAACTTTTATTGCAACAAATGAATCAGCCCAGGGTGGTGCTAGGTGAAAAGACAATGGATTTTGGATGATACGCAAACTAATTAGCACTGGCATAATAATGCTAATAATAAAAAGCATAGAAAGAGAGAATGGCTGCTTTTTTACTAGTCAACAACAGATCTAAATGTTAACTTCTTCATCATTAACTGACTTACTTGAAGACCCATATGACCTACCTGTGGCATTTGTTTGACATAGGAGGTGGTCCATAAATAGTACACAGATCTTGCACATCTGTCTAGGACAGACTTTTAAACCAATTCAAATCATTCTTCAGTGGATCATAGTTTTATCACCTTCAAAACATTGACATTTGAACAGCATACTCATTGTTAATATTAAGGTCCAATTTTAGTGACTCTTAAACTTATCTAAAATTATCAGAACTTTTGCAATATTAACTTTCCAAACACCTATGTACACAGCATCCTGAGAAGAAACACTTCCAATATACTGGTATGTTATGAGGAACTCTTTAAAGGTAAAAGGCGGAGGGTGGGTTCATGTTGCCTCTTTGTTATATGCCAGACGACACTGATATTGAGTGAATTTGAACCGATGCTGACCTCCCTTTTCTCTCTTAATAGATCCTGTATCTCAGTGTCCTAAGTTGACTCATTCCAAACTAATTCTGGGCGTCATTTAAAAAAAAGTATAGATGAGGTCATCCCCTCTTTCTTGTCTTATTCATAGGTTGCCCTTTCACTCCAGCTATAGGCCACATTTGTGCCCCCTGCATTTAAAAATCGTGTCTAACCTTTTGTGTCACGGACTGTACATGTTCAAGAGCGGTTGAGGGAATGTGCTCAACATCCTTGCCATTTTAATTTTAGTGGCATACGAGCAACAATCTCCCTTCCAAGACCGAGAGACCTCAGGATGTTTTCCCTTAATTAAAGATGGAAAAGAATCCACATATCGGGTAATCTATATTCTCACTGGTTTGTCTGTGTTGTTGTGCTGCTTTTTTTCAGCTGACTGCACATTCTTGGCATTGAGAAGGAGGAGATGAAAGGTACTCTGTGTTCTTTTCTTCAGTCAAAAAGGAATACGCGTTTACAGTGAGATCAGGATTATTCATTCATGAGTACGTGTGAGACTAGTATATTATTTTTTTGATTTTTGTGTGTCCTGTAATGTTTGAGTGAAAAGCATCTGTGACAAACATTGGTGACAGAATAGAGAATCAAAGTCAGAACTAATAGGCGGTGTAAAATGATGAAATCTCTTCGGCTGACAGAACACTTTGTCCATATGCAGTCGCTCATATCCAGTAATAATATGAGCACCAACATACTACAGCTTTTTAACAAAAAAAAAAAGAGACCAAAACAAATGAAAAAAGGCTCCAATATTAAAAGCTTTTTTTCTTGATAGTCTGTGTCTGTGCTGACTATCAAGAAAAATCCATCTGCCATCCATGCGTCCAACCATTGCAGAAGAGTCAAAGAATGAGCAACAGATCAAAGCTAACTTAGGACAGGGAGCAGCACCCCAAAACAGATAAGCGCAATCATCCGACTCTGCAGTATCCAGAGAGACTCCATTACAGAAAACAAAGCAAGCGTGCATGTGAGTGCTCGTGGGTTTATGTGGATGGAGAGAAAAAAAAGACTTAAGAGAGTTTGGGATTATCTGAAAAAAACAGTGTACAGCTGCACCCATTGTATCGTTGTATAACAACAACATATACACCCCAAATTAGTAATTATATGCACTGCTGTATGTTTGTGTTTTTATCTTACAAACACTCAAAGTATAAATGTACAAAAGTGCTCAAAACATGTAGCCCATGTGCAGGCACACAATCCTGCTACCGCCATGACTCACAGCTCAGTATCAGGTCATTACTATTCTGAGAGGATCTGACCATAGTCTGTGTCTCTGTGGTAAGTTAGGAATTAAACATGCACCAGGCAAGCACAGAGGGCTAAGCAAAAGGGCAATTTGTCTCATTTAACTGCTGCCTGTCTGCCTGTCTGCCGAATAGAATCAAATTATGCAGGTCTTTTGCTTTTCTCAAAGCCGTACTGTTTTACATAAAAACAGAGTCGATGTGATTACTTTAGGCCACGGCCTCATGCAGAATAACAGGATAGCAGGTTCAGAAGAAGCTAGGATTTAGTTGTTCTCAAAGCATCTAAGATTTTAGCACTAATACGTTAGATGGATAACTTTAGTTGTTCATCTAATGTATCAGTGTCTGTGTTTCACCCTAATGCTCTAACATTTACCCCCGCAGCAGCAGCAGCATTAAGTCAAAATAGAGACTGCTTGCAATTCCCAAACATTACCACAAGGGGTCACTCACTTACTGTAAACTAGCAACCCTGACTGCGTTCATGTTAGTATAGAAACAGAGCAGTAGTGTGTAACTGCATACTTAACTGAGACAGAAAGGGGAAAGAGATAATTTTGGCCAAAGGAAAAACGACACATTGTCTAGGAAGTATGGTGCTGTGATTACAGTTCAAACTAAATTACCAACCTTGTAAAATATGCATAAATGTGGGTATAGAATTAAACATATTTTAATAGTGTACAAAGATAGGTCATGTCTTTTGACTGTTTCTCCATAAGTGTGTCACTCATCACAACATTACACACAGTCAAACACATTATTTACCTCAAAATAAATTAAAAATTATGATTGATTTATAAAGGACTCCTGAATATATTGTACTGCATGTGAGCCTCACATAACCCATCTCAAAACAATCAAGACATCATGAACATACTCACTTTAATGAGAAAGTCCTCTCGCGTCCATAATTATAGATTACAGACACAATCAGAGCATTCACTGCGGCTGATCTCGTATCACTTGGAGATTAACTACCTTAACAACTGTATTGTACTTGAGAGTTTGCCCATTACTTTATACAATTTCTCTGTTGTTTCCCATGAGAGCTATGACATCCAAACTCAGCCTCCTGAAAATGTTCATAATTAAACTCAACATCTTATCTTAAGAGTCAAGGTTTATTCATCAAATATAATTGTGATCTCGAAAATCAGAACTGTGTTGAATCTAAAAATGTATCTAACACTGCACACTAAAGTATGTTCCCCAATTGGTGAGTTTCACTAATAGCACTTGTAACAGGTGTGTTCCAGTGAAAATACTTATATCTTCTTCAACATCACTGTAGACATGGCCAGGCAGATTCTGTGGCAGTTCATTAGAGATATAAAGGAACAAAACTCAGATGCTGCAGACAGAATCAGATGAGATGGTTAGAGAAAGATACAACTATTTATCCCAGAGAGAGAATTGCAGTGTGTAGCAAGTCATATGACTACTGAAAAAGGATAAAATACGAGCACATATCAAGCACAAAAAGCAATATAAGTAGAATATGTAAATATTTTTACAAATGTAAAGATCACTTGTAACAACAAAAGCTAAGACTGCTTCTGCTGTATAGACTAGGTGGGATAGTGCACAAAACTAAATGTGGTGTTTAACTAAATATATAAATATATATATAAAGGTGCAGTGGGTATGAGTACAAAATAGCATTGTTAATTTGGGGCTGTAGAAATATGTAATATTCATAAAGTTAGCAACATATTCTCCAGGGCTGTAGTGATTGATGGAGCATGCACTACATTAAACAAACCTCAGTCAGGCAAATCTATGAAAAAATCTTTAGTCCAGTTAATATAAAGCATTAATTTACATTAATTGATAATAAAATGAACACAATAGCTGCTTGCATTAGGGACAAATTTAAGTTAAAAGTGGAGAAATGCAGATGTTTCAGAGCACCAGTGCAGTGCAAATATTTTTACCAATATGTAAGACAAAGCTCTTCATCACCATCCCCATAACACCAAATAATATTATATAAACTTCTTTCTTCTTCTCCATCTTCTATTTTGTGATGTCTGTTGCTGTCTCTGATAGTGTGCAATATGTCCTTTTGTTATGTTTGTTTGTCTTTCTACCTGCTGTTCAGGACTTTCAATCTTAATAGTCTGTATTTCATTCATTTATTTGACACCGACAATACATAGAGGTATTGTTACATTTACATAAAATGCAACTGATGCTATGTATGTAAGACTTATAGCCATAGTTAATTGGCATTCCTTGTCCCCGGTTAGGCTTTTAGGGGATACAACACATAATAAAACACTATAAGATATGAGACAAACAATAAAACAAGCATAAACAAACAACCACAACAAACACTAACTGAAACCAGAAGGACTGAAAACACACTTAACAGCAACAAGAAAGAAAGAAAGTGCTCACCAATTTGCTTTTGCTCTCAGCCGTGGTTTTGCATTTTAGTTAGTACTGAAAGCTTTACCTGATTACCTGATTGAATTAAGGTTGCATATGAATGAGGGAATATCATTTGGAGGAACAGAGGTCTACCTACTTGGCAAGTAGCACTGAGGCTGCTGTGGTTGTTCGAGCTCCATACTAAAACACTTCATGTTGGTTTTTCATTTAATCTGTCTCCCATCTGTATATGTGTCCGACATAAAACTTTATCAGGAAGAAGTAGACTGTTAATCGCACTGTACGCTGATGTAATGCCCCTGTAATGTTAGGAGTCTTAAAGGAAAATGTGCATTAATTTAAAGTTGTTCTGTATGTGTCAGCTGAATCTCTAAAATCTATTTGCAAATACAAACTAGTAGTCATCAGTCAGAGAAAATCTGATACATTTATTTTAAGAGTACTGCTTTTACTGTGAAACAGTGGTCTTTAAGCCTGCTCCTCAGTGGCCACAGTACTGCTGATTTGCATGATCTTATTTTTGCAATCACAGCATGTTTTAATGAGTATGTTTGTAGTAAAATTGGCAGGGCACAAGATCTTGATCCATCATCCAGAAACACCTCAACCTGTCAACACGATCACCTAAACAGCAAAAAGCTCCCAGCTTTGAACAAACAAACCAATAGTTCACCATCAATGGAGAACCACTAGATGGCAGCAGAGAATCATGTCAGGGAGCAAACTCCCAGCTTGTTGTGTCAGTAGATTTAAATAAAGACGGCATTAAAGTTGAATGCGAAATCTCAAAATATTACAACTCTACACCTTAATGTAGAGAGTGTAGTGAGTAGAGTGTAGAGGAGCAGTGGATGATTAATAGAAACATATAACCATACACACATAAGCCATGTGTCAGAGATACAGAGATAACAAAAAATACATAAACTGCATAACGTTCTTATAATATCAAACGTGCCATTGTGAAAGCAACACTGGCAGCCTTCACAAACAGTGCAGATAAGAACTCCTGCTGATTTTTCTAATGTGTAATGAATGTGTCTGACAGTAGAAATGTTTACTTGCACACAATAGAGGTACAATAAAAAAATAAAAATAAGAATGATGATTTGAATAATGTCTTAGAGGCCAAGTTCCCCATAGGCTGTAACCTGAAATATGCATGTTTATTTCTTATAGTCAGAAAAAGATATGAAAGGAGAGTCTTAGATATCATCCACAAAATGTCAGATCATATTAATGAGCCTACTGTACACCAAGCTATACTGTTCTCACTGTTATGTAATACATAATAATAATAATAATAATGTATTCATACCGCACATGTCATATGTTGGGAAAAAAAACTGTTGCTGCATTCAGGAGCCTTTGTCTCTGAGCACTGAGACACGATAGAAATCTAGGTGTGTTCATTAGAGAATTGCCTTGAAGAGAGCACGAAAGAAAAACTGAATGCTTGCAACTTACATCGAATTCATTGAGGGCAGCAGCCAGCTCTCCAATGCCGGCATGGCCGTGCTTCTCATCAGAGGGTGACGTGGCCTGAGCAGCACTGGAAATGCCCCCAATGGCCTCCTGAACCTGCTTGAACACGTAGTCTCGGTTGGCACGTGTGGCTGCTACATCTGGGTGGCGCAGGAAGGCCTGTGAGGCCGTGTACAGCATGGTGGCATTTTTCTTGAGGGCCCCACGTGCGGCTGCCATCTCATCTCGACACTGGGGGTCTTTCAGTTCCTGAGAAGGTGACAAAGGTTAGTATTAGTAATTAATAGTAAGTAAGCACTAATAATGATTTAGAAAAGCCAGAACATATTTAGGAATTAAGAAACATCCTATGCAATATGTGTAACAGTAAAACAGTGTAGTATTGCTTTGAGAGCACAAAAAGGGATTTTGAAGTCATCTTTAATTCACAATACAGAGAACAAACTGATCCCTGTTCAAGAACCGTCCAAAAAAAGTCCATGTCAAATCTGATGAGTTGGTATTGTTCCAACCACACAAAGTTAGGGCAGTGTCAGCAGATCAGCAACCCTGGAAGCTGAATTGGGTTCAGTTTAGTGTTTTTCTCTGGGATATTTCAGCAGGGTGGATGCTTGCCAACGTCACACTTGTGGGAAAAATCTTCTGAAAGCTTTTTGTCACACTGTAGGCCCTGTTAGAAAAACACTTTCATGTGTTATCCTCCTCCCAAATAAGCACTGATGTGGATATTTTGCTCATTTTCAGTGATGAATTCATTTCAAATGCTGCTGAAAAACAAGAAATTCTGGCAAGCATTACTAACTGCACCTTTCGGCTAAAACTGATCACAGTAATAATGAGTACCATTAATCTTTTGCTAAAATGTTTTATTGCCCATGAGCTGTAACTAATAGTGTAAATGATCAATACATATGAAAGAAACCACTCATATCATCATGATAATGTCATAATGTCCACTTTGAATTGTCACTGCTGTTCAGCTACATAAGCCCACAACTATTAGCACAGTAACTGATTGAAAATAGGTTCATTTTCTGTTAAAATAACCAAATTTCCCTTAAAGGAAAAAGTTGCATCTTGTTTAATTACATCATAATGGCAGCGTGTGTCTGTCTCCATAAAAGCTAGCCTTAAAGGGACAATGCCTGTTATACAAAGCAGTTAAACTGCATTTTATTATGGAGTATTTTGTCAGAATCACACCAATGACACCACCACTCTCTGCACAAGTCAGATATAATTGTTTTCAATACACATGCCCAGTAGATTAGTTGAAACTTGGTTTGAGTTTGAACAACAAGCGTTCTCATACAATACCTTAAACTCATTATTGCACTATTCATCTCCAGTTGTCCACCAGTATTCTTCTTTGCATTTATAACCCACGAATGAAGTTTAGAAATTACCAAGACAGACAAGTGTAGACACTTGTAGGAGCTTTCTCTTTCATGGGAACCCAGAACTCAAAGTCAGAAGTGGTTTTACTTTTTCTGAGAAAGACAGAGCAGGATGCAGGGGGCTTCCAGTTACCTGCTGTCTCCGGGCTGCCACATAGTTAAGCTTCACCATCTCCTTCCCAAACTCCTTGAAGCGGTTGGCCAGGTCCTGCTCATTGGTCGCATTCTTCACTCCCTCCAGAGCCTCCTCCACCTGTCACACACACACACACAAAAATCTTCCGAGAGCTGCATGGATGCACCTGAGAACTAGCATACATTTATCTATATAGTCTAACTCAGTAATAGACCTTAAAGGTCCAGTGCGTAGGATTTAGCAGATGAAGTGGCTGATACCAATGTCCTCACCTTTCCGTTCAAAGTGTGCAAGAGAAAATATGGCGAACGGCCCAATCTAAAGTCAGTGTTTGGTTTGTCCATTCTGGGCTACTGTAAACACATGGCTGTTTAACATGGCAGACTCCATAGAAGAGGAGCCGCTCCCTCTGTCTTTAGGTGATTATACACAAATGAAAATATACCTATGAATATTATATTCATGTTACAATATACATAAAAGTAAAATTATAACAAAACACTAGCATTGGGTGAAAATTTATTTTTACTCTTGTGTTATTACAACCAGGTTGTGAAAGACAATAACCATATAACTATGCAATTTCAAGGGGTTTCATTTCATCAGTTTCTGGGTACATTCTGACTCTAAACTCCTTTCTATCCCTAATGAAAGCGACACACAAGATGTAATGGAAAAGAGAGACGAGAGAGAGATAACTTCTAAGTGGCCTTTGATGGCAGGGCTTATACTGGCTTGAGTTAAGCTCCTCTGTGGGCCTCAAGAATGAAGCCTCGAAAAAAAGGTTTGAATGTGTGTATGTGTGTTTGTGAGAGAGGGACAAAGTGTGAGTGAATGAAGGTGCATGCCAACCAGAGTTTGTTTCAGATTATACCAATTGCATATCATTCTTTCTAACACCCTGTATTAACTCCTTCTTTCAAAGCCCTGAGACACTTGCAAAGTAGAGTACTAAGAAACCTACCTTCTTTAAATGAATCTACAGTGAGTGAGTGGGATGGGAATGTGTAGTTAATCACATCAGGATACCACGGTATGATATTAATACAGTAAAATAAGTGTGTTCCCAGTATACTCCTCCATGCCTCATCTATATGTTAATGTGTGCAGAAATTGTGATAAAAGCATACATTGGTTCTGTGGATTATACAGCACCAGGAAGTCATTTCTGTGACATTCGACCACAATTTTAAGTACAATGTGAATGCAGGGCTTACTAATGCACTTGTAGAAAGATTTGGAGAGTCTGTAATTTACCAACATGTTAAATATTAACATGAATATTTAAAGTGTTCCAGCTCTCAGTTCTGACTGCAACTCTAACACAACACAACCAATAAGCTGGCACATCCTCATAACTCTATGAGGCCACAGGGTCATATCAACCAGCAAACACTACTGTTCAAGAAGCACACTCTCTTCAGGCAGAAGAATACAACATTTGATTTAAAGTAAGGTGATGATCGCTCTTACAATTTTAAGATGAGACAGCAGCCTCATGACGTCAGCCATGTCTGCAAGGATGAGCAGGCGGGTGACAGCAGAGAGCAGGGCGCGGGCGGCCCTCACCATGGTGCCACGTTTCACAGAGGAACACGGGTCATCAGCGAACTCTGACGAGGCAATGCGCATTGTCTCTCCTGCAAGAGGGAAGGGAGAAAACTGTGAGTGGAAAAGAGTGGGAGGTTATATCTGACCTTAAAGTGGACAGTATATAATTATTATTCGTATTTGGGCTTGCATATTGTATACAGCCATTTAATATTGTTTTTTATTATTAAGATAAAGTGAGCTAATGTTGGTGGTATAACTACATTGACATTACTGACTGTTCCTTGAATGTGTGTCTGCTCTGTATATAAAACATTTAAAGCCCATTACTAACTTTCCTCATCCAATTGAGAGCTCATAAAGCCGTGTTGCTTGTTAGGAAATAGAGTGTTCTGAATTTAGATTCAAAGAAGACCCAGTTTGCTCAAAGCCAAACAACTACAGAGCTTTACAGAATAGTGATGACTGGTGAGCTGTTCCTCTACATAAAGTGGTTTAGTTATGACCTTCCTTCACCCATTTCACCTTAGGTCAAGTAACATTCTAGAAAGCATTTATTCCACCGAGTCTCTGAGCAGCTTCCTCCCTCACAGCTTGAATAAACTGCATAAATAAATAGTTATTGTTATTTAGTTATTATTTTATTACATGTGTTTCTTTGTTTTAAGCAGAGACAATGCCTTTTTCAGTGTTTATTTAACCCTTAAAAATGTCATTTTGATGCTTTTACTAAACAAAATATTGGTGAGAAAGCAGGCTATTTTCTAAATAATGATGCAAAAGTTCCTGCTGGGTCAGTAGCAAAGTGGCAGCAGGTCAAAACAGTGCCAGCTCTCTTAAAGAATACTGAGCAAAAATAAGCTTTTTGTCCTATGGTGAAAATAAAATGCATCTGACACATCCTTACATATATACAAGGCAGGTGTTTGAACTGAAAAGGCAAACAAGTTCATGACCCACACACACACACACACACACACACACACACACACACACACACACACACACACACAAAGACTGTTGCTGGTAGTGCCATAAGTCTGTCTGGCCCAGTGATGAGCTAGTGAAGAGTGACAGTACAAAGGGCCTGATTACTGAACCCCTCTGTGGTCGGAAATCAGCATCTATAATTTAATCACGACAAGATGAATGGGGTTTGGGATGATGAGGTCATGATGACAGAGGTCTGATGAGGTGACGACAGATTTATGGGTGTTTTACAATTCACAATGACCTTAACTAGGCCGCTGATGCCATTTGGCTGGGAACACCTTCTAGCTGATGCTAAAGGTCTTGTAAAAAATGAGATATTCACTGAGAGTCTGCTGCTGAATACAGTACAAGATAGCATATTTCTAGCCTCACAATTCTAATGTCCTTAATGTAAAGCTGTTTTCCCTGATAACTGGACATGTAAATATATCCAACCTAGCAAAAGAAGCGGAGTATAAAGAGAGAATGAAGGAAGTGCAGCCCTTCTGTGCTGAAGAGTTTTTGAGTGTGCCCATATTTTCATAATGGCAGTAAAAGGTTAGCAGATGTGGAGTATTAACTTTCATCTCCTATTCTAGTGCCGGTCTTTTCTTAACCAAAGTTCCCTGGGAAATACAGGTCCTGCGTTTGATACACGGCCGGTTTCAGAAGGCAGAGCCTTGCAATCATCATTATTCATGAGCACAAATGTACACATGTCCAAACACAAATATGCTACATTAGTTGAAAACACGCCCTAAGGATTTAGAAGCTCTTCCATAAACCTTTTTTAACACAGCCTTTCTCTGCTTTTGGTTCGCATGCCTAACAAGTAGAAAAGATTGGTATTGTCCTTTTTGATGTCAGCTGTGGTGATGACCTGCATGGCAACAGTCTATTTCACGCCTGGACAGAGCTGTGTCCCAACGCAGTCAAGTCAGTGTTCAGCAGCACCAGCGGCCAAGTGCAGCTGACAGTGCAGGATGACGAATACAGCTACGAAAACAACATACTGTATGCCGAGCTCCATTTACTCTTTCTGCTGATGTAGTTATTGAACAGGGAATCCAATTCCATTCTGGGGACAAACATTTGATTCACATAAAGGCTCACTGACTTGCACTCAGCACAGAGGAGAAACACTGTTAAACTGTCTGAGCAAATCCTTCCAGAAAGATTTGTTGATCAAGTGTGATTTGTTGAGGTGAAAAGTTGTGTCCATGCAGAAAGTTCAGTGTTAACAGCAACGTCTGAAATATCCAAATTGTTCCTAATGAAAATGGGCATCTATAATGTCTTTAAATTCAGCAAGGCTCCCCACCATCACAGACAGTCAAAGCTTTAATGATGCATGACTTTAGGGTAAACAACTCCAGAATTAGGCTCATTACATTCATGAGGCTTCGTGCTCCAAGTTAAGCCCAAAACTAATGGGTCCTAATCTGTTATATATAATAGCTTTGCCTTGCCACTCTTAACTCTACATATGTCTAAAGTTGTGTAGAGATCTGACTTTTTCTGACATTGAGAGCACTTAATACTTTCTCCAAACATTACAATTTCTTTATCAATTACTCTCTCTATGCAGCCTTCAGTGCTTGAAAAAGATGTTTGTCTTTTCACAGAAAATGGTGCCAGCAGTTCTAATCATTTCAGCAAGAAATGATGCTGCTGAGATCCAACTCAACAAATCTGTAAAATCTGTAAATTAAATGTTCAGGATATGTTCCAAATTGGCAAATGCAGTAGTCAGGACTTAATTTCTACAAAATGAATACAAACTTCAGAAAAGTAGGTTCTATTACTGGGTTGTTTTAGTGAGGTGCATTACATTGTGAAGGTGTACCCTATGAACCTTATATATGTACTTATCTTACAGTTCTTTCCACATTGTGTGACTTTTGTCCTGTAACAATAGAGATAGAGATTTAACAAGATAGAATCCAGATACTCTAAATGAGTGGACTATTCTAAGTTGCTTTATAATGTGAATGTGAGACATAGAACAGTGTTTTTGCATTCCATATGTTACACATATATTGCATTTTCATGATCTAGTCACTATCCTAAAGTCGAATTGGGTTGAAATTGGGTTTTTTCACATATATTTAACAAATCTTTAAAAGTGAGTCCTTTCAAAAGTTATATGGAAAACAGTCTCACAGTCGACAGTGGGATCTCCAAAGGGACTTTTAGTGATGATGGATGTTTCTTATGAAAGTTTAGAAACAACCCACAATCATACACGATGCTATACCATAAACTGAGTATGGGAGTCAGATTCTACTCCATAGAGAAGAAGAGCAATAACAATATTGCTTAGGGCTAGGAGGAATTACTAGACTGACTGCAGTTCTCTGACCAAAATCAGCAATACTATAATACAACAACTTTAAAAGCATGTGCGTTTTATCTTCATAAGAACATTCAACAAGCTAACCTTGCTTACGAACATCCTCCACAGCAGCAATGAGCTCCTCCTTTAGGTCCTGGCTGTCTTTGGCGATCTGCTCCCCCTTTTCCAGAAAGTTCTGGGTAGCCTGCTCAACAGACACTGCCAAGACATGAGCCTTCTTGGAGCGCCCCTTCTTCTTACTGGATGGCCCTTTGTTGCTGGTGTTCACCAGGGTAGTCACCTGGGCAAGAGGAAAGGTCATTAAGGTTAGCTGAGTAACATGCAGTTTGTAAAAAAGTATGTACAAAGGTGAAAGATTGCAGCTTTTGACATCTGGGCTTTGGAGGTTATTGCTGTTGCCATTGTGGAGATAAGAGCAACACAAATTATGGGACTAACACTTCAACTGGAAAATGACATAAAATCAGATATGCATTAAATTACAGTTTTCTGTTCTTCAAGCTCTCAGTGCAGTGTCAACAGCTGACAGTAAATACACAAAGCATCATTAAAAGATAAATAAATATTATAATCTTTATAATATGAAACAGAAGCTGAGCAATGTCCAGCTGTTTCTCAAAAATGTCAACCCAATAACAAGATTCATTTCTACTAATCTACTTATTTCTTGCCTCATTTTCTGAAAATGCATTCCCTTATAATGATTGGAGTCTATGTTTATCCTGGTTTTGGAATGAATAGTGAAACAACTTTAGGGAAAATGCTTTAAACTACAGTGACAAATAACCGTGTCTTTATTCATAATATAGGCTTCCACAACTATAATGAGGCAATTCATTCTAAATGCTCTAACAGCTACAGAAACATGCTAAATTGTACACAGAATCCATCAGTTACATTTCCTCATCTTAGACAGGAGCCACTGAAAAAAATGTATCGCTCAGCTTAAGCAGGAGTGCTGTAAAGTACAATCGGTCCATCAAGCCTTGCTGTCCTTCTCACTGCAAGAGCAATCTAACTGTTATGAAACAGTTTCGGGCTTGTGTCCACATAGTGTTTTTTTTTTCTGGCAGAAAACCGCTGGCAGGGCACTGGGAGAGCTGGATGAAGAGCTTTTGCGGTGAGAGAAAAAAAAAACTCTGCACATGGGTTTTGTTTCTATGACAACACTATCGTGACAATTTCTTACAAGTTGCTATTAGCCTAACAAACAAGCCACACTTGTGTAACAGAACAACCGCAGACAAAGAAGGTGGAAAATGCTTTTCTACTTTCTCCACATTTTACTTGAGTTGTCGTCAACTCCCTTCACTTCACCTGCTTCACTATCTTCAATTTGGCCAGGTCTCTGCTCCGTGTGTGTGTTGTGTGTGTGTGTGTGTGTGTGTGTGTGTGTGTGTGTGTGTGTGTGTGTGTGTGTGTGTGTGTGTGCGTAGGAGTTGAGCCCTGGTTCCCATGATCATAAATGACAGCATAGTTTTCTTTCTTTTCATTCTGACATATCACAAAGCTCAGGATAGACAGACAGGGTCACAACAACCTTTCCCTCCATTTTTATTGGCTACCAGGCTGACGAGTCCCCATCTAATATATGACTGGTTGCCTGAAGGTGACCTGCAGTGACGACACCAGCGCCTTTCTGAGAAGTTCAGAGATTTTCAACTAAAAGTTCATGGAGCGGCTGCACAAAAAAAGGCAGATGGCTTTCCAAAAGAGACGCTGGGTGCTGCTCTCTCTTTATTGGGAACAACTAAAAAAGAGACTGGTGCTCGGGGAAAAAAATGCTATGTGGACACAAGCCATTCCTTGATCTCAGCTCTTTTGGATAGGCTCCACTGCACACAATCAATAGGATGATGTGTTACTAAATCCTAGTGATGTGATGTAATTGTAGTGGTAAAGTCAGCATTTCGCAGAAGCATGTTAAGATACTTAAAGCTTCCAGTACAGTCAAGAAGCGATTTTGGATTGGACTATATAACCGCTGATTTCTCCCCACATCAGTCAGTCAGTCAGGACGATGATAGACAGAGGCATATGTTTACTGCAGATGTGTGTCGGTTCATGTTACTGAGTAAAGTTGTCTAAGAGCTTTCTGAAAGACCCATTTCACACAAGCACTCTGCCTTAAAAAGTCGCACAATCAAGAGGAACACGTATAGTCACTAAAAGCTGAAAGCTTTTAGCTAATCAGCAATCACATAGTACATTCGGAGATGCAAGCCTCTGGGTTCAGAAATATTTTTTAAGCACTTGGAGAGAATCAGGACTCACAATAAGGCAGAGTGTTTAGTTCCGGCTTCTTTAAATAATGTGAGAAAATAAGACAGTTTTAAACCATTATATTGAGCTGTAATTAAAGTGCCATCTTCATCAAACCAGACTGATCAGCTCAGCTGAAAGAGAAAGTCTTACTTTGAAAGTAATTAACAGACACCTATGAAACAAGCAATACATTAAACTCAGTCAGCCTACAGGACAGGCAACAGAACAGCTGCCTGTCAATAATTCATTAAAGAGTGGAATTATTTCCACTGCTTGTATGTCGGTTACACCTTGACTGGACATAATGACAAGTCTGTCTGAGGCCAGAGAGGAATCACATGGACAGAATTTCTCATTACCACACTATACACATCAGTCTGACTTCAGCTGAACTTGCACAATGGGATAATAGGATTCGTTTGTTGAATATATCAGAGGCTTTCACTCTGAAAAGGTGCTAAGAGCAAAGTTATGTCCTGTCTTGGCTGTGGGGCTTCCAGACTGGAATAAAAACTTTAATGATGTATGTCCTCGCTCATCATGGATCCAGGAATAGTAGCGCTGATGTAAGACTGAGTTAACCTTTTCAGTCATTATGCTTTTTAAAGTATTTTTGTCTAAAAAGTAATTCATAATTAAATAATGTTATTTTTAGAATCTGTATTAAAAGCTGCCCTGATAAACTAACTTTGATACATCTGTTTACCATCAACTCATCTGCTCAAAAATCACCTTACACAGCTGAACGAGCGCTCATTATGAAGTGCAATGGTGTGTTTATTTCAATCTAAGTTTGCTGAATCAATAACTCATCACTATATTTACACATGAACGCACACACAAAGTCTCTCCAACTCACACACAGACACACTCATGGGCCGGCTGCCCACATGAAAGTGTAGATCTACCTGCACCGACGAACAAACGACCACAGTCAATCAAACACAGTCACACAAATACGTTCTACCTCACAGACCACATTAAGAATTCTTGTGATTGGGGGTCAACAAGTAAATCAACAGCATACTTATGTGTCCAGTCTGATTCAAAAGCAGCAGGTGATGCAGGAAAGAGATTTCCGTCCTTAATCATTACAATACAATAGTCTGTTCCATACATCAGATAAAGACTGCCAGTTGGTTGCCTGTTGCAGAGTCTTTGTGATACACTTGCTAATGAGAAGACGAAGACTTTATTTTTTTTAAAGTAAATCATATATCAGGACAGCACAAATATAGGCATTTGGTCGAGAGTTAAGCCACTTATCTTAGTTTATGTGTTAGCTTTTGTACATTATTGCTTGCCATTATTAAAAACAATAAACAATTTCTTAATCTTTTTTTAATCAGGCTGTCTCATTTTCCAAGAGAGACCTGATAATAAGAAACATTCACAGAACGCAATCACAAAAGGAATAAATAAAACAGGTGCAACAATCACAAAAAAACATTAGATAATAAAGCTCTAAAATCTCCAGTGGGAATGCAACACTCGAGTTTTAGGGCACTAAATGTATGCACAAGTACTGGCTAAAGAAGGGTACTGAACATTTTACACCGAAGCTCACAATGAATTTATTATTAGTGTTCAGAACAGCTTAAATGCACCGCAGAACAACAACATAGTTTTGATCTGAGCTTGTGACTTTGTTGCAGTGTTAATGAAAACATAATTTAATTTGTTTAGCACTGATAATGCCCATACCATTATACAGTAGATCCACTGCCAGCTTGCAACGGACATTGTGAATTAGAGGCAGCAATGTAAATATGTCTGAAAGAGTAGGGATGAACGTTAAGTCATTCAACCACATTCCTGTTTTTGCTTCATTATTAGGATCCGGTGTCCATTATACCATTATACCAGCTCACTACATGTCCAACCCAATAACCCAACATGTAATCTGGTGTGGCTGTTTTTAAATATTATTTGTGCATTAGTAAAAGTTTCTTTAAATAAAAGATATATGCCTTTTGAGAAGGTTGAGGTGTTAATTAAATTCTCTACAGCCCCAGAGCCTGTGTCGCTGTAGTTCTGTGGAACATGTACATATTAAACAATATCACAGAAATAAGAGAAATTGTAGACCAGGATGACTGCAAATTCCAGATGCTGTCATTTGCCAGACACTAGCTCCGTCAGATATGTTTGCTTAGAGATTAGCAGTCAAGAGTATAGATTTCTCATTTACCTCTGGACCTTGGGGTTAATAAGATCTTTAACTTCTATGTTTACATAATATCATTTGTAACTCTTCCATGGAACAGAAGACGAGAACATACTGAGTTAAGGGTGTGCATGATTCACCTGCACTTCAAATGCTCATTTATTCATTAACACGGGGCTGGGCATTGGAATACACAGAGATAAGGCTGCTGCATGTGTCATGTAGCTTTCCACAGGGATTGACTCAGTCAAGTTGAAGCTTGTTGACGTTTTGTTCTGCAACAGTGACTTAAAAAGCTTGATGTATATTTAATTATGCCTGCAATAACCTCACAGCATGCACTGAGGCTGATCCAATTTATCTACCTTCATACAGATTTAACTGTGCTATTTTTATGAAAATATCTTGCTGTCTCTGCACGCATGTGTCAGGCTGAATATCTTCAGAATGAGTGCATTGACAAACTACCATTAACACTTAATGAGAATGGACTTAAACTTTAAAAACTGTTGCAATTATGAACATGTGTATTATAGGCCTTTGGCACTGCAGACATTTTGACTTGTCATAGTAGGAAAAGCACATGTGATACTAACAATCGCTGCGTTTTATATAAATGCCCAAGTAAGCCATGACAGTGCGATGGTGAGACAGCGTGCACAATACCAGAACCCTGAAACTGAAGCAGCTATCATTTAATATCATTATTCACATGTGTGTTTTTCTTACTGTGACAAGAAAAATGTCTATTAGGTTTTATGGCTATTAACAATATGTCAGTCCCCTTTACTGCTGGCCTGCAGTATATGGTTAGTTTCAGCTAATCTCTTCAATTCTTCTTTGTCAATGCAGTTTGTCTACATTTAGAGTGCTGTCATTATTTTCCAGACTGGTCCCCTTAAAAAGATTTAGTGGCATCTAGGGGTTAAGTTGCAGACTGCAACAAACACCGCTGGCGTGTTTTTGTTGTCCAGTTTATTTATGCTATTCTGTGTATGCACATTGAGAGCGATTGAGAGTTAAATTCATTGTATATGTACACATTCCTGGCCAAAAAAAAGGTTTTCTGATTCTGTGTTCGACAACCTGGGAATGAGAACAGGCTGTGAAGTGATTGGTGTGTAGCTTTAACATAGCAAAGACCAAAGCAATGCAATGATTATTTTACAGCCAACCGATTATGTTAGCTGACAGTGAACATAATGCACCTTTGTAGCAGTGGTTGTAATTGTAACTATAATTTGGTTTTTTTCCATAGCGTACATAACATCATCTTGTCTACCCTCATATTACTGGCTGTACTTTTTGAAGTCAGATGAGTTAAAAGGATATAGTACAAGTAAGCCGAGTGAAGATGCTTTACAGGCTGCTGTGTAGTTCCAGAAGCACGGACGGAGAGCTAATTTGAAGGCCCTACATAAAGGTGCAGCAGAGTTTACACTGATTAGATGAAGCATGGAGATATGATTTAACAGACATCCCTGGGAGGGAGCAACATTGTGAGGAGGAAAGACAGTGCTTGTGTTTCAGACTGAATTATGTTACATTCTGAGGTCCTTAGACGCAAACGCTTTTTACTATGGTTGCTGAGGCATCCAAGTTTAATCACTGTCACTTTCACAGAGACGTAGCATTTGAGAAACAGCCTGGTTGTTTAACTTTTGGAACATGTTCAGCACTGACAGCCGTCAAATTTATACACACCCTATCAAGAAAAGCGGGAAAGAATGTTGCAACATGGTGTAAGGCTACAGTACTGCAAGTAATGAGTATGTTTAAAAGATAATAATACTAATAATAATAATACCAGCGCGCATACACAACCGTGCCACCTTAAAAACACAGAGTAAATGTCAATGTCAAAAAATTGGCCTATTTTTTGGGGAGATAACCACTTATTATTAAACACATGAGGTCATAAAGTTTAAGTTTTACTTGACTGCTGGCAGGTTTGAAAAAGAGAATTTGAATACATAAATAACATAAATTTGGGATTGGGCTAAGTAAAAATGGATAGGGTTTAGGAAAACAAATTCTTTCTTTTTCAGTAGACTGCTGCCTTTCAGTAAACAGCACGATTTTTAATTTTTTAATATAAAATTTATTTTGTTAAAAGGAAAGAAAAGGAATCCTACAGTAGCACTGTGCAGTCAAACGATAAATGGTGTCATAAAGCCATGTTGTGCATGTCATGACTTTAACACAAAAAAGTCAGAATCCTTCAATACCTATTGCAAGCACAAAATGAGACCTGAGCACACAGACTAATCAAATGGATCCCTCGGGGAAAGAGGTAGAAACAAAAGTAGTTTGCAAGAAGAAACAACGTGGGCCACAGCCGTGTTTGCCTAGTG
The DNA here is from genome assembly GCF_905237075.1 of Dicentrarchus labrax. Classification (NCBI taxonomy): domain Eukaryota; kingdom Metazoa; phylum Chordata; class Actinopteri; family Moronidae; genus Dicentrarchus; species Dicentrarchus labrax. Next base: position 24,139,379 of record NW_026136721.1, on the reverse strand, counting down.
CATCCAAATGTGGTCTCATACAAAACAAAATAAATTCAGTGTCTAGGAAAGGCAGCATTGCCCTTTTCTGCCAGCTGGTAATTGGCCCTGGGCAAGCCCATTTATCGTGTGTATTAGCAGCACTGTTTGGATTTTATGCAAGACCACACTGGGGTTATTTCCATACTGCCACAAGTTATGTCATTCTCTAAGCCTTAGCCCCGACCACTCAGACAGCACAAGCTTTACTATGTAGACTACAGTCATATTATATTATATCTATTATATATATATATTTATATGTTACATATCTTAAGAAATTGATTAGAGCACCAAATTGTTTGAGTTCCACTACCTTACCACTCTCACAGACTTAATGAGAATGGACATCAGCTCTATCAAGACCCATGGGAGCTTAAATGAGTAAACTGACTTGTCACTATAACTTAAGCCAATTACACATTTGGCTCTCACTAAGCATATAAAAATATCACAATCTTTGAGATAACGTAGAGATTAAATGCAGAGGTCTGATCGGCATATTCAGAATGATGTGACTTAGTGGTCGGAAAATTGTGAGTGCGGTCCGTCTGCACAGATGTTGCAACAGTATAAACTATCTCTTATCTCTCTTAGCTAACTAAAGAGGGAAGCTCTTGTCTGGTTGTGATCTATCTGATGAGGGGAGAATTTAAATGTCTGCTCGGAACACTTCTTGAGGGTGATACGAGACACACTTAAATGTTTGGTTCATTATGCTGTTGTGTGCTTAACCACAGGGGTCCTCTACACAGCATTATCAGTGCTGTAAATGGTGCTTTTATAACATGCCATATTACAGACGGTGGTTCTCCAGGGACCGGATGTAAACACAACAACAAACACACAACTATGCACAAAAATATGCTTATTCCATTGCCATTTTCCACATATTAATTGCTATTTATGAAACAATTTACATGCTTTTTGCTTACCATGTGTACACAAGGTTTTCCAGAGCAAACTCAGCATGATATGGGAAAGTAGGAATGCAAATACAGTGAGAGACCAAAAGCCAAATGCTAACTGTTTTTGTTAAAAGTCCAATTATCATAGTCAAATGCAAATTATAAACTTTATTTCAGTGGCTGCTTATTCTTTATTGTGAAAAGTGTATTCCATTACTAATGCTATAATCAAAATGATTTCCGATGAAGATGAATGAGATACAGTATGTGTGATTAATTCATTTTCAGTTTGTGCCATAAATAGTGCAGCCGTGTGTAATGGCCTTATATATAACGTATAAGGATGACTGTTCTGGCACTTTCGGAGGGCCTCACCAATGCAGTTGGTGAAACTGTGCTTCCTCTGTGCTATTTTTTTTCTCAGTGAGAGTGATGGAGCATACATATGTATTCGTATTATGCAAACAGCTGACTAAGGATGTTTCTACATTACTTATTCTATAAAATGCGTACACATATACCAGTTTTATCGGTGACGTTTCAGGGCTTGTGTACAGAAGGAATAAGCTGACAGTCCACAAAAAAAGCTTACAACAACTGACAACTGAACAGATTCAGCACTCGTCATGATAACAAATGCAAATAAATATGTCTGGCCACATATTACTGTGAATGTGGATAGCGGGCTATTCCTGAGTCAGTGCTCTCCCCTAGGAACATTTCCAGATGATCCCAAAGATCTATTGTGCAAAGGGGGAGACACACACGCAATGACCACAGAGAGACAGTAAGACATGGTCACTGGACAAGACAGAAACTGGACCACAAAGGCGCAATGAGAACAAATCCACAAAAAGTGCTTAGCCATTTTCAAGCAGACACAAAAGCACACTTGCATAGGACTCTAATGCTGATTTGGGTGGGAGGAAAGATGATGATCTAGAAAGGGAAGATCACATTTGAATGGATCACAGGCTTGTATTTCCATTAGCAACACATTATTTGCAGATGAAAATAAATTACAGTTATTTTTTTTCATTTTTATGCTATGGGCAATTACACTTTAAAACTAGCTTGTGCACTGCAAATGTACTTGTCCTGAATTAACACTCCCTGTGCTGCTGCAATGTTGTAGATTCCTCAAACGCATGGTGGAGAAAAAAGCTAGCTGAATTCATCTAGTTTGTGGCACCATGTTTCAGCAGTTTCCTATCCTTCACCCAACCATGACCAACTCCATTTATTTCTCACACCTTTGTCATCAGCAGCCATGTCTTCGCCAGGATTCATTAATTTTCATCCATCACTTCTAAATCCTACTCGAGTATGCAGCATTTCATACTGCAACTCAGACATGGAAGCTCACTGCTGATTGGATCGTTGGACACACTGTAGGAATGTTGCGCTGGAATAATACTGAACAAAACTCATCTAAAACAAAAGTCTGTGTCAAGTTGTTACCAGAGCCTTTGCATACAGATTTTGTCCTTTATTTAAAATGAAAATGCACAAGAAAGCCAGTTTAGAGACAACTTTAAGCCCCTCTCTATTTAACATAATCAGAATTATTTTAGATATAAAAAGCATTACCATTGTCCTATACCATTCAGGTTCAGACAGGAAACAGTTAACAGGTAATACATAAGTGATTATGCTGCTGCAGTGGTGAGGCTAACCTTTCCTTCAGGCCTAAGTTGTTGTGCCTTGCCCTCCCATTTTATTGCTGATCAATAGTATTAAATGCCATGCGGCCTTTTCTCTCCAGAGCACTGCCCAGTGGACTCTCTACACAGTAGTAAATCCCTGTGGCTTTGCGTAGCCATTCAATTTTCCGCCTTCAGCCTCTGCGACTTGCATCCAACGGATGAGTGATGCACTTTAACTGTTGAACATTAAGGAAGGGCATGTGCATGTGTGTGCACGTGTAGCCAACTATACACATGCACACCTATGCACAGCTCCTGAGAGATTCTGTTAACCTTAGTTGGTGATATACATAACATTTGATGTTAAATAATTGATGAGGCCATTTATGCCCATGTGTAAAGAGCATAATGTGGGCAAAACCTCATGGGACAAAAGCAATTGGGGGGGTCCTCTTCATTTTTCCAAGTGGGTGAATCAGTCACCACACTGTAAGAAGGACAGAAGCAAACTGCAAACTGTACCGCACATCTATTCACACGCAGACTACACGTAATCAAGTCAAATAAATACACAATTGCAAAGACCTACACACTATATATGCATACAAACTGCTTATTTACACATATTTTCCTGAAGATGTGAATTGTGCCTGCCATATGCACCCACAACCACACTACAGCCTTGCCTAAGAATCCTGCAGAGCTGCATATAAAACCATATAGGAGAATTTTTAAACTGAAGGCTGTGCTCACTTTGTATCACCCTATTATTTAAAATATAGTTTGAAGTTAACAAGGGCTGAAGAGTAAAGCAGTGAGGATTAGTGAGCATTAAAATTGGTACCTGAACGGGTTTTTGGGTAGCAAGGAGGAAAGGTTTTAGCAGGAAGTGTCACACTGCAGGGGTGTCAAGCTCTGACATTTTCAACCATGCAGCGTGCTCACTGGCAACAGTATCCTCAAAAAACCTCCAGGAATAATGCTCAGTTTGAAAGCCTAGAGATGAAGGTGAAGGAGAGGAATGGTGCCGTATAATGATGGATGAGAAGAAATACTAATGAATAATAATATTAATTATGGTTAATTTGTCCTGCTTGAATACATTTTCAACAGAATTGTCTAATTAGCTGCATTGTTTTTATATTGTCTGATATTCCGTATTAGACTGATTTTTCTACAATACCACACGAATATATTGAGTATCACATTATTTACTGTAAGTTATGGACACTTTAAATGCAACAAATAATGGCAAGAAAAAATGATTGGGAGTCAGTGGAATCAAATGTGTTATCTGCAATAATAATGCACACATTTTGCAAGGTGAACTTCTAACAACAGCATTATTTTTTTCGGCTTTGAGAGTGGAATAGACTTTCAGTCTCCCCATAATATTTCCTCATTAGTAACCCTCTTAGCCCATGTTCCTGTACTCTGTTTGATCCTCCCACTCCTTCATTATCATTCTCACCACAGATGTCTTTTTGCTATCACCGAGGTTGCTTAATTCATTTTTTAGGCATGACAGGACAATTTTTGATACATAGTTGATAGAGCTTTATAGGTGGACATGCTTTAAACCACTTGATCTTTTGTAAGGACAATTCTGCACCCATCTGAAAACCATTGCACACCTTCCACAGTGCCCTATGTGAGAGCCAAACTCTGGATCCAAACATTGGCTGGGGCAAATTGTTCTCTGTATAGAAAATTGTAAGCATACCGTAGAAAGAAAAAAAAGGTGAGAAAAAAGAAAAGAAAACCAACTTGTTTGGATGCCAAAAACTCTAAAAATACCATTCATCTAGTGTGTGAGGAAAAAAAGGCAATGATTAGTCCAAGGGGACCTAATCTAAGGAAAACAAAACAACAGCAGCATAAGAGAGTGGGTTTTGAAATCAATGCAACACTGGCCAATTAGAACATTTTAGCAACAATTCTTTCTTTTTAACTCTCAAACTTTCCTCCCCTACTTAAAAATTGAATACAAGAAATTATTTAAACTTTTGTTAAAACTGCCTATGTCTTCAGTACAAATGTGAATGAGTCCACATTTAACTTGGGTTTCATTTTTGCTTCATATGCCTTGAGGTTTTCACATAATCTTCACAACAAATGGCAGAATATATGCCAGCCAAAGTACCATTCACTTCAAAGACAAACTACATAAAAGCTTTCTCAAATCTTATTCTGAAATGGCTTCAAGTGTGAGAAAAAAGAAATCAGTGCAGCAATCCATGGAAAACATTACTTCAAGCGGTGTGTGAGAATATATACAATAAGGTTTGGACTTTGGGTGACACTATACAGCAGTAGCAACACAGGGCATGTATAGGAAAGCTACAGTAGCTATACTGTATATGCTCTCACACAGCTTGCCAGTTACAACTCTACTGGCACTGTAGCCTTCATTCCTACTCCACAACTCCACAAGCCTTCCACAATTAGTGATCCATCCATATGTGTCCATGAACATGCCTCTGCCAAAAGAAACTGTTAATAAGGTGAACCTTAACTTCAGTTACAGAACTCAGATGGTTTGCAACAACTTCAACCATCCCTTTTTAACACGCCTGCTGATTATATAGTGGTGTCCTCACAATGTGGACTTCACAAAAGATTATATATATATATAATAATTGTTGTAGGCCTTAAGTGATTCTTACATTCTCCAGTTGTAAAAATATGTAGCTTTTTACACGTTCTGTCCTCACCTTTTACATAAAGCTTAACCTCAATAGCAGTGGCTCTAGTCTTGAGTCTCCCCATAGGCTAGCTTTGGATTCCTCAGAAGACTCAGAGGAAAGTAGAAAATTTGGTGTGGATAGATGTGTATTATTTCACAGTCACGTTTCCTTTCCCTTGTCCAATGTGGGTGGCTAGCTTCTTGTAAAAGAGGTTCATGTTTGTCAATAACTTTCTCACACACACAAAATTTTAATTCTGTAGACAATCCATATCGGTATTTGTATTAGTCGTAGTTTAATCACCACTACCGACTTGCACACAATACCTGTACAAATTAATCCAATTTATTTTACAAGTTAACTCTAATTAATCATTTAGCTTACACAGTGCAAAGATGAAATATTTACCACCAAAGTAATGACTGGGTTCTATTCTATGCAACCAAAGTGATGCAACTTTCAGCAGACTTACTCAACAATAGACTAGAGGGAGCCGAAGCAAAAGTTTTATAATAACCCTAACACTAACTCTGCCTCTAAGCAAATACAAACCTCAGCAAAGTGAGATAAAACTAAAGAGTGGAGCTCAAACCAAAGAAGACCAAAGTAGTTTAGCAGTTGAGCTTGGCAAGTCAATTATTCATATAAAAAGCCTTATTTTGTGGTAATTCTCTAGAATAATAAGACAGCGTCTGTCAAGTTGACCCTGCTTTATAGGTCACATGGGAAGAGGGTGGTTGTCTGGAGGAATGTAACACAGAAAGAACCTTTAAAAAGCACACATATAAAAGGATGGTTAAAGAAACAGACACAGTTTTGGATATTCAGTCTCATTTAGAATAAATATGTGCTGATCTCGCCCCCAGCCACATACGCAGATAGTCAGAATCTCAGATTATCTGTCTGCGTCTTTCCCTTTCATCCTCTCTCGCTCTCACACACATACAACAGAACAGGGGAGGCAAGACCCCTGCTGGCTCTTTGAAGATCCCAAAGGGTCAGTTGTATTCCACTCCTAGATCTTCTCAGCATCTTCACAGCGTAGACTGTGTGGCATCATGTCACAGTCCTATCAGTCCATGGCACTACTACTATAAAAGAGTATGTTGTTTTACAATATCTAAAAAGGCAAAAATGTATGGGTACACCATTGGTGCGTACATGTATCCTGGTAATCTCGCACACTAAGTGGTTCACAGATAACCGGACTTTACAAGGCATGCAGTACTGACCTTGGACTCTCCTCTGCTGCTTCCACAGCTCTGAGGCATAAGACAGTATTCAATAATGAATATAGAAACAGCATCTCGCTCTCTCAATCTCACATTCTCTCTCTTTCTCTCTCTATACAAGTTTTAAATAGTTTTTCTTCTCATAGGAGGAATAAGTGCTTGTGACATGGTAAACTGTATCAAGAAGTATAATTAAAAAACTACAGCCTTGAGAGCCGCTAAATGAAAAGACAAAAAAAAAAAATACTGCACAAGTAGTAACATGCAGTGTTAAATGTTTTATGATAGCTGCAATTCAATTCAATTTGGCTGTTAAAAACAACAAAAAAGGCTTTTTCAGGATATGACTGATTAATCTATGTCTATTAATCTTTCTTGTATTATGTGCATCATTGGCGTTTTATAAGCAATTAGAAACTTTTGTCAAACAGAAGAAAGAAAACTAGGTTTTAACGATTAATCTGTGAAGGTTTCAAAATGTGGGAGTGTGCAGGCTGTTGCTTTGTGTTGAAAGAAAGATGAAAGAAAAATGTTTCGCAAATGAAAGTATGAGCTGTACTTTAGCCTTCATGTCCCTATCACTCTGAAGAGGACATTGTGGCGTGCTGTTCAAACTTTAAGTTTTCTCATCTCTAAAACTACTGTAATCATGCCTCATATGTATGGATTGCCTGTACAAAGGGGTTTCACTTTGCAGCAAAATTGTATCTTAAGAAAGGGTCTTGTGATGTGATGGCAACACGCTTTTCTTCAGCCACCCAAGGCTGTTCTCATAAAACATGCAGAGTTTTATGCTTTAAGACCACAGTCGAATTTACTTAGCTGACGAGGGATATGGATATACATACATCATTCTTTTCCAAAAGCTGGCAATAAATTTAAAGTGGCCATCTGTGAGAGCCATGTTTTTCTTTATTTCACAATACAAAGTCATTACTCTGGGGTATTATACTTAGGAAAGGCACTGTTATTAGAATAATTTTAACAGTAGAGATCAGGTCTTCTTCAGCTATCATATACATCATTAGTAGGGCTTCCTGCTAATAGTTGACTTAATTATAAGTAGCTGAGAGGAGTCTTAGTCTTTTCATTAGTCAGATAGCCGCAGAACAACAAAAACAACGTCATGCTCCGTTTACAAAATACTTTCCAGAACGAAAGTATCAGGAGATTGACAGACCTTTCCTCTGGTAACGCAGGGAGTCATGTAGCAGTGCACTGTTGTATATGCTAACTGCACTTATTTTAAATACATAAATTAGACAAAGACAAAACCTAAACTTTTTATGAAGGATACTCACTTTTTTTAAAGCACTATTTTCAGGATAATTATTTCACTTAATTATTTTCACTTTACTAGTTTAAAATAGAAATTGAATTTATACTACCTGTATTCATATGACATTTTGACATGTCATAGTTGGCAAATCATAGGTGTAATTTCACATAGGTGGTTCAGTTTCAGGATTGTGGTATTCATGCTGGCTCACTGTCACACTGTCATGGCTTACTGAGAGACTTGAATACAACAGAGCCACTGTTAATGTTGTTAGTAACACCTGTCAAAATCTCTGCTGTGAGTCCTATTAATAAGCTTGTTATAAATGTCAGTTTCAAACAAAAATATTTAGCATACAGATATTTAGTTTAATTTTTATCTTAATTTATATAACATTAATTAGTTATTGAAAAGCTTGAAAAAGTGCCTCATTGCTGGTCTAACACCAGAGAAAAATCTGGATTCTCTTTGATTACAGACAGCAGTGGCTAATTGTGCTTGTGATAATAATGCTAAAATCAGGTGTATTTTGTGTTTCAAAGGCAATCTGTCCTGATGTGGCATATTTCCTATGGTAGAAAAGTAGAGAGAGAGAGCGCGGACAACCAGCATCTGTGCATGGCTGCTGTTCAGAACCCTGGGGCAAGCCATATGCTGACATAGCAAGGTGTCAGAAGATACAGCCCGAAGACAGATGAAAGTGTGTTTCACAAGATCCAGCGCTGACCCCGAGGCACTGGCAGAGGTAATGAGAAGACAGAAGCTAACAGGGGGCACTCTGCATAATGACACAGCTGTCATCTTTATCATTCTACTGTGTAAAAAAGTGTCATCATCACCTTCCTCTGGTCATCGGTTTAAATGCACTGTGCGGTAATAATGCAACTAAAAAGCCAAGCTTTTGGACACTTTCACCTGGAAGAAACTTCGACAAAAAGAAATTATGCAACATGGAAAGTGTTGTTCAGTACTGTACTCCCTAAGATCCAGGGGAATATGCAGTCCCATAAGAACATATATGAACTGTTACAATATGTAAAGTAAAACTGAGAGTAAATTTTCAACGTCATACACATACTTTGTCACTACACTGTTATCCTGTATATCATTAGGAAGTGGTGTTGCGTAGGTAATACCCATAGACCATCTGTCCATTTAATATGACCACTAGAAAATATACACAAACTATATAATTTCAAGTCACAATATCAAATATATTTTCATGTCAAGTTCCTTCTAGCCAATGTTAACAAAATAAGAATGACAACTGGAAAAAAAATACGAGTCTACATCTGGGTTTCGTGCCCCCAAAGTGCATTACATTAGTTTTGGCATTCAGTCATGGTTATGACAATTTACTATGAAGCAAAAATACAATAATTATTCTTGGGGGAGCAGGTGTGTGAATGACCAGAAACATCTGAGAACTGAGATAATGTCAATATATCACCAAAATGCATCACACGTGTTACATAATAATTTATCCAAAAGATGGAATAGAGCAGGATGTAATTGTATGTATGGTGCCTGCATGTTAAATCAACTTAGATTTCAGTTTATCACCAATAAATAAGGGATAATGCCAGACGAGGTGTCCATTATCAGGAATTATTGGACGACATGGAGGGCATTAATTCCTTATTATGGACACCTTGACGAGCACTATCCTGCTCATACCATAATCACTTGCCAAAGAAAAACAATTAAGACGATTCATTTATATTTTCATGTGTTTTTTTGCCCTGGAGTTTGACTAAATATTGTTCACTACTCCATTAAATAGGACGAACCTTAGATACGACTAGGAGACAGGAAATATTTCTAGTTTCCTCCGCTCATAGAACCCTTTGGCTCAGCTACGAGCCGGAGATCTAACATTATGCTAGCAAGATTCAAACTCAGTAACATTGCGTAATGTTGACAAACAGTAAATATAATTTGACAGTATGTAACAAGACTAGCCAGCTATCCATTGTTCCATTCATTGTCCCAACAAAAATGATAGGCCATGTGTAACTTTCTGTCGGCCACAGCCCCGAAGTAACATGTTGACTAGCAAACAGGATGTGAGATGATTGCTTATAGTATCAGTAAGTCCAGAAGGGCGGTGTAGGGGCTTGTGTGTTACCGTCATCATCCTGTGGTTTTCATAGGAAAAAAACACTGAAGGACTGAGTGTTAAGATATTCAGATTTAGTTTTCATTCAATTTATTTCAATGCGTTAATTTAGAAAAGTGAGCAAACTGTTTCAACGGAACTACTTTGTAGGTGTCCTACATCAGGAATCAATGGACACTGCACCCAATCATAATCGAGTAATAATATCCTATACTGTATAAGGGTGGATTTCTCATTATTGCAAACTTGGTTTGAAACTGAAGATTAAAAATTCCACCCTTTAACTTCGAAGGGTAACTTGGAAAATTAAACCATGCTGTGCTTTTGACAAGGTGTCACTGTTTTTCCATCTGCCCAATTCATTTCCCAGTTTCCCACTTCAAACTTAAATTAAGGATTGCTTCCTGTAACATGGCAAGTGTCCGATAAGTAGCATGCCAAGAAGGAGAGGTTCCAGACTGCCTTTGAACATCACCGCCTCTCACAGGGTTCAAAGCATCTTAGAAATAGTCATCCAAATTCAAACAAGGGATAGCAAAGAGTGGAGGACTTCACATCTCCAAATCCAGTGAACTTTTTTCCCTTCTTTTTCAGGGCTTAGCTTTAAAAAGTAAAGCAGATGACGCACTAGATCCACTATTTCAGTGCGTCCGAGACTAGGGAAATACTCTATATATGAAAATGGCATGTCTGCAATAAAGGTTGTTTCAGAGATACATTTTTCATTATTTTCCTAAAAAGTGCGATGCTACTGTTGTCAACAAACTGTCATCATATTCCTAAAATTATGACTACTCTCCAAACTTAGTTCATCTTCAGTAGCAGTGCCCAAAATTACCCAACTTTGAGAGCGACTGTTATTAGGTTTCAATAACAACTCTTCGAAGTACAGCATCCCCTCTTGCCTCCAAAAAGTGTCTGTTTAAAGTCCAGGCTTCCTTCTTTTCCGCTAGCTTAATGGATTATGACAGTGATGCAGCGTGAAGCCTTAATCCCCTCGCCGCCGTCGTCTCCCCTCCCTTTATGTTAAGCCCCTTGACTAGAGCGTGTGTGTATGTGTGTCAGGTGCCAACCAATACTAAGAGCCAAACATTGGGCTTGCATGATACACAAAAACAAAAGGGGGTTAAAGCATCCACTTGCTGACAGCCAACTCTGCCCTTCAGGTGCCCTGCTAGCCTATTACTGGGATGTGATATGTCAAGTCAAATATGCCAAGAAAAAATTGCTTTTTAACTTAATCACCAAGAAAACCAAAAGAAATGAGGATGTTTCCACAACAATACTTTTCTGCTATGTTCCCCAAACGCAACTAATCAATGATTCATGTGAATATTTACAAGCAACGACACAGACAGTTCCTTACTCATGTTATGTTGTCTGTCAAATCACTGTATTCAATAATAAATCACTATTTCATTCTCGTCTGTCTTTAAAGACAGAATTGTTCCTAAAGGCAAGCATTGGTTCGCTTTTACGCATGTGACAATGAAAGAGAACCAAAGACCTACAGTGGCTCTATAATTACTAATGAATACCATAACAGCTCCTAATTGTCAGTTATTTACATTTGAAGATGTTTATGCAGTGTTGTGCATGTAGCACAGACAATCTTCCAGCTTTGTTAAGATACATAAGAGATGACCTCTGAGATCAAACATTCATTAAGAGAAGCAAATTGCACTGATTAGGTTGGCATGAGTACTCACCATGAATGATTCCATGTTAGAGTATCAAAAGCAACCAGGGGAATCAGAGGCCCCTAAAGGAAGGAACCATAACTAGGACATGATTTGATAGTTCTCTCTGGTGTGAGAAACCGGACAGTCAGAGCAGCAGAGAGGCTCTTCCCTGCATCACATGGAGGCAGAATGTCATGTCAACGACCAAAAATCCCAATGGTAGAAATCCCATCCATGAGGATGGAATTAGGGCGGAGAGATCAGAGGATAAATCCACTTTGTTTCGCATAAGTGGTACTCATGTCATGTTTTGGCATGGCCATGGCAAATAAATATTTTCTTTTAATAGGCATTTTTTGCACTTTTATTGCTTAAAACATCACTGAATTATGTCTGATTGGGTTTGATTTTTATGGGCTAAGCCAACATTTTTCAAATCAACTGGACCAGGAGACTATTTTGACTATGGTAATGGTTGCACACTCAGATGCTGCAGCCAGTAGAGTAGCTCCTTCAAACGTCTCCGTTTTTGCTTTAATCTGTTTTTTGCTTTATTGCTGAAATGTGCACTACCTATGACAGAAATAGCCTACAGTCATTGTAAAAAGCATGGGGTTTTGATTAAAGAACAGCAAACTTTGAGACGATCCACCCAGCCAGATCGGCCAGACCAGCCCACCCGGGAGAGTGCTGTCGCCCCAGGAGGAGAAGAAGGAGAGCTGGATAGGAGCCATGCTAGACCAGCTTCGACTTAAGGCTGCTCCTGGCTAATGTCCGGTTTGGACGGAATGGGACTCAGGCTGGCCAAACAATGGGAAATCAGAGACTACTGACATCTCTACAAAGTGCGCAGGACGAGAGGAGGCAGACTCTGTGTTTACGTCAATGATGCTTGGTGCTCAGTGGATGGACACCATTTCTTTTTATGTGATGATGAAGCCATATTATCATCACTATCTTGTTGCTGCTGTTTACATTTCCCCAGATTCAAATTCAAAAGATGCACTGCAGAAATTTTTCCTGGGTGAATACATGTATATAAATAACTGTATTGGTTTATTTTATTTATTTTCTATGTTATTCAGTAAATTCAATTATATTTTTCTATGTGTGGGCATGAAGGAACTGCAAACTTTCATTTCGTTTTACAACCTTGTGCTGCATAATGATAAATAAATTCCTTTATTCCTTCAATCCTTGATATTTTAACCCTGTAAGAACACCTTTTCTTTAGGGTTTACTAGGTATGTCAGGCATATACTTTCAAACTGATTAAATGTATGTAAAATAACAAACATAAAATGTACAAATTCTACCAAAAGTCCAACTTGTATTTGAAGATGACTAGAGATAGTGCACTTGGGCCAACAATGGAACAAGCAAAATGTAAAACCAAGTATAGCGAGAGTTTTCATCCCCTTAACTAAATTCAAAACTAAAGATAAGACTTTATTATGATGCATCAATTATAATCTCCATTCTAAGAGCATTCTAATCAGCATGCACATAACAAAAACAAAAACACAAATTCTTGCAAGACTTTAAACGTGCAAAAAAAAACCTTTAGCTACTGCATCTGACTGCATAATAATTAAACAACAGCCTCAAAGCACAAAGACCTTTGACAGTCAATATACTACAAATTTATCTTGAATAAAATATTTCTACAATTTTAAGGCAGAAAAAAGAGTTTTTAGTGATTATGGCAGAAAATGACTTGCAAGACTGGCTTCCAGAACAGGAAAATGTATTCTTGTTTTGAACCCTTTGGCATTATTGCCAATAGTAGATACATTGATGGTAGATCACTGGTGAAGGAAGTACTCCTTTTCTTCAGTATCAATACAAAAATGTAAAATTACTCGCCTGCAAGTAAAAGTCCTGCATTTAAAATCCTACGTAAGTAAAAGTAAAGAAGCATTATCATCAAAATGTACTTAAAGTGTCAAACTCTGCAGAGAACTTGCCCCTGAGAGCGATACATTATGTATGACATTATGAGATTATGAAATGAGCAGCATTTTACTGTTGTAGCTGGACAAGGTGGAGCTAGTTTTAACTAGTTCACATACAGTAGTGGTTTCCAACCTACGGGTCAGGCCCCTCCAAAAGGCAACTAGATATATAGGAGGGGTCATGAAATGATAAATAGACGAGTAAAGAAGAAAGAACTAAGTTCTGCTTAGTTTTTTCAAACAATATTAGGAAATGTCTCTTTGGTGGAACTGTCACATAAATGTAGTGGAGTAAAAAGTACAACATTTTTCTCTAAAATGTAGTGTGGTTTAACTACAAAGTATCATAAAATGGAAATACTATAGTCAAGTACAAGTATGGCAAAACTTTATGTAGAATACTTGGGTAAATGTACTTTCCACCAGTGTTGCAGATTAATGTTGAATGTATCTGTTAAAGTGTATTCATGTTCTTTCCAGTTGTTCCTCAAAAGGGAAGTCCAATAAAAAAAAAAAGTTAAAATGAAATGTAGTGGGTGAGCAAGAAACAAAGCAAATAAAATAGATTGAATGTCTAGTGAGTTCTTTTGTTTTATTGTATTGTATAATTAGTAGTATTTATATTTCATACAAGACTCTTTGCTTTGGCAACATGTGTGATATAACCCTGTAACACCCCTTTTTTTAAAATTAAAACGTACCATTAGCCATTCTATAAAGCCAGCTGTTATTTTTTTTTTAGAGTTATAAGGCAGAGCACACTGAATAAATTTGGTTCTTTATTGGACTAAATTCATCAGATTTTTGAGTAAAATGTTTTTATTTTTTTTTTTTTTTTTAAATTTAAAGATATAATATTATTTTTTTGGAATAGAGTAATAAATTTATTTCAGTATATAGGTTAACACTGTCACTAACTATTTTTTTATAATGGACAGTTTATTTTCTACCCTTGGTTGTGTTTGTAATTTGACTATTTAAAAGTTTTATTTAAAAAAATTAGTTAATTTAAAAAAAAAAAAATCCAAAAAAAAAAAAAAAAAAAAAAAGGAAAAAAAAAAAAAAAAAGGGGGGGGGGAAAAAAATTTATTAAAAAAAAAAAAAAAAAAAAAAAAAAAAATAAAAAAAATAAAATAAAAAAAAATGTTTTAAAAAAAAAAAAAAAAAAAAAAAAAAAAAAAAAAAAAAAAAAAAAAAAAAAAAAAAAAAAAAAAAAAAAAAAAAAAAAAAAAAAAAAAAAAAAAAAAAAAAATTAAGTGTGGGTGAGAACTGAATTCTGGTGATGTGTGGCCCAAGGAGCTTTTGGTTTTTTTATCCCCTCCAAAAAAAAAAAAAATTATAATATTAAATTATTTGAAAACTAAAAAAAATAAAAAAAAAAGGAAAAAGGGGTAAAAAAAAAAAAAAACCCCCTTAAAACCTAAAAACACCCCACCCCCAAACCCAAAAATTAACCAAAAAAAAAAAAAAAAAAAAAAAACACCCCCCCCCCCCCCCCCCCCCCCTAAAAAAAAAAAAAAAAAAAAAAAAAAAACAAAAAAAAAAACAAAAAAAAAAAAACAAAAAAAAAAAAAACAAAAAAAAAAAAAAAAAAAAAAAAAAAAAAAAAAAAAAAAAAAAAAAAAAAAAAAAAAAAAAAATTTTAGAGGACAGAACTGTTTTGGGACTTTCACTAACAATGAAAGTCAGTCATGAAAAAGAAAAAAGGAATGAAGAAGTTGCTAAAAAAAAAAGAAAAAGTAGTGTTTAAAGTTTTAATAATTTATATGTGGGTATATTATCTATATTAAACGTTTTCTATAGTCGTTGCATGAACTAAAATACATTGTAAGTATCAGTGAGAACTGGAATTATTCAAGTAAAACTATATATGTCATTCATGTAATAAATAAACCGTGTGGGAAGAGTAAGTTTTATTCACATAATATTCAAAGGTTTCATAGTCATTGCCCATGAACCTAGAAATACCAAGTAAGTTTTAATAGTGTTTGTAATAGTGTTTTGAATCCGTGCATGCGGCTTGTGACGCGCACATAGGACACATGCACTTCATTGTCCGCCAAAAAACAAGAAGATGACGGCAGTCAGGTTTAATGGAGGCAGGAGCAGATAAATCATCTTGAAGGTAAGTCATTCATGGTTTTTCCTGCATATGTAACAGAGTTAAAATATAATTTGGTCCCACTTGCCATTATCACACATCACGTATCACTGTAGCTTAATTTTACTATGGTCACTAAACGCAACGTACCTGTGGACTTGGGTCGTGCACCCTGGGGGTACAGCAGTCAGACCTTGCTGTCCCTTTGGTAAGTGCACAAGTTATGAGCTCCACCATCTGATGCTGATCAACCCTGATGCTAATCATTATTTAAGCTAAAGAAGAAGCTATCGTTTTTGTTAATTTGCAGTGTACTCTTAGTTTGCCACAAATCAAAAATCTTACTGAGACAGAGAAAACAGAGGACAGGATAAATGTTCATTCCCACAAAATTTCACTCAGTTTATCATGATAAATAGGATTTAATTTATTGACATTTCAGATTTGTTTCTTACTGTGGCTGTATATTTTTATTCCATATATGAAAATACTTTATGTGTCATATTTCAACTAAAAGAACCACCACTTGTTGAAATGATGCATTTTCCATCTTTTTGAGTTGTTATAGAGCTACTGATTAGCCTTAAGTATCTGAAATTCAGATTCATTTGTGGAAATTTGAAAAAATTAAAATGATCTATCCAAAAACATTTCCTGTGATAATTTTCTTCCACATGCTTCATAAGGACCATCACCTTGTTTGGATCCCTTTATTTCTAATTCCCTCATCTATATTTTGCTCATAATTTGATATGAAGCCTCATTGTTCTTTATTCTGATTCTATTTACACTGTTTAAATTTTGATTCTGCATTATTCTTGATACATATGACACAGCTCTCTCTCAACAACGTGAATCTAGACCAGCAATGCTCTACTGCTTGGAGGAGAGGAACAGAATCACAGCGGCAAAAATGCAGGATTTTCTTAATTTAAGATTTAACATATGTGGAAATGGGTGTGTAATGTTTTAGATCAGAGCGATATTTTCAAATATTTTGACAGCATATTATCGAAAATACATTGGTTTGACAGTGGTACAGTTAATTTTGGTTACATGATTCTCTAGTTTTAATGTAGTATTTCTTGTAGTATTCTGTAGTTTTAATGTATGTATTTTGTCTTTGTGTTTTTGTCCTTAAGCCCAAAGCAACAACTTTCTACAGTGACACAGTGCCATCTCAAGCAGCAACTACAGCAAACTGTGTCACAAGCAAAGCCATCTGGCTATTCAGGTAAAAACAAAATTGTGTAGTGCTTTGCACTTCATAAATTGTAAGCGGTTTACCATCATCACAGAATATACATACTATTCCAAATTAAAATGAAGCAGAATATGTACTATGCACCTGAACATGGATTCACATATATTTTACAGGATATCAGCAGAGAGGAAGCTCAAGAGGACCAGGCTGAGTAAGGCCTGAGGATCTGTGTCTTCCACACAAGTGAAGAAGATGAAGGTGCAGCCGACACTGATGTGTCGATTGTTATTGAAGGGACTGAGGTACTTGACAACTATGGAAGAGTTACAAAGGCCCGTCTCCTGCTCATGAGCATCATTTATGCCATGAATTTGAGTTATCCCCCAAAAACGAAGTACACTTTTGAAGTTTTTCAAAAGCTTCTTCTAGAGCTTGATGTCCTTAAGCTGTCCCCAAAAATCCTGTCTCTGCGAAACAAGCTTATAGCTTGAGTGCACATGTATACGGCACAGTTGTTAATGTGGCTATTTGTCTTTTTTCTTATTTTTCTCTCGTTTTAATGATGTAATTTTTATTTTAACTTGTTGCACTGTATTAAATACTGTTTTTGGCCATGTGGAGTGGCTAAGTTTTGGGGACAAAAGAAAAGAAGTTACATCAGCATTTTCAAGTTAAACCAGAGGTTCTCAACTGGTGGGTCGTGGGGCCATTTTCAATGGGTCACGGATGTGAGTGTGGGCATGAAAAGAGCGAGGGGCAAAATATCGCACTTTTTAGTGTCAAGATGCTCTGCTTTTTGTAGGATATTACTCATGATACAGAAACAGACGTTTAGAACCTCAGAGCAAAACACTGTTCTTTAAGATAAAAAGGAATAATAAGCATGTCTTTTAAGATGCACTGAAGGTTCCTGAAGCATGTCAAATGTTTTCGAGAGTTTAAGGTTAAAAAGCCTATCCAAACGATAGGCTACGTATGCTCTATGCAAACAGTTCCTGAACTTGTCTTTGTGCCTTTAACAAGCTACCTCAAACCCATTTTAGCCACCCTAAGATGAAATTTATTTCATCATCTACTCACCCCGATGCCGATAGAAGGACTGAAGTTTTGTCAACATTCATGCTCTTCTGGGAGTTTGCCAAGATGTTTGTTTCTTACAAAACTGCAGTGAACGGCAACTTGGCTTCAAACATCCAAAGAATGTCATGAATCAAAAAATGTCTCCATATTGCTCATCTGAAGTAAGTAATAAAGTAATTATTATTATAAAGTAATAAATGGGTTGTTAAATTAAACAGTTGTCTAATTTTTTTTTTAAAGTCATTGTTTCAATAGACAAAAACATTAAGAACAAATTTAGACAATTTAAACTGCAGAAAAAATTAAGTATATTGTTGTGTAAATGTTACTTAAATATAGTTCATAAATAAAAGTTAGAAAAAGTATTTAAAAATTACCTTGAAAAGCCATTGGTTTTAGGTGAGATTTTTCAGTTTGAAGCAGTCAGAGTTGAAGTAAAACTTATAAAGAATGAGAGTAAAATTCAATAACCATATTAATAAACATCAGTAAATTACCTGAGGTTTGCTAGTAAAAGAGACTTATATCTGCAAGTAAAGTTTACTTGAAGATCGCCCTTGTAGAATTTACTTACAATTTCTAAGTGCAAAAACTTTCTTAGGTTTTTCCAAGTAAATATCACTCCAAATTTGTTTCAGTGCATACGAAAAACTGTGCTTCCTCTGATGTAATAGTGTTTTTAGAAATGCAAGCTTTGTTGAAGCCTCCATACACCTCTCATCCTGAATATGAGGGCTGGAGAGTTTTTACCTCATTAGTAGCTCCTGTGGTGAAACGATTGCAGGAGACACATTACATGATGTGAGAATTGCAAGTACACTTATATTTACCAGATCTTACTGTATCAGCAGGACAAGCACCAAGACACATGCAATAGCAAGGCTCCCATTCTATTTATTTATTTATTTATTTATTTTGTATATGCTCAATGTCAATAAACCATAATACACTGACAGTAAGTCAATATTAGCCTACAGCAGCCACAATAAGCCTAACCCTTTTTTAAATTGAATTCAAACATCTATGCTTGCCATGTGCAACATGTACAAAGATGTGGTGTTTTTAAAAAATGTCAATTTGCAATGACTAGCATGATACAATTTATTTATCGATCTACTTATTTTAGTAGCTTACTGATTGTGTCTACTAAAATGTATAACTACAGTTTAATGCAGTCTGTTTGGATACATCCACGTGCAAGTTACTGACTTTATTTCAGATTCATTGTATTGTACTCTATACAAGGACATATCTCTTTTCTTAAAGGATATGTTTCATACAAATAAAAGAATATTTAAATAAAAAAGTAACACATTTCCTTAACTGACAAATGAGATGCTACTTTTAACTATCAAGACCATGCATACACATTAATAAATGCCTTAACTGAGTTAGCAGCTGACCCCAAGAATCCCAACAACTGTGTCCTATGAGGTTAAACATCTTTCCCAAGTTCTGTCATCATTTTCTGTACATCAAAGCTTTCCACTTCTTACAGCCATATATACCATTCGGTCCAGCTGGTTTCTTTTTTTGGCTCCCACACTTCTATACCAACATACATAAAGTCTAGACCATAGTAAATGAAAACAGCCCAACTTCTAGTACCACTTTTTTCCACCTGCCTCTCAAGGCTACTTCCCTATAATTCTTTCAAAAAATATTGCTATCGCCCGCAGTATAAAAATGTTTACTATATCAGGGGCATGCTGCCTTCATACACAGTGATAAAGTAAGCCCCTCGGTATTATTAGCCATGGACTTGCCCAGTACTCTAGTAGGGGTGAGAGAAGCTTGGTCATGATAAATGAGCCTGCTTTCTCAAGCAATGTCAGGGTGAGCCTGTTTGTCTATCCTCCTGAGGCAACCTTTTATTCCATCCAAAAACACTGAATCATCCAAATTGACAGGAAAAACAATCACAGTGTCTTGTTCATATCCGAAAATGTTTCACACTTCCAAGGCAATTGCAGAAAAGATGAACTACCATAGTTAGCTATTGTGTTTATTCCCATAGGTGTGTAGTGAATGCATTTTGCCGCAATATCATCTTTGTTGCAGCATTTTACTGTTACTGTACAGATGAGAAGATGATGAATCATCTTCTGTGATATCCATTAATTCAGAAA
Organism: Dicentrarchus labrax; assembly: GCF_905237075.1. NCBI lineage: Eukaryota > Metazoa > Chordata > Actinopteri > Moronidae > Dicentrarchus > Dicentrarchus labrax. The sequence goes on along the minus strand of NW_026136721.1, from coordinate 24,119,339 downwards.
GTTGACAGTCGGATGAAGGGAGTAAATAAAGTTACAGATAATATATTAAAAAGTAGTTACTGTATAAGATGAATACCTCAAAATGTCAACGTAAATGTGAAATGTAATCTGCTAGTAAAACTCCCCTAGATCATAACACTGGAAAGACCAGATGCTTATTATTTATAGACTGGTCTGACAAAAGACCTGCATCTGAACTGCATCTCTTGGCCAAATCAGTAAGCATAGGGTATGGAATTTACACACTGAGAAGCTGTCTGAATTAATTCAGGCATCACTGTTGCAAAAAAGTGCAGAAAAGTTGATTTTAAGAAAAATAAATTAAGATGTCAAGAGGAAGACGCATAAAATAGGTTTGACTGTAAGACATAATTTGCTGCAACGGCTGTCAGGCATTGCTTTAGAAAGGAATTAATAACAATCACTATGTGTTAACAGAGGCTCATCTGCCTTTCGTCCTGCTAACATTAAGCAATTACCTACTTGTCACCTTGATGACCACTCATGAGAATAACCACAGGAAGTGGCTGACTACAAACCACACACAACTTAAGTCTGAAAGGAAACCAACTGGGTTGGATTTTAAATAACACCTGCAAATTTCAGCTCAAGCGTGCCTTAAATTATCAGGGTTCATTGTTTAGATACAGTGGGTACGGAAAGTATTCAGATCCCTTTAAATTTTTCACTCTTTGTTTCATTGCAGCCATTTGCTAAAATCAGAAAAGTTCATTTTATTTCTCATTAATGTACACTCAGCACCCCATCTTGACAGGAAAAAAAAAGAAATGTAGAAATTTTTGCAAATTTATTAAAAAAGAAAAACTAAAATATCACATGGTCATAAGTATTCAGACCCTTTGCTGTGACACTCATATTTAACTCACATCCTGTCCATTTCTTCTGATCCTCCTTGAGATGGTTCTGCTCCTTCATTGGAGTCCAGCTGTGTTTAATTAAACTGATTGGACTTGACTTAGGAAAGGCACACACCTGTCTATATAAGACCTTACAGCTCACAGTGCATGTCAGAGCAAGGAACTGTGTGTCGAAGGAACTGCCCAAGGAGCTCAGAGACAGAATTGTGGCAAGGCACAGATCTGGCCAAGGTTACAAAAGAATTTCTGCAGCACTCAAGGTTCCTAAGAGCACAGTGGCCTCCATAATCCTTAAATGGAAGAAGTTTGGGACGACCAGAACTCTTCCTAGACATGGCCGTCCAGCCAAACTGAGCAATCGTGGGAGAAGAGCCTTGGTGAGAGAGGTAAAGAAGAACCCAAAGATCACTGTGGCTGAGCTCCAGAGATGCAGTAGGGAGATGGGAGAAAGTTCCACAAAGTCAACTATCACTGCAGCCCTCCACCAGTCGGGGCTTTATGGCAGAGTGGCCCGACGGAAGCCTCTCCTCAGTGCAAGACATATGAAAGCCCGCATAGAGTTTGCCAAAAAACACATCAAGGACTCCCAGACTATGAGAAATAAGATTCTCTGGTCTGATGAGACCAAGATTGAACTTTTTGGCGTTAATTCTAAGCGGTATGTGTGGAGAAAACCAGGCACTGCTCATCACCTGCCCAATACAATCCCAACAGTGAAACATGGTGGTGGCAGCATCAGGCTATGGGGGTGTTTTTCAGCTGCAGGGACAGGACGACTGGTTGCAATTGAAGGAAAGATGAATGCGGCCAAGTACAGAGATATCCTGGAATAAAACCTCTTCCAGAGTGCTCAGGACCTCAGGCTGGGCCGAAGGTCCACCTTCCAACAAGACAATAACCCTAAGCACACAGCTAAAATAACAAAGGAGTGGCTTCGGAACAACTATGTGACCATTCTTGACTGGCCCAGCCAGAGCCCTGACCTAAACCCAATTGAGCATCTCTGGAGAGACCTGAAAATGGCTGTCCACCAACATTCACCATCCAACCTGATAGAACTGGAGAGGATCTGCAAGGAAGAATGGCAGAGGATCCCCAAATCCAGGTGTGAAAAACTTGTTGCATCATTCCCAAGAAGACTCATGGCTGTAGTAGCTCAAAAGGCTGCTTCTACTCAATACTGAGCGAAGGGTCTGAATACTTATGACCATGTGATATTTCAGTTTTTATTTTTTAATAAATTTGCAAAAATGTCTACATTTCTGTTTTTTTTTTTTTCTGTCAAGATGGGGTGCTGAGTGTAAATTAATGAGAAATAAAATGAACTTTTTTGATTTTAGCAAATGGCTGCAATGAAACAAAGAGTGAAAAATTTAAAGGGGTCTGAATACTTTCCATACCCACTGTATATTTGATGCCAGTGCTTTTCAAACTTGAGTGATGATGCCAATTGAAAGATGTATGTCTGAGATTTCTTCCAAGCAAACAGTAATGGTGGTTCAGTGAAGGTTTTTATGTAATCCAATTAAAGCTGATAAGCCCGAAACCCATAAAGTTACACAGGCAGGGATAAGGAGACGGATGGTGATGTTTGATGGCCAGCAATAACTCAAACTTAGAAATCTTATAAAATGAATCAGGACTAAGATACATTCTCAACTTCTCTGCCATTTCATTGTGTGATTTTATTTTATATGCTTTCATATTTTTGTTCTCCCCTGACTGGATTTTTGCTGATTGCGTGAAACTAAACTTGACAAAAAATGAGATGTTTCAGGAAAAATCAAGTAAGAAAGCAAAGCAATTCCTCTCTCAAAGATGACCAGCATTTAAGAAAATTCCTATACCATTTAAACCCCCCCACCCCCAAAGAATTGGATTACAATTTTCCAAAATGTTTTTGAACCAATCCTTTTATATGGAAGTGACGTTTGGGGCCCATTAATTAAACAAGAGCACTGGCACGCAAACCCAATTGAAAAATGAGTCTCCATAGAAATGTTACACGTCTGTTCTGACCAGTTAAAAAATATGCAGCACCACATGCTGTCACATACTGTGCTGTCTTTGTAGATGCAACAAGTGACGCATGCTTGCACAGATTCTATCTGATAGCTTTACAGCCCTTTCTATGGATATGTTGGCTCATTTGACATTGATATGAACGTGCCCTTACCCGGATCAGTATTAACCTGACTTGACAATATCAAAAAGATGTCTACATTTATGATTCATGTCATCTGACTCCAACTAAATGCACAAACTTATTTGACTGGATGTCTAAGCCAATACCAGTGTTCCAAATCATCTGCAGTAGAGCCACACCCCCGTTTTCAGCAAGCATGGGGACTGCGTGGCGGTGGAGCATAAGGCACATTTTAATCTATTAATCATGTTGTGCAAGTACATAATTTGTGTTTGGACTGTGTTTAAAGTAAACATGACATGTTATATTACTCATACATGTCAAAATACCACATGAAAGATTTATGGCCTTTACCCTGGATTCTTTCAAAAAAATCCATCCACTTGAATGAGCAGGGGGTCTGGATGTCACTGGAAGTAAAATAGGGACATAAATAGGAAAACTAACTGATTTATTCTGACTGTTCTCATTTGATTTTATAATGATACAATCAGCTTATAATGCCTCCTACTGATTATGTACACAGAATAGTCAACTCAGGAGACTGTTTTCTGGAGTTAATAATTTTTATTTTATTTTTATTTTATTAAAAGAAATATATGCAATGTGTGTTTTAAAGTACCACTTTATTCACTGGTATGAATTAACCACTCGTGGAAAATGAATAAACTCTATTAAGACTTTCCATTGTCGTTTTTACAATAGGTGGTTTCTCATGTACAGATTCTTGTCCAGAAAGAACATAATTATTAATTTTAATAATTTATTATTATTGTATAGAATTTATGAGGGCAATGGGAGCAGAAATCCACCATTACAATATTTTTGTGTCTGGAACATAACTGGTTCTGAAGGGGTTAACACAAATAATCTGTGATTTTACTTTGAGTTGTATGACTCAAAAGACCTATGACCCTCTCCAAACCAAAAGTGGAGGATATCAGTATCCTCCACTTTTCAGCAGATATTGTCTATAAAGAGTTATGTGTTACTTTGGAATGATATCTTGCTAAGCCCTTTTATTTCACTGGAATAGGATACATTCCTGCTTATGTTTGCACGGCCAGACTTTTTGTTATTGAGTTCAGCACTTTCATTCTTGATTTTGAAAACAGCATGAATCTCATTTCATGTGTAACTGCACAACAGCTTATTGTATTTTGTTGTTTGCCAAAGTGTCTCAAGGCTGTCCATGTATTACTAAGGAACAAGGTGTAAAAAGTAATAAAGACAAATTTTATGAAGCATTCATGTTATACTCTTACTTGATAAACACTTAATGATTATTCTGTTGGTGCTTAAATTTGATTTGGTAAAGAATGCATTCTGACTTGTTTACAACGGTGGACAGTGTAAAGATCTGAGACTTCCTTGTGACCTACGAAACAGAAACTTAGTCCCACTTCTGAGTCAAATACAATGATTTTAAAACAAGTGGATTAATGAGGGTTTTGTGTGCAAGTTCAGACACTCCCAGACATCATAGTAATCTTTCTGTTCCCAGTAAGCACAAATAAAAAGTTGACAATAAGAGATAAAAGGCCTGTGTATTGTTGCTGTATAAAGTAAAGCTGGCAAAAAGTCTACAATCAATACTTAAACATTCTCTAGGGGACTAAAGAGTAAACAGTCTGGGTTCTGAGTCAGGCTGTGAGTAAATCTAGCCTTTCCACATCTAATATCCACCATTGTCAGTGGGTCAGCCACTGCCTGCAATGAAGCAGCTTTATTAAGCCATACTGGAGAATTTGGATAGTTGCCAAGGATGTCTTTCTGGAATAAATAGGTGCAGTCCCACCTGGAGTCTGTTTTTATTTTGCTACTACTGTGAATAACTACTTGATTTTAAAGTGGGATTTCTGAAAAAAAAAAGATGGTGTGTTCTGTTTTTCTTTTTTTTTTACAGTGCTAATACACTTGCATCACAGTGTGTTAAAAGCAGTCTGGTCACAGAGAGAGAACTGGTTTCTCAGCAACTTCTGTAGTAATGAGTAGCAGGAAACTGTAGCATTAGAGACAGGTGAGATTTTGGTTTTGGTTTTGCCAGCAGCAGCACTCAACATACATCACATTCTTCACATCTGGCCCAGAATAGTTGGGAGACTCAATAAAAAGTTAATCTCATGAACCTTACTTATTGACCTTAAAACAGTGGCACATCAACAATGGCACTGCTATATTCAAGAGTCGCAGTCAGCCATGATAGTATGACAGTCAGCCAGCATGCACAATACCAAGACCCTGAAACTGAAGCAGCTGAATGGACTTCATCCATTGTTACACCTGTGATTTCCCTATTGAGAGATTCTCATCAAAATGTCTTCGGTGAAAAAGGCCTATGAAGCCAGGTTTGGTTTAGGTTGAAATTTGAAATCTGTGCAGGGCTCACTGGGCAGCAAAATACCCCTGGCTTTACAAAAAATGAATGAATACAATCGAACACAAGGGAAAATGCAATGAGCACCACAGGATATTTTCTGTCTGCAGACTGACATAAAGAAACATCCTCCAGCAAAAAGCCGGCAAAGAGACTGACATCAACCTGACAGAATGAAATGGAATTGGGGAACAATAGGCATTCTCAAGAAATATAGAACTTGAGGTAATACACAATGCAACTAAAACACATAGTGTGATGCAGGAGCAGCAAAAGCTCTTACAGCTACAACCAAAGCTGATGTATGGAAAGAGATCAAACAGAAGAGCAATGGCATCACAACATTGCAGAGACTATGCATTAGATTAAAAGAAAAAGGTTTGATTAAAAATGTACAATATAAAGCACAGTGCAGCCATCCAAAGAACATCACACCACTGAGGGAGGATGCTGGTACACCCAGTGATCACATCAGTGCCGTCACGATGTGCCAGTCTCTGGTATTACTCCAGATGGGGACAGTGACATGCCCAGCAGTCAAAATCTTTGCCAGCCAAGTTTCTTAAAGGGAACAGAGTCTTATCTATTTCCAAAAGCAGAGGAAAGATTTTTATATGTTCTGAACGTATTTTTTCCACCTTCTTTCTTCATGTCAGCACAGTATGGAAATGAACTTAGGTGAACCAATCTAAAAAAACAAAGTTATGCTTTGGAAGATACTAGTGTGCATGCTACTCTGTAAACCCTAAAATACTTGACCCTAATCCTTTGAAACATTTTACACATGCTCTGAGCCAGGTGAAAATTCCGTCAGAAGCCTAAATCTGCAGAAGCTACGGATAGATTTTACTTACAAAAAACTTACCAAATAATATGACTCTAATATGAACCAGGATTTGGTAAGATTCAGGTCAGATTTGATGAACAAATTCTAAATCTAAATCTAAACAATATTCAACCCTCATCACAGACCCTGTCACAGTAAGCCAGGGTGACCAAAGTCATGTTAAAGCCACCTGTTCCGACTGGAAGCCAAACAAAGTCAGTGGCAATAAGCCAAAATGCTTGGCAGCAACCCAAATCAGTTTAACATATTTGTAACAAGTGATCCTGCAATGGTGCACCACGAAACTAATCCATTTTTACTCACATACTGAGCTATAACAAGAGTCTTGGGTCTATTAGTCCATCACAATTAACGGCATTAGACTTACATACATTACTGATTGTAAACAAATAATAGTATAAACTTGGATTTAGTTCTTGTCTTGACGTCAACCATTTTAAGAGGGACATTAGACTCCAGTTATCTTTTAAAACTTCAACCATTTGGCTACTTTTGGTACATTTGCATCACAGTTAGAGTTAATGGAGATACCTGTGTGACCAGGGGCTCCAGAAGCCTCTCCACAGTCAGGGTACGAATTTCAAGACTCTTGGGGTCCCATTTCAACAGGATGGGGGACGTGGCGGTTGTCATGGTCTCTGTCAGAAACAAAAACAAATCAATGTTTAGCTTTTTACATTGCACATTACATTTGCCCAAGAGGACAGGGTGGCTCGAAGTGTGTGTGTGTGTGTGTGTGTGTGTGTGTGTGTGTGTGTGTGTGTGTGTGTGTGTGTGTGTGTGTGTGTGTGTGTGTGTGTAACATCTCTTAAGAAGGGCTGTTTTTGAATATAGATGTGCAGGTATAAAAGCTGACAGGTTGATAAGGCAGCACATAAACAACAGGTGGTTTCAGAGCGGCTTGTGTTTTTCATGATGGAGGAAGCATTGTGTCTTCCAAAGGTGGTAGTTGTGTCCCACCGATGTTCTGTGCAGTCTTGCTAACCCAATGCAAGCACATAGCATGTTTTCGGCGATGCATTGATAAAAGTTTGCCAGCAGCCAACCAGGTTAGCTCTCCTTGGTTTTCCTACAGTGATAGGCACTTCTGTAAAGAGGACTTGGTGGTTTGGGATGTTCCCTCTGAAACAGACTCAACCACATTACACTTTATGTACACTATGTCTTTCATATGTCAACAATAAGCGAAGCAGAGGTTGCTTTGGACTTTCTTGTTGTCCGTCATTTTGACAGACAAGGTCATAAAAATTCCATCATAAATGTATTACTACCCGTGATATTAATTTGCATATTGATAATGAGACATTGCCTATTAAATAGCATTTAATTAAAAAAAATTGATGTGAGATCAAAGACAAGACTCCTAATTAAAAAACATGTCACCAACTGGAAAGGGTGTCTACTAAAGGTGCTCTACATGTGGGTATTGACAGTGTTACATGAGAATTAACGTTATGGCAGATCACCCTCAGTGTAAATCTGTCAAAATGATGGATGGCCTTCATATTTTGGCTTCATTGTTGAAAAAAAAATGTCAATGACAGAAAATATCAGGTTACTATTAGGCACAAAGAAGTATGCACCTTTGTGGGGTTGACTGAGCAGAAACTCATGTACCAGTTGCAGTATGCTGGTTTGTAGCTTATGATATGGAGTTTTTAGACATTTACTTGTTATAAAGCATTTTTTATTTCAAGGTTGACAAAGTGTCAACATGACATTTCCATTTAAAAACTGTTGTCCCATGATATTAACACCATAAACCACTCTGAAGTCATGAAAATAGTGCACTCCACAGAGGCAATCCCCTCCTATGTCAGGGGGTAATCTGTTTTGGTTTATTTTTTTCCCCAATGACCACATAACTTGTCATGGATTACTCCCTTTATAACAACATCTTTAACCAATCAAATGCAAGTACTCGCAGACACCATATTTCATCATGAGGGTTGTGCCAATACTCAACCCTCACAGACACCTCAGCAATTCCACAAAGCACACTGAAGCCCAGACAAAAACTACTGGCCCCAAAACAAGGTTTTTGTAGATTTCCGGTAAGTGTTGACAGAAGCAGCAAATCTTGGCTCTGCACATCAAATAAAACAAAGCACAGTTAACAATTCCAACAAACCATAAATGGCTAGTCACGTCTTTCTGTAATTAACTTTGTTAATTAACTCCACCATTACAATACCTCTCCCCAAAGCTAGAACTTAACTAAAGCTACACTAAATTCAGGAACACATGTAAGGTTTATCCTCATCTGTAATATAGTTGTCATTCAGTGGAGTTTTGGTATAGACTTGTCCTTCAACAAACAAATTCTTTCAGCCAACCCAAGTAACTTCTTCAGAATGATCTCTCTGTATTGTAGAAAACAGCAAAACCAGAAGTTACACTACTATTTTTTTTTTTTAAAAAACCCTTAAGCTTGGTGGGGTTATGTTAGGTGAATGTGAGGACTGAACAGCTGGCAGGGGGGTAGCGGTCTGTTTTACTGAGGGGATGTGTTTCTACAGTAAGCAATTTCAGAATGGGCCAGCTGGGACTGGCCCAGTCTACTGCCAATGTCGATGAGGCAGAAGGGAATAAAGAATGTGAATAAGAATGACAGATCTGGGCCAGAGGCCCCTAATACTACACACAGTGGGTTAAGATGGATGAACAGTAGGAAATATGGCAACCTGGCACTATTGATGAAACCACAACCCAGACATTATAGTTCTCTCAAAAGAGCATGGACCTTTAGATTCAAAAAACTTTCAGGCCTTTGCTTATGCTGATGTCATTACATTTTTATCCCCCACAAGGAAATCTGGGTAGGAACAATGAATCAAGCTTTGTGCGTCTGTCAACTCATCAATCTATCAGGCACAGTAGTTTGACAGAACCGGAGGGAATGATGCATGCAATTTCTCTGTTCTGACATTTTTCAAAATTACGCATACTACAATGGTTTGAGATGTAGGAGGAGAGTAGTGTTGAAGTCAGTGTTATAGTCTTAATTTACTTCAGGCAGCAACAGAACTAGAAAATATTCACACATTGCAAAATGTGAATTGACAAGCTCACATTGTGCTACAATTGCTGCAATGAATGGGTGCTAAAACATATTTAAGGGAACATTTTGTAGCTAGTTATCTTTATTTACAATAGTTGGTAAAAACAAAAAATTAGGGGCTTTTGACTGAAAAATGCAGTCTGCCAGTGTGTATATGATTAATGTCCAGCGTCCTAGAGAAGGAAACCACACTTTGTCATCTTAGAATATATTGTTGCTATTTGTTGAGTCTTCCTGTATGGTATGGTAATAGTCTAGCAGTTTCAGTAGTCTAATTAAGTAGCAGTTGTAAATAACTTGGAAAGAAAGTATGCACATTGGCAGCCTCTCTTATTGAAGAGTTCCCTTGTGATATTGAAGGTTTCCCGACAGATCATGATACAAATGCTTTGGGCAGAGGAACATGCCCATGCTGAGAAAACAGCAGCACTGTGAAAGATATCAGAGTGCCTGCTGTAATGCAATGAACAGAGATCACTGGTGTATGACAGTGTAATGTCTCAAACACCAGGGTTGAAACTATTCTCGACACATTATGTAACCAAAATAATAACTGAAAGCAGTTTGTCAAGTTATTGGTAATGAGTGCTTAATCATAGTAGGAAAAACATTTGATAATGCTTCTTGTTATTGATTAAAAATGTAATGTAATTTTGAAAAGAACTGAACATTAAATTTAGAGCTTTAATTATTCAATTAATTAGTTCATCAGGAAATTAATCTGCAACTATTTTGATAATCAATTAATCGTTTCAGTCATTTTTAAGTAAAAATATCTTGGGGTTTTAGGTTTAGATGCAAGTATAATACATTTCCTGCTGACGATGATGCTGTATAATGACGGTCTAGCACATCTGAGAGTCTGGATATCACCTATGTAGAAAAGTAAAGGAAACATGACCCATTCCAATATAAATGCTATCATCTTTACAATAGAGGCTCAACTGAAATACTGAAAGCCAATCGCAGTGCACAATACTATTATATCACTGCCAGTGACAGTGAATGCTCTGGTGACTCATGTGGTATGGTTCATTGTTGATGAAGATCTCTGTAAATGTCATGCCCCTGTCAATGACTGCTCTTCACACCTGCATTATATAATTGTAAAAATGTGAGAAATGTGCCACTCTACATAAGGCATATTCAGTGCATTTGTAATGTAGCCACACTACAAATAAAAGTAAGTCTTTAAATCTGCTAGGTGTCTGATGATGCAGGGGATAAGCAGGGAAGCAAAATACAATTCTAGCATCTCACAAAGCTAGAAACAGAAACAGCTGATCAGGATCATCTGTCAAAGAGACTGACATCTAATATTATTCAGCACATTCAGCTGCACTGTCTAACAACAAATGTGATCTTACAGAATGATATCTGGGGATACATTTCTGAGACCAATTTAAAAAGCTTCTCTCCCATGTATTATTGTTGCAGTACCTCCACCTTGGACTGGGTAAAATCATGTAAACAACACACCGACTGGTCCAAATCGAGGCAGTACGCTTTTTTGGCTGCTATGTAATGTTTAGCTGCGTGTCATTGCTACCTGTTCAGAACTTTAGTTAGAAAATAAGACAAATGCAACGTTAAGCTTGGCTCTCACTAGTCGTGACTGAGTGAATTCTGATTGAAGTTTCCTCACCAACGTTTCATTCCAAAACCTGTTCTTTTGTTATGTCCATTACAAGTGAACACTGATTATTCTGCTTACTCCTTTATTAGCCTCCACACTCGCCTTTCTCCCAGCCTAACAGTTGAAAAAAACACAGCTAAACCTCATAACATGAATTAATTCACTGGTGGAGATAACAGGGACTTTAAGCAATGAATAATGTCCCTGATGTCTCCACACATAGCAGTTTCCTGTAGTTCCTACAACAAGGTCTCCAAATTATCTTGAGTAACCATGTCATGCCCTTTTGAGGACCACAAGCCGATTGCCATCTAGTTCCATTATGTTTGAGAAAAGGCAGATTTCTCTACAGCCAATATCTCCAGAACTCACCAAAACAATCTAAATGGATAAACAGCAAAGTAAAAGTATGTATTTTGGATTTTTTTCGGGATGAACTGTGCCTTTAAGAGATTTAGGGCCTAAGAACAGTAACCTTAACCTCGACAAACAGTGTGACTTTGGCTATGTACTGACACTCCCCCACACAAACACACCGGAGAGCCTGTCATAGTAGAGCCGCTAGCCCAGCTACAATACAGATGCCCACAAAATGACTCTTTTAAAAAGGGCCATAACTGTTCTTCTGGTGAATGTCAAAAGCTCCACCAGACTCCCTGTCTTTCCGGTGGATAAACAGAGTCTGACATTAGCTTCTCATGCCTGGTTAGCTCTAACTACCAGCTCTACAGCACTTACCATGCTACTGAGCACCAGTCTCCACCGTGTCCCCTGACCCTCCATAAATTCCAAGATATTCCCACACTACACAGTGGGCCTTTTTCTGAGGAAGGGTAAAATCTCTCTTTCTCAGATCTGTTTTGTTCAACCAACATGTTTTTGGTGAAGAGCATGAGTCACATTTCAGTTGTAATTTGTGAAATGTCCTGCCATCTGCTGTGTACAACTGCGTGTGTACGTCTGTGACTGACACATGAGCAGAGCGAAAGAAGACAGAGGGAGAATGGAAAATGATTTATTTACTGTGCGAGAAAAATAAAATGCAAATACGAATAAGGCGAGTTCCGATTGCACAGGCGACTTATTGCTTTTACATCGTATTGTAACTAGGAAATCACATTGTTCTGTGTGTTTTGTGTCTCTGTGTTGTATACTTGCTTTTGCAGTGTTACAGTTTAAGCAAGCATTGTTTACTGTCATTCTCTCTTCTTTCATGAATAAATCTAAACTGTTTCCTTCTGCCCCAGGACTGACTTCTGGGGAAGAATGTTTCAGGAGGTTTAGAATATCACAATACACAGTGAGAAAAATGGGCCATCTGCTAGAGTTTTTAGCATTTATTCTAGAAAAGAAAGCCCTGTGGAAGCATTTGCATAAACATTCTACTCACACTCATATATAGACAAATATTCAAGCAGTTTGAAATAAAGTGTGGTAAAAGAAAACTTGCTAGCACAGCACTGCAGAACATTACGAACGTGCACATTTTTTATTTTTACTATTTTAAGCAGCTAGATAAATAGGGTACATACATTATTTTATGGTGACCAACAAAGTTCGAATGCTCTGAGTCCTAAAGAGGAAAAATCCCTGTTTAGATTTTTAGGTTCGTCCTCTTTGGAAACTGGAATTGGGAAACGTGATCCTGACCACAAGATGCAGGACAACTTGAGTTTGATAGGTAACAGGTCCGCAGTGGTGCACACTCATTCCAGTAAATGAAGCCTCCAGTCCAACAACAGCTCTTTCTGGCTGGATGCACTCATGGCTTCCGTATATTACTGCGCTAACTACACACCATCAGTGTTCATCATTACAACCTTAACGCAGTCACTGCAGTGTAGGCTCATTTTATACTGAGTTACTGTGACACAGTTAATCACTGAGTTATATTGAGAGGTATTTCTAATAATTAATAATCTAACAAGTAACATTTCACAGGTGGAGATACTGCTAGTTTTACCAAGTGCTGTTGTTCAATGATTCAGTGCTGGAAAGCAGCATTCTCGCTGGTCAATTCATCACTAGCCCGCAGATACTGTGCCTGCTGAGTTTGGTAAGAAATGCTTGCCAAATTGTTTCTTTGTTGTTAATTAGGTTTCTTGTTTTGTGTGTTGGTGTAAATAATGCTTCAGTTGTCTCTGTTCATTAATCATTTCTGCCTACCCGAGGAGTAAAATGCCCAAGTGTCAGAGCAGTTTAAAAAGTAAAACTCCATAATTTGTGAGTCCAATATGAATACTCGTATTTCTCATTACCTTTTCTTCCTCAATACTTGCAAAGCCTGTTATGTCATGTAGCTGACTAAAAGGTGCCCCACATTTGAAAGAAAATGAAAATGAAAGTGATTTAAAAGGTACTGACTTGGTACATACCCATAATGCATAATTACATACATAATTTAACAAAGGATTAGGAGAGTCGGCATGGTGATGAAGCTAAGGCAGTATGATATTAAACCTCCTGCAGTGAAGGATAACCATCATAAGACAAGAGAAACTAAAATATACACATGAAGGAAAAACAAGGCCACAATATTGTTGCTCATGTGAATTCTTGCTTGGAAACACTTTCTAATCGGATAACCACACAGATGGACAGCCCAGATGCTCAATGGTTAGCACTGCAGGCTTATGGAGTGTCCATACAGCTCTCTTATTTAAGTGGGTTCGCTTCAGGTGCTTCAGTTTTCCCCAGCAATCAAAAGGTATGTAGTTAGGTTTAATGGAGGCTGTTAGTGAGCTCTACAACAAACCGTCTGTTTACCTTCAATTTGTCCAGTAACATGTGTTAGACAACTGACATAAACTGAAGTGCTGACGAACCAACAGCCTTCTACGTAGCATTAGAGAAACACGCAGTTCTCTTGCGTATTAGCTACCTGGCCAAAGCTGCATCGCTGTTCTGCCCCCTCTACCCTAGTACTGGTGTTGAATTTTGAACAAGTGTGATAGAGTATGAAAGTCACTGCTAGAGTTGACAAGGATGAGAGACTGACAAACTTTTCAACCACAGATTTACGCAATTCTTGTTGCTGTGATTGCTTCCACTGACTAGGATTGTTTCCTCAAAACCTCAAAACGCATCCTTCCATCTAATTTTAGCCAGATATCCATTACAGCATCTGAACTGCAAATGCTGGCGAGAGAAAGAGGAGAGGGATGTGAAAGGATGAGGGGTGTGCGCACAGAGGCTGAGAGCACCAGGACAAACATTTAGCCTCCTGTCACTGCTGATTGAATGACACGTTTTGTTATCAGAATGCAAGGGAGGCAACGATGTGGGAGTGGTAACAATGTCATCTGTACCGAGCTCATCACATGCTGCCATTTCCTACAAGTCAGCTCATTTGTCACCTAATGTAGGGTCTTCTTGATACTGTTTGTTTTTTATTGCCCATTAAACAACATTATTACCTCAGGTTCTGCTTGTGTCAGCTCTCCTCTGAAATAATGCTGATGACATGGCAGAGAGACAACTGCTAACGGATGTAAAGTAATTACCTCAGTCGACCAGGTGTTAACCAAGCTGTGTGTGTGTGTGTGTGTGTGTGTGTGTGTGTGTGTGTGTGTGTGTGTGTTGTGTGCGTGTTTTAAATGTGTGTTTGTGTTTGCATGTTGTGTGTGTTTGTTTATGGGAGCGGGGTGTCTGATTTTTCTTAATTCCGGCCTCTAATGTCACGCATGATTTATTTATAGTTTTACTTAATACATTGTAATTATTCATTGCAGTCAGAACTGTCAGAATTTACTTCTCCGATCTTAGCAAGTCCACTGTTTATAGCAGTTCCATTCACATGAATTAATTTGGACTGAAATTAAAATTTTGCTGTCACAAATGTAGAGTTGAAACTAAAGTTATTTTCATTTTTAATTAATCTATTCCCAGTGTACCTTCCTAAATCCCACGGTAACATCTTTTTGTTTTGTGTTTTTTTCACCCAACAGTCCAAAACCCAAAGATATTCAGCTATCACCATGGAAGACTAAAGAAAGCCAGACAAGATACACATTAAAACCTGGGTCTGTGTATCATACACTTTATAAATAAGAATGTCACCCACATGTTAGCCAACATAATGCTAGAATAAACAACAGGGTTTTCCCTGCCATTATCTGGGCAAAACGCCAGAGCTTTTTTACACAGAGCCTAAGGCAACATAAAAATACTTAAATGGACAAAAAAACATTTTCACATTCCAGTTCCTATGTCTAAAAAAAAGAATTAATAGTTCATTGCTATTTGAAAGGATGTACCTGCATTATTATCCTGACATCACTGCCATAAAATGGTCTTAAAATGTCAGTAATATTGTTAATTGCAATTATTTCTAGGACAATATATCCTCCAACAAAAGTAGTTATGACAGGCTCATTTAGGTATTCTTCTGAAACCTAAAAAGGGCAAATGGAATATAAATATAGTTGTTGATTAATTTTCTGACCACTGATTAATCAGTTAGTTTGCAGCTATTTGTTGCAGGTCTACATGAACGCTAACATTGGTAGGCCCTTTTATGATAAAGGAAGATTAAATCCAGTATGATAGAACAGGCGTGGTTCACAGGAACATTTTCAAAACCAGCCAAATTCAACTGCACTAATAACAAGTAGCACAGACAGACACAGTAAAGGCCTCTGACAGTTCAATTAAAATGTCTTTTCAGACTACAGTGAACACTAACAACCTTTCAACGACCCATGGATTAAATCTTGTCAGGTACAGATTCATTTACACCTTGGTGATATTTTGATTAATGCCAAATCAAATGATACACCCTCTTGCAAAAAATCAAGCAGCGGGGTTCTATCATCAGCCCAATGCTACAGCTCTGACAAAGTAGGAAATGAAGTACAGATGACTTCTTAGAAAGGGGTGCTTTTACACAGTAGCTACACAAACTTGAGTCCCTTCTGGCTATGGTTGAGTGGTACAGTACCAAGGTTACCTTTTTGGCATGAGTTGCACCCTTGTGTGAACTTACTGCTGAGTACAAATCTAAAATCTCCCGGGGAAAGAAACAGCAGGGCTTTTTTTAAGAACACGAGGAGCATTTTTGCAAAGAACCAGTGATCCAGAAGCTGCATTTCAGTACTGCCTGTCATGTTGAAAAAAGAAATTAAGACATCTAAGAAGTCTAAGTCTGGTGAACATTTATTCCCCACATCAGACATTCAGATAGTAACAAAATAACACATTTGAAACGAAGCATTTCAGTTCTACCATCCCATGTATGCACCTTTTATTTTCCCATTTTCATTTTTTGGAAGCTATTTTGCTTAAAGAGTTACTCCACCCAATAATACCGGTGTTAAAATTGACATTATTACCAAATGTATGAAAATCTGCATTTTGTGGGTTAAAAATGGCTCACCACGCCCTCTAGTGTTTTAAATCACCCTTTACGTTTTAAGTCCAATGCTGAGATAGAGTCGATCGTTTGGGGAGACGTTAAAACATTTATATAAAAAAAACTGTGCCCACCTCCCCCAGAGATTCTGTGACACCGCTGCGCCCCCCACGCACTGACAGACCCCCACAGACACACACAGATACCGGAGAGTTAGCTTCACTGAGCCGCTACCTCAGCTACAACATAGGTCTATGGGCACTATGGGACAATAACTGAACTATATGAGCAGTACACACTTTCTCTGTCTTTGTGGAAATCTGATTTCACATCACAGATGACGAAAAAAGGTATGATTGCTAGAGTCATAGAAACAATGTGTTTTTTACACAATTTGCATTACAAAGAACCTAACAGTGGCACAGGAAGCATTAGCACCACTACAAAAGATAAAGTGGTGCGTCCGAGTCCACCTCAGCAAGTGGTTTAAGTGATCTGATGACAATGCGTCTTGGAGGTTGTTTACACTTGTATTTAGAGCTGCGTGCTTGTGATCTGATCACCCAAGATGCATTTTAATACCAGGTGTAAACAGTTCGTAGAGTCACTCCATCCAAAGGTCTATTGGCAATACCACAGAAAACAGACTGCACTGACTGGTACTGCTCGACGCCGTTGGCCCTACTAATACAAACAGGAAACCCCTGCTGTCTTTGCCTCATGTGGTGCCTGTGGTTTTGCGGTTGTAGCTGCACTAGACTATAGTGAACTAGGCAAATATTAAAGTAAAAGTGATTACTGAGTGCCTGTTTTTTGGAAAAATATAATTAGTCATACTACTTGCGGCAAATGTTCTAATAATAGAGAGGATGTGGTATTCAGACAAGGTTTACCATGTCAATCAATTGATAAACATTTCACACTATGGTGTATTCAATTTTGTATTACATGAATTTTTTCTAAGTATACTGCCCCATACTTCAAAATAATGTATTCATAAATATTTGTACTGCTTGAGTAAACCCACACACAAATGTACATGTGTATGTGTATCCAGTAATGCACACAAATGCAAATACAGAATATATTATGAATACATATGTACATTCAATAATAAGATTTAATTTATTTTGTCAAATACTTTAATTTGAATTTTCACTTCATCACAACATCATTACATCAAAATCCATAAAATCTACAATCTCCATCTACTAACTCAACACACCCTACCAAATGCTACTCCAATGGAGAAGCATTGTGCATCCTGCCCTCTGCCACTGCTCCATCTGCTACTTCATCATGCTCACAGTCTTAAAAGGAAGTCACATCCACACAGCTTCAAAGGTCAGCAGACTTTCCAAATCTACCCTTACAGACCCACACTCACATGCTGTTGCCTAAAAAGCTTTCATTAATGTTCACAACTGTGAAAACTGCCTAAACCTTTGTTTCCTCCCACAGTAAAAAGACATGCTGGAGAGGTAAATTCTACACTCCCCATATTGTATATGAGCATGTGGCTGTTTTAACCCTGACAGATTGGTGACCTGTCCAGGCTGTGCCCTGCCTCTAACCCCTGTTGCATGCTGGCTTAGGCTCCAGTCTCCCTTACAGCCATAAAAAAGGATAAGCAGATAGAAAAGGACGAATAGATAGATGGATTTTTACACAGACTTAGTGGCATTTAACTATACAGCCATTCACAACTCTGCCAAGGAGGTTATATTTGTCTGATAGTTATCTTTGGCACCACTTTTGTGATGAACAATTAATTGTTTTTTTGTGTACATCTAGAACAGTACCACCATGTAGCGGTTTCTTAATTTCAGGACGACTACATCAGTATAGACAACACCCATTTCATCAACACATTTCCTCCCATTTAGAATTGTTGGCACTTGTTTGACAGTTTTTTCATCACCAAAGCAAAGCCGTTTGAATAGCAGAAGCAGTGTGTTGAAGTATTTTGGGTTCTACACGGTAGATGCAAAATTACCAACAAACAAGACTGTTTGCCGACTTTGTAAAAAGCAGCTTGCCACCCGCAGCGGCAGCTCAGGCACCAGAAGCAAGTGGAGCAACCTTGTATGACTGCCTGCAGTGTATGACACCATTGAGGAAAATAAAAAGACTATAACGAAGGGTAAGACTCTCTCTCTCTCACCACCGGATAGACATCACTGGACACAGATGTGTCATATTTCACTTAGTTTCAGACTCACGTGTTATGCCTGTATGTGTTGTATTCGACTGAATTCCAGTGAATAACACATTAGTTTGATTTTGTTTGAACGAGACATTTTGAACAGTGACAGCCCCAGTAGCTTCCATTAAACATGGAGATTTCTGAATGTAGATTAGAACCTTAATATCTGCACGTCACATTACATGCGGTCTGTCAATATGTGAAATATGTAAAGTACAGTGACTCAGCAGAGGGAAATGTCATTTATGCATTAGACTTTCCCATTTCCTCATTTATATTAACCTCTCATGATTCATTAACACTTACATCATGAATAGATCAGCGCACAGTATGATTTCCATTTGCTCCTTTGGGTGACTGTGTCTTAATTTATTTATTTGGTGGTCTTAAAGGAAGAATCAGAATCGAGATTCCTCTCTCTGTTCATTCAGTTCATGTTGACACATGGATTAACTTTACTACCATGAATGTATTAACAAATGAGGTTAATACATGATAAGCATCCAGGGAGCAGAGAAACAAGGTCAAACCAAGTACTAAAAAATCCTAATGTTTAGTTACATGTAGCAACAACACAACATTAACACAAAAAATGCATGAGAGAATACTGTTTTAAGTTTCAATTATAAGGTCTAAACATGGAAATTTCTGTAATACATTCTAGTTCATAACGTTCACTGACAGCAGTTTTAAGGTTTAATGTGTGCCTGTGAAACCTTGTGCCCTGTTGCCAAGGAAAGCTGCTTTAGCACAGAATAGATCTTTACAAAAACATGGAAAAATCTGAGCACACCTTGAAAGTGAGATGTGAGATAGAAAATAAAAGAATTTAATTTACTGCTGGATTTACTGCTGGATGTATGTACTTCATATACACAGACATCAGCAAAATGTTGCATCCTAATACAACAAGAGAGAGAGACTAAGCTGATACTTTGTCTTACTGCAATATGAACATAAAATGTCTTTAAAATTGTATATGCTGTGGCTTTTCAAAGAGATAAAACTCTTTTTCTCAGAAAATTCTTAGCCCCGGAGTTTTGCAAAAACATGCATATTTGTCACAGATAAAACTGTTCAAAAGTTGCTTGCACTGCATAAAATGGGCATCAGAGGTCCTTTACCATACAACACTAACTTTGTGAATACAATCCCTGTCATTTGTCATTATGGAAAGTTAATATGCCGACACTGCACTGACCCAGATTCAGAGCAGAGTTAAGCACATACACACACACACTTTCGTGGAGCAGTTCGGGAGTCTCTAAAAGCAGAAGTCAAGGCTCAACCTGTCATATCGCTGCACTCCAGAGCTATGTTCTCAGGGCGGCCAAAATAGGCTGATCAAAGTGGAGCACAACCTGTGAAATTCTCAAAGCAGCCATGTTCTCTTAGGAATTGAAAAAACCTTCTTTAAAAACATTATGCACACACTGCAAAGTTCAATAAATTCTATTAAAGCATGTCTTTTGAAAACACCTGCTTCTGATTGGCTGGAATGTATCAATTAAAGTCCTATATCAGGACACCTCAAACACGTTGGAAATACACTGCTGGTCCTGCCAGCTGGTGTCTGTCAGAACAGATGTACACAGTTTTTTAGAAACATGGTCCTATCCTCCTTCATCCTATAGATACAGCCGATTCTAGCACAAAGGTTATCCTCAGTAGTAGATTTCTGCATCTGGCTTGTCTTACCCACATTATGTCTGACATTTCTGTTGAACTTTTCTGACTTGAGTTCAACTCAGTTCAACACTTTTTTGACTACAGGGATAATTAATTTATCACCAAAATATAAAGACATTTAGTCATGCTGCACCCTCAGTGAGTATTAATGGTGACAGCATGTTTATTATTAGTAGGCCTGTACCATAAAACAGCAATGTATGTATCAGCAATAGACGATTCTAAATTGTTATCGATAGATAGTTTCACTTAAATGCATTAAATGTAAGCTGTCATGAAAGCACATGACGAATATGACCTGGCTCATAAACCGCCTGTGATTCACATTAGCCACTTTGAAATACGCAAAAAGTCATCAGTCATGACATGCATCTGCTACATCTCAAGAAACAGTCCACAGGCAGTTGACAATGGTGAGTTACTCAGCAACAATACCGTATAACAAAAGATTAACATTACAACGATTACCTCGGTGCCTTCATAAATAAAGCGGGTAAATTCAAAGTAAGGTGTTTAAAGATCTGAAAAAGCTATATTGCCCATCCCTAGTTATAAGGAAATGTGAAAATAAATAAATAACGGGACTCAACACCTAAAATACACATTTCCAACCTTGCTCAGAACGTCACCCGCTACCAGTCTATCTTTTGAACCTGCTGAAATAATTGAACAATTCTGTTCATATTGCTGGTAATGAAATATATCTAATCCGTCTTGTTATTAGCATCTAGTATTAGTCATTATATTCAATGTGTATCTTTACACTGTGTTTAAGTGACTATAGTTGGGAGTGTGATAATGCTGCTGAAAATAAAGACACAACAACAAACAACAACAAAGTCTGAATGCCAAAAAAAGGAGAATCTCAAAGCAGAAGATGAGTCTATTCCTGGTAAAGTGTACTGGCTGGATGTTGCTGTCAAAGCATACGGTGAACATTTGGGTACCTCCCAAATAATTCCCAAGACGAACGCTAAAGTGCATGGCTATGCACTGTTGGAGCAAATATCGTTCAAACTTCCCTTTGGAGGGCTCTTAAAGGTAAATCCCTCCTTTACCGCAACTATACAGCAATGCATCTGTGTCGACATAAAATGGGCCGAGCGGAGGAGACTGTTTTTTCACTGTAATCACATTTTTGTGCCAAACACATCAGGTTTGAAAACAAATGTGTTAATTACTTAAGCATGACGATATTCACAGCCTTACAGCAATCTTATCAAAAGCTCTCCCACTCATTTATTTTACAGAGATTAGAAGCAGGGTCTTAAAGGTCCCCTGTGTTAGGTGTGTGCCATATCATATCATTCACAATAATGTTAGTATCATTTTTAATATGATATTACGACTTATTGACGTAATGATGGCTGTAAGCGAGAGTAACACTGCTACCAGTTCCACGGTGGAAGAGTTGGTATCAAAAAAGAACAGCGACTTCAGTAGTGTGAAAGTGGTTTGGTTACAAAAGATCAGATGTACAACAAATCACTATAATGTGTAAGAAGTGTAAAAAGACTGTGACAACATAGAGGGCATGAAAAGAAAATATGCACTACCTCGAGCAGAGGCACCTGGTTGAGTAGGAAGAGAGCCAAAAAATCCCACGAGGAGAGCTCAGCAGCTACTGTGAGCCCTAAACCCAAAATGTTTTTTATATTGTCATATTGTCAGTATCATTATTGCAGACAGAAATACTTAATACTGAAAATATCGTGATACTATTTTAGAGCCCTATCGTCAGTGGGTTCTACTGATCAACAATAAGTGGCAACAAAAAAGGCAATGAAGAAGACTGCTAGCAAGTAGATGTATAAGAACAATATAGGATTCAAAATAATTCAAATATAAGCTTTTCAAACACACAGTTCATTTTGGTGATAAACAAAGTGTTAACATACATTTTGTTCATGTGAAATTTACATTTTCATTGAACAAAACACATTGCATAAAATGATACCTGTGATGTCCATCCATACCTTTAAAACAATACCGTCTAATTGAGTTTTATTCATAATCAATCTGCTATTCTCCTGACAGGCAAGATATCTGTTTTCATTATCCAAAATAATCCAATTTAAACACCAATGTAACACCTGTTTGTTAAACACTATTGATACAACCTGAATTTAGAAACTTTCCATTCTAACCTCTGGCAGCTGCAACCCTTTTTTTGCAATCTGTTAAGTCAAAGAGCTCTTCTCACACAACTGTTGTGACAGGATGATAACTTGCCATCAGTCTGAATGGGACAATGAGTGTCATCTGACTTAGCTTTGCAGCCCTGCTGTCAACCCAGAGGACAAAGCTCAGCTTTGATTTGAAAGGAACACATGTTTCTTTAATACCTTGTATTGTATCATCATTTGTTACACTACAAAGATCATTGCTATAACCTTTTAGTAGATATTGGTAGTTACTTATAACCCTCTTAACCCTAATTCTGCTCTGATAAATCTCACTGATAACTGGATATGTTTTTAGAGTGCAGATTGTTGCATTAATGCTCCATAATGTCCGAATGTGTAAGAAACTATATTATAGTGTATTAGTAGGTACTGTTGTGGGATTAACCCATGACACTGGTCTAGTATAAATGGGTCAAAAACCATTTAAATACAGGTTTATAATCCCACATCAGACATTGGGTTTGTGTGTCAGAGTGGTATAAAGAATGTACATGTAAGCAATATTGCACTTCTAAACAAATTAAGCCATTTTGAATCCCCAAAAGGTTCTACTCTAAACTTAACTTAATCTCCTTTATATGCTGGCAAAGTACTTTAAATACATCAATGTGATTGTAAGATGAAATGAAAATACTTAAATTTATGAATATTATAAATGTGACTGTTCCCATTTACACGATTACAGAATATAAAGTCCTCCAATAAGAATTTGTGTTTTTTAAATTTATGACAAATTGACTTAAATTAAACCCCTTTTATGAGCACTTGTGGTTGTATTTGGTCTTGAATTTATTATACAGCAGGAACATAGCCATCTGCTGTCTTTTAGCAGACTGTATCTCAAACCAAAAACATGAAGTAATTTAAGCCTTGGACATGTAAAATTATTAACCACTGTTGTGCCTTTTGGGGTGGGGGGGGTTAAAATTGACTTAAAAGTTCAAATGATTTTAGTTAGATTCAAAATGTCATCCTGAATTTATGATGTTTGGCAAAAACAGTGTCCAGTAATTGCTCTTTTTTTCAAAGAAATTACAAAACACCAAAAAAAGACAAAGTGTGGAGATGCTACGACACAAGCTATATTTACCTAGTGAGGCAGCAGCTGTAAGAGGGAGAAGCAAATGAAATACTGCATTCTTTAAATGTCTTTCGTGAATGTTCAACATGTCAGCATGACTGGCATGACCGCTAGGGTTGTTTTTTTCCTTTGCTCATTCCCTGAATATCTTGTAGTAGTGGAAATTATATGGGCTGTGTGTGTTGGCTTCAGGAGATAGAAGATGGGGGACAGTTATAAAAAAAAAAGGTACCAGTAAACAAACTTCACATCAGGTCACATATGTTTTAGAGTGGGCTTGTCACACCATGAGACACACACACCAATATTGGCAATTTCCGCCGAAGACAAAACAAACCTATTAACCTTCTTACATAAATGTTTTATTAAAAACATAAAGACAGAGACATATAGTCCAATTAGCTGATTTTGTAAAAAATAATTCTAGAGCTACTGCCATCACTGACCACATCTATGATTTCTTTCAGCAATTCAAACAAGTGTAGTGCTCATTGACAGCTGTTTCTCAGGTAAAAAAAAAAAAATGACAACTGAGTGAACCACACCTTTGTAGATGGAATCCACATGTACCAGAGCCAAAAGAATGGCCACATTTCCACAGAAATGGCCCCGCACATTAATGACACAGGGCTGTCACAACAACCGCATTAATGAAATACACCGTTATGAGAAGCCAACCTTAGGGGATGACAAGCCACTGCCACAACCGCACATAACGTCAAGTCAGAGGAAAGCGTCCCAGAGCGGCGAGGTTGAAGAGACTCGACTCAGCAGACGTGCTGTCTGAAACACAGTTCTAACTCAGGATCCCTCAATTCACAGACCAGGAATACAATACCACACAGGAGGAAGTCATGTAGCCTTGCTCTGGAAAAACTCCCGACTGGAAACACCAGCAGCCTGTTAGTAGAAAATGCTGACTGTCCCAATTCGCCACAGCTGTGGCATTCGTGTCTTGCCAGGGTTTCGGTTTATCGAGTAACTCAGCGACTTTCAGCCAAATATGTTAACTAACTGGTGACTTTTTTTAGTTGCCATTTAGCAGGGTTAAAGACCCAGGAGGCAGGAGGAGGGAGTGGAGTGGAGGAGGGAGAGTTGCCATTTAACAGGAGGCAGGAGTGGAGGAGGGAGAGAACAGGTGATTAGTACAAGCAGGTACTGAGATTAAACATTATCTCCTTACAAAGAAAGCAAAGTAGCAAAAAGGACAAAAATGGCGACAATACCGCATACCACGCAGTTGAATCACCCTAAATCACCGCAAATCGCGAAATCCCTTCACCGCGACAGGCCTAGAATGACATTGAGGCAGCTATGTGGTGCTGTAAGATGACTAACAGAAAGCGCAACTCATATATTGGCATGTACCATAGCATCTAAGTCAACTGAAGCTGCAAATATGTCGCTAACTCTTAATCGGTTAAAAGACTATGGACTATACTTTTTAAAATCATGTCAAAATTAAAAAACATTATTTCATGTCCATCTACATTATCTCTATCATTATCTTTAGGCTACTTTTAGTAAAACTGAATAATGTATAGTATGGGTGGAATTTAATCTTTTGTTGAGAAATTAACAGCAAAGGTCTCTTGGTTGCTTTTTTAACAAGATAAAATAGCGTGTTAATAAAGGGTAACTGGGAATGACTGTAGGAGATGAAGACGGAAAGGAGTACAGGAAGCAAACCACATAAACATATAAAGATAATTTCTGTGAAAGTGGGAAAGGCACTGAAAAATGTATACGCTCGTTGCACTGTCAGGCATTTCTGTGAAAATCAGCAAGCAGCTGGTACTTTCTAAGCCTTTAACACCCCAGTTTTTGGTTTATTTATGGAAAAGATCTATCTTCTCTTGACTTAAGAGGTTCATTTCAAATTGCATGAAAAGTACTTATTTAACTTTTGAAATAAAATTTTTAAAAATTGCCCTGAAACAATATGTCCCCAGCCTCCCTCTCCAAGCTTTTGGCTAATCCTAGAATCGCTCCTGGTCGGCATATAGATTTTCTGTAAGTGAAGAAAAGCAGTCACCTAACAATAGAAAAGTTAATGCACCACGACCGAGCACACACACTGTGGGGGAGGAGCTGGGCCGGTACTTGGGGCCCCTACTGGTCCCAGATGTAGCCTATGGTGGGGGTGGATAGAGAGTGAGCATGAGAGAGACAAGTGAGGCCTCAGAGAGATGGAACAACTGTGAGACGAGATGAGACACTTGAATAGCCCCTAAGCAAAGCTATATGCACAGATTTGTTTTTGATAGAATCAAAACAAAAAGGTGGCACAATGGAGGACAGAGACAGAGCAGAAGCAGAGAGAGAACTTTCGAGTGCCAGAAGTGTGTTAACATGACCTCTCATGGCTAGGGAAACGATTATGCTGGTGTGAATGACAATGAATGTTTGCACACAAATTATGCACAGTTCACCAAACTGCATTGTCACTGCCCATTCATTGACGCCTACATGCTACAGCTACAAAATCCACCAGATGCCTGCTTCTATGGAAGGTTAGACTCATCTCCTCCCCTAAGCTACGGTCTTGACTGAAACTAGTCAAATCGCAGTCACTCTATTGTAATATTTTTGATTTTAAATGTAAGTTGCAATATCCAAGAAGGAGCAAGATCAGCTGCTTTACATGTGTACAGTATTTTCCACATATCCCAAGATATAATCTGATATGTGTTTCCCAAACTATACTGCAGAAACAAGCACATCTGTTTCACTGAAAACAGAATATTTTGTATAGCTTAAAAACACTACTTAATTACTCTAACATTAATGGCATACTGGTGTAGCCTATAGCCATCGTTATGACAGTTTCCAATGACAAAGTCAAGTTATACTAGACCACTAACATGCCCCGAGGTCAATCCGTGTCTTACCATGACTACCAGATACAAAGTGACTTGGACATGCAGCTCCAGCTTCAAAAAGAATGTCTTTGATGCTCACAGCTCAAG
The DNA here is from genome assembly GCF_905237075.1 of Dicentrarchus labrax. Lineage (NCBI taxonomy): Eukaryota > Metazoa > Chordata > Actinopteri > Moronidae > Dicentrarchus > Dicentrarchus labrax. The sequence continues at coordinate 24,092,913 of NW_026136721.1, read as the reverse complement.
CCATCCTAGTCCGCATGAATAACATGAATTCTTAGAGTGAGATGTAGGCAGCTATAAAAAAAGGTGATGAAATGATCCACATCAGCCGGATAAATTCTGAGAATTACCGAGGTGGTTCTGCCTGTACTTGTGAAAGAGGCTTTGTTGTCACTTCAGACACTCACGAACCGATAGGGCCACCGACCAACAAAAGAAAAATATTATTAACAATTCAGTCTTCAAAATCAATTACTTTTACCCCAGAGACGGGGACATCTATGGGAGACTGAGGGAGAATCATTAAAAACTGTAGTGAAAAATCCTGGCAGCAGCTTGACATCACACTCCAGTTACATCTCAATGAGAAAAGGTGCTGTCTGCTAACTGACAAGTTTTACTCTCTCGCTTCTTAGGCGATACAACCTCCTCTCTCTCTCTCTCTCTCTCTCTCTCTCTCTCCACGAGTGCTTCCACTGATACGACTAAAACCTTATCACAGGTAATTTAACCCCTTAATTAAAGTTGTTATCAAATAACAACTTTAATTTTGTAAACACACCTGCTTGGTTCTCATGCTTAGCTAAGATTTCCAACAACAACTCATCAGCTAGAAACCCCTTTTCAAATAATCTATCGCATGTATCCAGGATTCAACATCCCTTAACATGAAAACATGAATACAAATAAACATACGTACATCCTTGTACAATAAAATAACCCTGGGGCTCTAACATCCACTAAACCTATAAACCATTTACTATATAGTTTTTTTCATTGTTGAAATTCAGTTTCTTTTTTAAAACATAAATACCATAGTTCCAGCCTCCTTTGAACTCACTATTATATATACATGCACTTGTCTATTGTCTATAAATGTTGTTGTTGTTTGTTTATATATTATATGTACATATATATATATATATATATATATATACATATTTATATAAGTGTACATAGTACTTTATGTCTATTTTGTTTAGCTTGTTTATTTATGCTTTTTCTGTGTATGCACATTGAGAGCAGCGTAGAGCTGGAATCAAATTCCTCGTATGTGTGCACATACCTGACCAATAAAAAAAAGTGATTCTGATTCCCCTAGCATGTTAAGAGTACAATCTGATAGTACAATACTAGTAGTAGCTTGACCTACGGTTAGCCCGAGCCTTAACCAAGCAGTTTGAGTTGCCTAACCTTATCATACCATAGCCCTTTGGATCTTATTAACCACTATCTGATACCGCTTACAAAAGGGCCTCAAAAGGGCCTAAGAATGAGGAGTTGGGAGTTGTTTTTTTTTAAAAACAATTTGATGACAACAATATGCTTTCACTCAGTACCAAACAGACCAGCTTATCTATCATTAAAGGGTCATTTATATATTTATTTATTTATTATTGTATATCTGTAATTTACAACAAATGTGACACTTGCTTGCCCTCTTGGGTTAATAAATAAGTGGCTAATAGGGGTGTCATGATAACAGCAATGAAGAATGAGGTACCGTGCTACTGACAAGCCAACCACAGAGGGATGGCAAGTGACCGCCACAACCGTGACATCACACCATCACATCATGTTCAGTATTTAAGAGGAAAGTATTGCAGCAGCCAGGCTGAAGAGACTCGACACAACAGAAGCGCTATCGGAAACCCAGTGCTACTCGCCAGTCGCCACCAAGAGTTTCACTCAGACACCACATCATCAGTTCCAACTCATATTCCACACTTTGAATTCCCTCTTCACATTAAAATCTGTGCGGAACTGTTAGCAGCTTTTGTTGGTTAAAACTGCTGGATTCCTACAATTCTCAAACACTGTTAAAAATGTAGCTCCAACCTGAATATAAGATCCGAGCTGCATAGGATATTAAAATTTGATTAAACATTTCCCAGGCATGTAAAGTTGTGATGACACAAGGGTGCAAATACTTTTGCACTTTTCATTTATTTAAATGCTGTTAGCTCCACAAGAAACAGACAAAATATCAGCCTGACTTCTGATGACTTGCAATGCTTTGTGAGCAGTTTCTTTGTTATGTTATTCAACCACACCCACAAACAGATTTCAGAGTAATGGAAGGATGGGTAGATGGATTGATTTTCTTTGATGATAGTCTTATACAGAATGAAGCTAGGCTGTAACAATATAAACTTTCACCACAATAGCTCTTGTGCTGGGCATTGTGGGTGTGGTCTTAGGCAGCCTAACAGACATGAAGAGGAACTTAAAGAGTATAACCTTGTTGTTTCCTCCTGCACCAAGCTGCTGCTGACACTATACTTTCAAGCATTGCTTGATCATCCACTTTACTGTCCCCCCTGAAACAATAAAGTGCTTTTTTTCTTTTTTTTACAGTCCAGGGTAGGGTAATGTCATACAAACAGTTGAGGAAACAGCAGACCCATGAAGCCAGTCTTACATATGTCCAAGTCACGTGCTGTTGAGTAGGCTAAGTGAGTGTCTCCAAAAGCACACAATGAGGAAACACACACTAAGCCAAAAACCTGGTGTTCAATGTTTGCTGTCAGTTCAATGCAGCTCCACATTGCAGCATAGGGTAATACAAACCCTAGGGTTAGGAGAGTTAAAATTGATGTGGTAGACAAGAGAGCTACAACTATTGATTGTTCTGTGTTGTTTCTATTGCCTCATCTCTCATCTCTTAAACAGTATCAAACATTTGTGCAAGAGCTGGAGTGAGAGAAAGCCTAAGAGAGGAGGCAATCCTGTTCCAGTTAGCGGGGGTACCATGGCTACCCTTAAAAGCTCTGCTTCACTACAACAACAGTGGGTTCCATGGTGTTCAGCCAATATCGCTTCCTCTCCCAGGAGACCGGGAACACAATGCCCTCCTGACTGCCATTGATTGCATAGTCTCACCCATAAATTGTGGCTTTTACTTATCCCTAGTAACCGAAAGAGGCTTTATACTGCAAATGGGATACAGTAACTGAGCCAAAACATTCAGATGATTATATGCAGGTGGCTGTCAAACCTTGTAATTCAATATTATGAGGAATGAGGAAATTACAAACCTTGTAATCTGGTTAAATGAAGAATGAGGAATAAGAGATTATCTACATTACATAGTAGCTGACAATAACTGTGTTTCAGAATCAGAACTAGGACGGGTGCCACTGTAATTATCATAAAGGTTAAAGAAATAAGCCTCTCATAAAAGATGGTCTTAAGCAGATGGTGGGACAGTGATACACATATGCAGTTATTTCCCAAAGGGCAGAGACGAGTCTGTCCATGCTTGGCAGCCTGGAATCATTGCTCTGGTCAATATTTACTAAAAACCATCTTTACTGGTTTAAATACTTCTTGTTCAGCAAAATTAAACAAACATTGTTACTCATTATGCTGTGATTCTGCCACAAATGATAAAATGCTTTGTGAGTAACTAATTGAGGGACAAATTAAAATAGTTCTAATTATTTAAGTCATTTTACAAGAAAAAATGGCAAACAATAGCTGGTCCCACTTTATCAAATGTGAGGATTTCCTGCTTTTTCCATTTGTTTTTTAAGTTTGGACTATTAGTCTGTCAAACAAGAAATGTCTTCTTGGACTCTGGGAAATTGTGAAGGGCAGTAGTTGCACATTTTGTGACAACATATAGAATAAATAATCTAGATAAATAATTATAACAAAATAATTCATAATTAATTGAATCTGAAATACATTAGCTGCCCTTCACTAACGTTTTTGGTAGTCATCAAGTGATATAACAAACGTAGACAAATACTATTCCACCCATAATATATCTATTTCTGAATGCTTTTCTCTTAAACACTCACCTAAAACTCAGAAGCCAAAATACACAGCGCACTACACCACTAAGAAATCGTTTGAGATTAGTTGAGCTTCATCCTTTGCAGGCAGTCTAATCAAATAACATGGTAAACACATGGGGGAGTATACCCACACAGCCCTGACAGTGAGCCTGAGCATGCCTCCTTGCCAATCAAAAGTTTAGATTCTAAATACAGCCACTATGTGACCCCTAGAGGCCTCTGGTATTCCATATATCCAGTTACAGGAAGAGAATGTGTGCAAACTACACTGGGTCACAAAAGCTGTGCTCTGACTCCTGCTGCGCTGCACTGTAGCATGCACTTAGTCTGAATGGTGCAAGTCTGCAAACATAGCGAACACATGCAAACTCTGGATAATTAAAATGTTGTAATAGAAATGACATTGAACAGGAGGGGAGGGTATTTTAATCACTACCCATTTACGTCAACAGTGCGAGACGGACTGAAGAGATGTATCACTATCTGGACACAGGTTATTGATGAACTACCATTACGGAAGTGATAAAGTAGGGGATGATTTATGCAGAAAACTGTAACGCTTGAATCAGCTGTGTTCGACGGGTTACTTAAACTAATTGTCACTGTTAATAGAGCTAATAGAGACTTGACTATAAAGTACCGTTACGCTTGCAGGGGTGAGGCGAGGCTGTGTGTACTTCGCTACTTGAAATCCTTGAGTCAAGCACGAAGGCGTTAATAAATAATTCAAAAATCAGCTGCATAAGATTAGTAGGACTTGATGACTTTATTGAACCGTGCGTTAAGAATAAGCATTAAACAAAGAGGGCAAATGTATCAGACAAAAGGAAATTTAAGAGCGCTGCAAACACACGGGAAAGGGGAGGAGGGGAGGAGGGAGGGAGGCTAAACGGTCTTTTTTTTTTTTTTTACGTGTGGGTGAAGAAACTGAAGGATTTCCACCGAACGCCCGGACGGTTAAACAGCCGTTAATGCAGATGTGGAAACCGTTATTCTCACTAGCATAGAAGTGGCTGGTGTCAGTTAGCTTAGCCACTCCACTAGCCTAGCACGCCTAGCTCGTCTCTGCCTCGACGGGCTCACATAAGTCGGTCGGAGCAGGCTTTCAGCACTGGGCTCACTGGATAGCGGAGCTCGGAGTGCGGTTTAGATAAACGTTAGCTGAGTCGGCGAGACAGATTTTCCAAGCTAACGAGAATAGCCCCGCTCAGAAAATAGACGCCATGGAAGCATGCTGTGGTTTATCATGAGCTGTGTAAAGTATTATTTCGGTGCGCCAACTAGCTTAAAGCACACAATGATGAATGAAAAGGCGGACCTCGCCTAAGCTAATGTTAGCAGTACAGCGGGTCAGTCAGTGCAGCAAGTGTAATGCTACCAGGCTGCTAGCAAAAAAGAAACATAAAAAAAATAATAAAAAAAACAGTTGACAAACCACAGCGTTCAACTAACGCTACGCACCTTTAACTGTTGGAGATGTCACCTCTTGCAGGTCCGCAAACTGTGTACACCGGCTGCTTTCACTGAGTATTCCCCAAAAAAAGAAGGATGTCCTCCTGTTCAGTTAACCCACGGTGAACACTGAAAATCGACTCAATCCGGACGCTTTCCTCAATCCTGTGGTGCTGAATCTGAGGCTACACGCTTCTGTCGGTGTCTCGGAAATGCCTCCTCCTCCTATGGCTCCCTGCAAAATACTGACCCCTCCCAGCGCTCCGACCACAACAACTGAGTGGGCAGGTGCAGATGATGGTGCGCTAGTAACGGGAAGCCTTGCAATATAGTGGGCTGTGTGGTAGATTCCAGGCTTGTCAAATCAGGAGGGTCTCCGTCGTTGACGCATGCGTGATGCGCCCTGCCAGTGAACACATTGTAGGGAGGATTCCTGAGCTTTGGTATATTCTGGGACGCATGCCGATTCCAGCTGTAGTGATAGCGGTAACAGTGTAACACGACTAGTAGCATAATTGTTTTAATAATACCACAATACATTTAGAAAGATACCATATAAATTTAAAAGAGTATTTGTTGCAGTGTTTTGCTATAGCGATAGCAGCAGATGAAGATGGACATGTGTGAGGAGGACAGAATAAAGTTCCTTTCGAATATCAATATCAATTTTGGCTGTTGAAAGTGCTGTGTATGTGGAGTTATAATTTTGTTTTTGTATTATTTTGTGTTGTAGCCTATATAATATAATTTTAAAGCCTGATGCAATTATCAGCTCAAAGTAATTTTAAATAAAGAATCTGGTCAAATAAAAATCTAACCATGAAAAAAAGATAGCTCTAACAGAGAAACAATGATCAGTTTAAAAAATTGTTTTACTGCATGTCAAGTGATACAATACCTACACTAACCAGTAAATCAATTAATGCTTTTTCTTTTTCTTTTTTTTTACAAAGACATTGAACAATTTAGATGACTTTAAATTGCAACTTGGGTTTGGGAAAAGCTGAATATTTCTTTTGCACTACTGCCCACAGACTTGGTTATTACGCCTACAAACATTAGAGTTATTTTATATAATGGGATGAATATAATTTATTGACTGTGGGCTGTTGCATAAAAACATATTATTTGTTTTTGTAACCTACAGTTGGTCTGTCTTTGTTGTTTTTATAATTACAAATGCAGCTACAGCTTTCACTACCACCACAAGCCCAATCACGGCCAACCTTCTTCACATCTGGCATTCCAGCAGAAGCATTGTGCTTCATACCGTCACAGTCCAGAAATTACTCAGCATGATAGATATATGCTTTGGAAAACTGGAGGACATAGAGACATATGCAACGAACATGTCCGTCCATCCTTCAGTTCCTCTGCCACTCATATAGGGCTAGGTCAAAGTGGCAGGAGACTATGTAAAGTAGACCAGGTATCCTTCTAATAGCTATATGTCCGCCTGCTCTTCCAGGGGAATCCCAAGGAAGGCTTTCCCAGCCCAGATTGCATATGTATATAGTCCATGCTGCTTGCTCTTGGTCTTCCCCAGAGTTTTCTCCCACTTGGATGTGCCCAGATTTTGTCCTCAGGGAGGCTGTCACGAGGCATCCTAATCAGATGCCCGAACAACCTCAACTGGGTTATGGAAAGGCAGGGCAGTTAAACTCTGAGCTCTTTCCAGTTATCTAAGCTCCTCACCCCATCCCTAAGGGTGAGCTCAAATGTTAACTCATGTCAGCTACCCCACTGCCCAGAGCTAATAACCAGAAGTAATGTTTGGAACATAGATTGCTTGTTTAATCACAAGCTTTGCCTGCAGGCTTCACTTTCTCTTCATTTAAACAGTCCAGTTCATTGCCTGCATAATGACAGACAGCAATCCACCTGTCTATCTCCAACTCCACTCATGAACAAACCTAATCTCAGCTCACTCCTAAACCAATGGAGCCATGCCAGTTTATCACTTCACCCCTCCGGAAAAATGGATCTCAGAAGCTTGGAGAACTTGGTTTTAGGAGGAAAATCTTAGCTGGAAACCTTAACTTACTTCATGAGTATGTCCTCTGAGCAAGACCAAAGGCGACATTAAAGGAAGATTTCACATTGTTCCTGACTGACTGGTCAGTGAATGGTTATATGCAATGAATACATCGAATTATTGCCATTAAGCATAATTGAATGAGATGCTTTAAATGATTTTTGTGTAACCATGAGGCAAACTATACTTCTCCATATAGAAATATATTTTCCTTGATTCATGATGACATGAGAAATTTTTCACCTTTTATACATATTCACCACCTCTATTCCTATCATAACTACCAGATAAAACAATTAAATATAGAGCAACTTATTCTCTTTACTCTGGATGAAAGCCATATTAATTACTTGTTAATCAACACATCAGCTCACAGGACAGGCTTAGAGCTGAGACACCGCAAGTTATTTTCAATCTTAGTCGGTTGAACTTGAAGACAATTACAGTCTGAAATGAGCAGGTAATCACTGAAAACCTCTGTGAAGTTCGGTCTCCCGAAGAAATTGGATTACACCTACTTTAGGCCAACATATTAGGTCAATAAGAAACAGCTGAATTAGGAGGACCTTTGATGCTATGCAGCTGTGGCAGATGGACTCTTGCTGAACATGAACAAACTGTTAGGAAATTGGTTACAATAACAATATCAATACACTATCTCCAGTTTAACATTACAGCATGAAAGAATTGTAGAAGTTTTAAAGTGGGGGAACTATGGCTTGAACATCTTCATATAAGCAAAAAGTGAAACCAGCATGTAAAAGTGATGATCAATAATGGTAAACATTGTTACAGCCAGTTGTGTGCATTGTCTTTAGTCCCAACACTTCTTCATCTGGAGCAGGAACAGCAGCCCATTGTCTCCCATCTGCTTGTGTTCTGAGTGCATGGCAGCAACCCAACCCAACATGTTAGCAAGCTATTATTCATTTGTCAGATAGGGGACCGTGACTGGTTACTGTAGAGTTGTCTCACAGCGTATCCCAGCCTCTCACTATCTGGTTCACTGGCCTGATCCATCTGGAGCAAAGCTACACTGGGAATAAACCTATCTTAGACTCTGAGAAGTTGTCAACTACTTTATTATATATTTAGATCAAGGCAAGCAGCATAAAGCAGTGCAAGATCATAAGCTCCCTTCTGCTCGTAAAGCTACACAGCTTCACACTTCCTCTGAGAAGCACAGTCCGTATTACTACAATGTACAAGTGCGCAATATATGTGTGCTTAATTGCAGTCCATAGGCCTTGCTTACATAAAAAACCATCTGTTTATAACACATATTCACATTCCACTACAGTGTCCAGCTGGGCCCTCCCTTCCACCCAGAGGAGAGGCACTCCAGGGACTGCAATCAGAAAATGTCCCTGGACTGGCTTATACCGTTCTCTTAACATAATGAGGCCATCACTACACCCAACCCACTGTACTTTGGGGATGAATAATAAAGTTTTGCACTCTCTTGGTTTTCAAAAACCCCATGTTTTATCCTCTGACTCAAAAAGAGGAGAATGCAGAGCACAGGAAAGAAGGGCTGGGGCTGCAGTTTTTGAAAACTCTCACTGGATGTTAATATCTCAAGAGAAGAATAGGTTTTTAAGTCCCTCCATTGTAACATAAGGGTCATTCACATCTGTCCACAGTCAAGAGCTGTTTCATTTTCAAATGCCAGAGACATGAATTGCCATGGATAGAGTCATTCTGAATGGCCTTGCAACCAAAACAGTTATCAGTTAGAGTTTTAGCTTTCACCCTGACAACCATGAACTGTATACTATATAAAAACTTAAATCAGGAGATTCCTAATGGTAAAATTAACCAAAGGCATGTGCTAAACAAATATGTGCATGTATAGTATTTATTTTGAAGAGTAAAAGACCAGCTAATGAATCAATCAAAAGCATCTAAGCCTATATCTAAAGATATAGTAATTGTAATCTCTCATCCTGAAAAAAGAGGAACATGACCACTCAAGTGCTCTTACTTTTCAATATTGCTGCAAACACACAATGTTAAAATTGTTACAAGGAGAATGAATCTCTGAAGAGAAAAGAGTCCTTCAGTTTGAGATCAAGTTAAACTGCATTAAGAAAAAGGCTTGCAAAATGCATTGTCATGACCAGTCATGGGTATACCACTGCACCAGCTCATAGTGTATGCCCATTTTAAGGTGATTTTATTACAATTCAACCCTTATTCATTATCTGTATCCTTAAGGCAGTTTATGATCAGTGAATCAGGACCAGAATTTGCCTTTTGATAAGGTTATCAATGGAGAAAGTAGTCAAGTGAAGTTTTCCTTCTGTAGATCCTAATCCTCTGAGAGCCTTGTCTTCATTGGCATCAACTTGTTCAGGCACATCTTTTCATCCAATGAGATATAATCAAAGTAGCAATCATCTCTCTGCTCTGTTCGTTATCATTACCCTCATATCAACACAAATATATCAGTTGGTCTGGGGTATTGTTAAAACGGTTCACCCTCTATCTAAATAGGTTTTAAAGGGGGAAAAATCTTGTTCAATGTGACAATCAGATATGATATCTAAAAGGGTCTCAGTTATGTGTCAAATTGCCTTTCAAATGCGGAGCACAAGAGTGAGAATGATTACATTTAAATGAGAACCCCACTTTACATGATGATTTTAGTGAGGATATGCTCACAATTACCTCCATGCCTTCAATCAGCGACACTAAAAATAGGAGAATTATTTTGGAGTTGAATGTCTTTTTGAAAATGACATAGTCTAACTGATCTGCTGGTTTGGACACTTTTATTGTGCACTTGCCTTACTGCCACTTTGATACATAACAAGAAAAAGTATTCCAAACTAGTTCAACATAATACACTATTTTTTGCTGATAGTCTCTGTAGCATCTTTAGTCATGAATTAAAGATTGTTCATGACTTAATACATGAGATGAAATGAATAATTTAGACTACTGTCAGACATGATATATTTTTGGGCATGCTTTAATGGCTATCTTTTGTCCTTTTGAAGGTGTGTGAAGTCATTTCACAGCAAATGCTCTTAGGTCTATGGATCATGAGTTAGTGGAATCTTTACTGCAACAACACACCATTACCTTCCTTCACTGCAGATATTACTGCTTGGCTGCTGACAATACTCTGGCAAATTGATTGCTTTAGACAGCAATGTACCTATGTAATACATTTTTCTCCTATATGTTACAGCGAGAATATCTCTGTTTACTGTAGAGGGTCAGCATGCTCAAGGACGAGATGTTTGCATAGGCTGTGAATAAACAAAATTCATCCCTTCTAGGGATGAAATTCTAAAGCATAATAATGTCAGATCTCTTTTTATATACTTTACCATCCCTCTCCACCAATCTAATAAAATGCTCGAAGGGACAGTTTCTACTCCAGTAAAAAAGCAGTTATGTTTGTGAAGCACACTGTGGATTATTATGCACTCAGGGAAGAGGTGGCATATTTGTTGCCCTTTCTGCATCACCCAGTGGCTTGCTTTGTTAGCAGCCGAGGTTGTTAGGGAGTGTGCCGACTAGATAAGCTTGTGTATCTCCCAGAGATGCACAAGTTACAATGGGATTTAATGTGAGAATGAAACAGCATCTGCCTGTCATTTTGTCTGTGTGCTTGTGAATTTAAGGCTGCCATCCCAAACACAACCCTCAGAGAACTGAGTGATGCCATCTGTTCAGATTTATACAAGAATATATTCTGAATTTTATGATAGAATGTTCATGAGGATTTTCTGAAAATAATTTTGCAAACCATAGCACTTCATGAGACGAGCAAGGTTTAAAGTTTACATATGAAAGCAACCTCCATACACTGTATTCAAGCATGTCTTATCTTCAGACCAGATAAGCTGAAGGGAGGTCAATTTGTGGCACCACAGTACTGGTTCCTTTGTACGAGTACACAGCCATTAGGGGAGGGCTCTTTTTAGCATTTCGGTTTCCAGTCTCAGAACATCTGTAAGCTCTTCTGAATGAAAAAAGGGGCTGCTAATAGAAAATATATTCAGTGTCATGCATAATAGTTTAATATTCATTCAAGAATATTCATTCTTCAAATCATGTAAATAAGAAGTAGAGTTAAGAATTCTTTATGTGCACAAAGCAAAAATATATATTTTAGATGTAATACCACATAAAGGTGAGAAATGGCTTGATTAGACATCCTGTTGGCAGTGGTCCTATTGTTATTACTGTTCTGTTCAACAGTCTGCTGCATTGCTTTCATTGTATATCACAATCATTTTTATATCTAATGAATTGGAGTCCCTGCATTGGGTACAAAAACAAAATGGTCACAGAGTTTTATGAGTGTTTTTATCAGTGTTTAATGATCTTTTGAACACCCTCTGCACCAACCGCACACCTAACCTGCTAAGAAGTGGGATTATCAGTTTTCATAGGCTGCCTCTCGCTGAGAGTTGGAGAACATCAGTGTGAGAAACACAATGGTGTGAAAGTAAAGCTGGAAATTTAAGACTTTTCATCACCTTCAGTGTAAGTCATATCTGCCTCATCTTCACATTTGTAAAAAGAATGCAGATGCACACACACATGCACAGCTGTTATTGCTTGAATGATTCATGTTTTGTCACTGCTCCAGCTCCTTGAAAAGCTGCATGATGATGTCATACTGGAACTTTTACAGACAGAAAATCCCTCCAAAGATTGAAGAAAACTTGGCATTCACTAAAGAAGATGAGCTGTATTTTGAGCTTGAAAATGGTATGACCTTTCATAAGAAATATAAGAACAAGCACAGAACAGACTACATTGGCTCCTCACAGCTGTCAGTAACTAGAGCAGATTTTAGAGCATGATGAATGAGGGAAAGAAGGAAAAAGGGACAGTAACAGACAAAGAGGGATCAATTATTCATACTTCCTGCGTATGTGTTTGGAGGATGCAACTGTATATTCAGACACAAGCCATCGTAAGTTATGATTGTTTTTAGGCACAGGTTTATTTCCACAGAGGGTTTTATTTCTCAGGCAAAAAAAAAAAAAAATCATTCTACAGTACTTTGAGTAAATGTACCAACAAGGCCTTAGGGGGTGTTGTAATTACTTCCCTGGCTTTTGTCCAGGAAATGCAGCTAATTTTCCTTGTTGAAGTCCTAAAATAGGAGGAAAGCCAGAATTGTCTTTGGCCATTTCATCAATACAAAGCAGTACACAAGCATTGGTCCATTTAATTTACATTAAGATATCAAAGGGTACAAATGTGACTCACTTAAATATAGACTACAAAACCCCATCATATTCATATTTCTACACAGACACACACACACTGTACATTTTTCAGCTCTATATTTGATCATATATGCACATATTACTGTCTTTAGATGTTACACTCTATGTTGCCAAAGCTACAAGGTAAGATAGTATTGATTTATATACATATATGTTAAATTGGTTTTATTGATTTTGAGTGTGTGTGTCTGTGTGAATGTGTTGACATTATGACTGATGTCATACAACATTTGTAGCTCCAGTATGCATCATACTCTAACATCAGTTAACATCTGCTTCTTTGGCAATTCCTGAGCAATAAACCACCAATACACTTGTGATGCACAAACCACCTTCTATTCAGATTTTACTGTTCAGATTACCATTCATGACATTAGTAGAAAAAGTTATTGATCATACTGATATTCTAAACGGATACAGATGGTGCAAACTGTATGTAAATGAAGCACAATTCATCTAAGCCCATGTCGATTATAATGTTTTGGTTAAATTGACATGTGTTAATATTGACAATAGTAATACTCTTATTTGTAGACACATGATGGTTACTGCTGCAAATATAACTGATAGTTAATTTGTCACTCATTTGGTCTATCATGATTGTTACAAAAATCCTGTGAAAGCATTCTTTATACACCCACATACATTAACGGTGCAACCACGTGTACAGCAATAATGTTATTCAACAGAGGGTGAAAGCCCCCCCACTGAGAGGATGATTGTATTACATGATTGCACTATAAAGGTACTGCTCCCCACACTGCAGGAGGGACATGAAACAGATAATACAAGCCAAAATTATTAATTTACTTTAAAAATGAATCCATGAAAAATGAAATCTAATTTTAATGTTTTATTTATACCAGGTATTTCTGTTACAGCAGATGTCATGAAAGAGCTCAGAGTGCACTTTCTCCACTTTAGCACAGATGACGATAACATATCGAGAATAGATGGATTATACATTACAATTCACATTTCACTCAAATTTAATATTGGAATAAAATTGGAGGACAACAAATTAGGCACAGCAATGTAAATTTTATAAAACTAATAATAATTATGTTTTATGATATCAGAAACTTGACAGTGGATCAGCAGTAGAAAGGTAAACATGATTATTGACTCCAAAACCTAGAACACTACAATACATAAAGGCAGGATTCATTATCACCCTGATATTATGTTTGTCCACCTTCCAATAGCTCTTAACATGAAGTGGCAATATAAGGTCCCAGTGACAGTCCCTATAAGCATCAATCACAACTGTCTCTCCTCAGGGCGTCCGGATGGCTAAAATGATGAGTGGCAGATGCAGTCACAATAGGTGTTGCCAACTTGCTACTGTGACAGTAGTTCAAGACAACAAGCGCCCCCAGCGTGACAGCTAACCTCAATTGATGATGCTACGCTGGTTTTCATTTGTCTTTGCCACTGCATCTGCAACAATATGGCAAGAAGATTAGCTTCCTGACTTCATAATCTTGATTTATAGAAGTCATTTGGCTCACAAAGTGAATCTTGGGCTTACTGAGCTACCTAATATACAGTTAAGAAGAAGTACCAGCCACATACTTACAAGGTTTTAACAGTTTGTTGAATTATTTCAGCAAGTGTGTGTATGGATCTTATATGTCTTAATGTGTGGGTCTTAAAATACATTTGCATATCACCATACAGTACTTTCTGCATGTAACATGTCCATTCTTTTGTTTATCCTGCACATACTGCTATTAGAGTTAGGCCTGATACTGATAATGAAGACTTGAAGTCTGAATTTGATGAAATTACAGATATAAAGCCTTGAGCACAAGATATAACAAGATGTAACACATCCAAATTAATTAACTGAAACTGAGAGTTTTAGATTAGATTTGCCATGGAAACTAGATCACCTCCACAACTAAACCTGATTAAATGTCAAGCATTTCATACCGTGCTTGTATTGCTTAAGTGTTTGCTGCACTGCCTAATAAAGCCAGAGGCAAATAAAAGTGGAGGGACAAAGACCATGCCAGCAGACAGCCACTCTAGATTAGAGACCACACAGCCTTGAGCACTGGCTGTTTTATGGTGAGTGAACTGTCACTGAATCTGAAATATACACTGTTACAAAGTCCTGTTCAATGACTTTCATCCATTTATAAACAGATCTCCAGGGAGGTCTCAAAGCAAATGCTTCACCCAGAGTACAGCCTTGCTGGTTTATATTGAACCTCTAGGCAGTTTAACTGCTAACCAGAAGGCCACTGTGCTTCCATTGCAAAAGAAGACTGCAGTGCTGTTACCATACGAGAACAATAAACTTCTCTGGAGGAAGATGCATTTTGTTCCGCAAGACTGTAAAACACATTTGTTAATGAGTAAAGAACAGAAGCAAAATTGGAAAACTCCTCGAATCCCTCATTTTTGCTGTTCTAACGTGGAAAGGCTCAGAAATGATAAACAGTACCTCCCCTTGATAACACCAGCAAGAACAAGGTAAAGCTTTATACTTTGTCTTGCTCTCATCAGTAAAAAGCAAGAGGGAGATTTTTCAGAAAGATAAATTTCCTACCTTAATGTCTTTTTCTCTCTCCAGTCAACAATGCAGTTCTACACAAATGCAGACGGATTACTCTGCAGTAACACTGAATGGCAGAACTCTTGATCACTGTCTTGGAGAAATAGCAAGGGCTGAAGTGTTTGAAATATTACTGGAAAAACAACATACGATGTGATAGATGCAATTCCTTTTCACAAAACTGCAGACAAAACTTATTTCCTTTTCTCCCTTTCTTCCAGATAAGTAAGGCATGTATATATATGTCTGCCTGCCTGCCTGTCTGTCTGTCTGTCTGTCTGTCTGTCTGTCTGTCTGTCTGCCTGCCTCCCTGCCTGCCTGCCTGCCTGCCTGTCTGTCTGTCTGTCTGTCTGTCTGTCTGTCTGCCTGTCTGCCTGCCTGCCTGCCTGCCTGCCTGCCTGTCTGTCTGTCTGTCTGTCGTGAATGTAACCATGTCGTCTGCAAATCTTGATTGTGATAGCCGCTTTCAATTTCAAAGCCTGTCTTGCATTATCAGTGTTGAGGTCAGAAAGCACAGGTTTTTTAAGCAATCAATTGTAATTTTATACCAGTGTATCCCAGCGCTCTAACTTCAAGCTACAGCAACCATCTACCACCGTCTATGGGAGTCAAAAGGCAATCCTAACACCAGAGAAAAATGTTTTGACACAATTCTGCCAAACCCTGGCTAATGTTCAGGGACAAGATTTTTTAACGGTGTGTGTTGAAATGAAGTTAAGAAACAAAACCAACAAAGAATAAAATTCCAGGATGGTAATGTGCAGCTGAGAGAATAGAGAAGTGTTACCATGCTGAATATTTTCTGTTTTGATGATTGATGATTTACAACAGCGGATGGAGGCCATATAAAAAATCAAGTTACAAATTATCAGGATAGGGGTTAACATGGTGATCAGAAAGAAATATATAAAAAAGTTGGATAAATCCAAAATCCACAGGCAAAACCCTACACCTTATTGATAAACCCAAACATTACCGAATACATGGGTTTCCATGTACTTTCCATATACTTCAATGCAGGACTTTGATGAAGAAATCATACAAAAGCAGAACAAACATCATTACATCAACAGTAATACTCCCATATATATGTCTTACAATAGGGTTGCAGAAGATGACACCGCTTTCAACCATTTTGGCTGTCTGAGTGGTCCACTTATTGTTGGTATAACAATGGCCTCCATTATTTCCAAGAGAAACCTGTTGTATATTACTGCTGGCGGGAGACCCAAAGCTGTAAATCAAGAATGAACTATTATTCCTCACTGAAAAAGAATAATGGAAGCAACCTGTCATGATTCAGTGCTGTTGTTTGTGTGTGTATGTGTGAGAAAGGAAGATTATAGATATTTAAGAGCAGTCCAAAAGCATACATCACCTGATATGTCATCCGAAAAAAAAACAAAAAAACAAAAAAAAACGACTGCATTGGTTGGGTGACCTATGACCTGTGTTTATTTTGAAGAAAAGCAACCTCTTGTGACCTTGTTATTAATGACTGTTGCCCCCCATTCCCTGATCACCTGATGTGTCAATGTAACTGAAAGTACAATGTGATAACTCATTTAGAATTGACTAATGTAAGTCACTTGAGGAACAGATACAAAAGACATTTTAAGTTTATTTTTTATTCTTTTGTCCTGGTTAAAAGGCTAATGTAGTGTAGTGTAGTGTAGGATTTACTGGCATCTGAGGGTAAGTTGCAGATTGCGACCAGCTGAGCACTGCTTGTGTCGATTTTGATGAGCTGATGTTACAGACCTTGATTCTATTGTGCAGTGCAAAAGAACTGAATTGATTGAAGACCTGTTACTTTGATTTATCTTTGTGAAAATGAAAAAAATTGTTTAAGAATAAAAAGTGTAAAAATTAATGAGTTTTGACAGCTGCTCCACCCACATGCCTAAATCGTTTGTTTATTGAAGACACAACAAATGAGCTATAAAATCCTGCACCAGCAACAGACCTGCTGAACAAAGGGAGAAAACGCTGACAAGTACATTGTTCTTTGACCTAAATCTGGTACAGCTTGTTCAACTTAAAGGTTTATTTAGTCCATAGCATAAGCATAAATAAAAATCAGTTTTACTATTGTATTGTTAGTAGTACACAGTGTTATAGCTAACTAACACACAAACTTTCCTCTGGGTGTCTGATAAACCCTGTGTCCAACTTTTTACAGTGATAAAGTACTATAGGAGGTTCACATCCGTCTTTTCTATTCACTTGCTTCATCTTAACCCTGTAACACCCCTTGTTGTAAAATTACAACGTTACCTTTAGCCATTCTAAAAACAATCTGTTATATTTTATTTTATGTTTTACCACATTTACATAGTCATTGGGTCCTATTGTTCAGTTCACAATGCTATTGGATGGTACATTTGTTTATAAGTCCCGCCTTATGGCCATGAACTCACTCAACTTCTCAAGGTTTCTTTCGAACAACATCTCTTTGTTTCATTGGACTAAATTCATCAGATTCTAGTAAGTAAAATGTCTTATACATTTTTTTGGTTGTTATTACAATGTCCAGAGCATGTACATATGTAGTTATTGTGGAATAGATTCATCAAATTTCATTTAGGCTTGTTATATATTTGTTGCAATTCTACAACACTGGGTGAGTGTGGTAGTCAAAATAGCAGACTTGTTGCAGTGGGCCCAAACAGGTTGCATTCCCTCCACTACACCACTTCCTCTAACAAGTATTTTCTTTATACATGGACAGTATACATTCTAACCTTGTGTTGTGTTCTGGTCAAATTTGACTGATTTAAAAGTTTTATCTCTAAAAATGTAGTTAATTTGACCAGACTGACCTAAATTCCATGACTTTGTCCACAAGAGGATATCAACAGACAATTCAGTTCTGGGAAAGGTGAAATGTTCCTGAATGTGGGGTGTGGATATAAGTGGGGGTATGCATGTTTTCCTTTAGTATGATAATTAGAGAACACAAACGCAGTATTGTTATGTCAAGGCAGTATTGTTTGACTAAATGGCTGGTGATTGGGATGCATATTTCTTTTAGCATGATAAGTAGAGAGCATAACAAGCTGTCAAGGCAGTATGAAAGTATCCTATCAAGGGGAAATTCAGCAGCATCAAGCAATATATGCAAGGCAAGCCAAACCCATGGGGATTCAAAGTGTGGGTGAGAACTGGAATCTCTGGCATGATGTGTGACGTCTACCAAGGCAATGTCAACGGAATACGAGCCAAATCTGAACTTGGATTGTCAGGTGATGTTGTGATGAAGCTTGCTTCCACACATCCAGAAGGTCAGAACTACAAAATGTATGCAGACAACTACTTCACCTGTGTTCCATTATTAGTGAAACTCCTTGATCGGGAATTCATTACGTGGGAACAGCCAGGCAGGTGCACCTACCCTACTGTAACCTTGAAGATGAGAAGAGCTTGAAGAAAAAGGGGAGATGAAGCTATGACGTCACAGTGGAGGGGAATCACAACATCTGTGCTGTCAAATGGTATGACAACAGGGCCGTCCACATCCTTTGCTTGAACTGAACCTGTGCAGAAGATTCAACGCTGGGACAAAGCCACCAGAACCTACATTGAAGTTGAGAGGCCTTACATTGTTGGTGCCTACAACAAGTACATGGGAGGTATGGATTTGTTGGACTCATTTACAGCCAAATATAAGTTCCCCATCAAATCCCGTGCTGGTACATGTACATCTTCTGGCACACCATCATCCTCGCTGTGGTCAATGCATGGCTCCTCTACAAGCGGGACTGCAAAGCTCTCAAGATGTCTAGCAAAGAGACAATGAACAGGAGACAGTTTCAGGCACAGCTAGTATCCCTCTCATCCTGGTAAACACAACACTTCGAACTCCAAGAGAGGATGACCATCTTCAGGCAAAGGGAGCCCAGCATCACAGACAGTGACATCAGAAAGCCCTCTGAATGCTCAGAAGAGACCATCCAAGAGATGTGCCACCTTACATTGGATGTACGCAAGGACCTAGTTGCCATTTCCCAGTGAAGACAGGGAGGGACGCTGCAGACACTGCAATAAAGGATACACCAACACCAATGCAGCAAGTGTGATGTTGCCTTTGCTTTTCAGAGGACAAGAACTGTTTTTGGGACTTTCACTAACAATGAAAGTCAGTCATGAAAAGAAAAAAGGAATGAAGAAGTTGCTAGAAAAGGTAGAGTTTTATCCTGTTTAACAGTTTTTTAAATAAATGACTTCATAAAAATATGACTAATGTGTGATTATTATTAATGTTATATACCTTTATGGGGCTAAGTAAGCAATCAACCCTGCAAATTAACCCGTAGTTGTTCTGAATTGTTGTTCAGACAACATGAGTACAAATACAGAAATTCTGCTCCCACCTAGCCCAATGTTGCAATATTACAACATTTCTCTATAAACTTACATAAACATTATTTTTTAAAAACTCTTTAATTTCTGCATCAAGGCCTACTACAACAACATCTGAAAGGTGAAATAATTTTTTTAAAGGTTTTTTATATTTGGGTCTTACAGGGTTAATATGCTTCTCCTCTTCCTTGTGGCTACCTACTACCTGCTGCAGCAGAGTGAATCATCTGTTTGCCATTGCTATCTGTTGTGTCCATTACAGCTTCGGTACCTGCCATCAACAGGCAGAAAACTAAGGATGTGGTCTGTACACACAAGATACTGGACAATGTGCTGTTTTAAGGCCAGTTTTCCGTCTGAATCCCTGATTACCCCAACTGGACTTTCTGGATCGTATTTTATTGTCTCACTAGTACCTGAAGCAGCAAAACCCCCACCAATGCTACGTGCCTCGTTTAAACCTAGAGCTGTTTTTGGTCTGAAAGCTCGGATCACATACCTATTAGATCCAGCTATGAATACATAACTTGTAGCTGCAATGTTGCAAAGCAAGTATAAATATGCTTCGTGGGTATCAAAAAGGATCACTTCATTCTAAATTTTGCAAAAGATGTCAGAAAATAAACCTTTTTTAGCTCGAAATGTGTCTTTTTCTTTCATTCAGCATTCTTTGAGTTTATATTTAGCTGTTTTTCTCAAATGTGTAAAAAATTATTCTCTTAATTTTTTTCAGAAAGGATGTTTTCATTTGTCTCATGGCAGTACAAAACATGATCTGAAACTGCAATGAATTACTCTCAATGGAGCAAGTACATAATGTGTCCAAGGACCGGCTGAAAAAACAGCATGCGTGACATAATGCTCCACTTTGAGAGGCCTTTCCACACGCCAGTAAGAAAATCCATGCCACTAATCCACCAATAAATTACTTAGGTATTTCCTTTGTCATGCTAGGAAATTCCTGTGAGCATTTAAAGTAAATAATCCGTGGAAAAAGAGACAGGTGAGGGGAAATTAGTATTGTGTGTGTGGGTTTGTGCGCATGAGGGAGAAAAACCAGAGGGGAGTTAGAAACCTAGAGATGTTCTTGATTGCTGCCAAATGATATTTTCAGTTTGTCAGAAACAGCATTTCTGAAAAGTATTGATCTTGGTTCTCTTGACTAAACTTGCCTTTGCTGCCTCTCAGAGAAAACACCTTGAAGAAAATTTAAAGTAATTGAAACAGATCCAAACACAATAAAGTGAAAGAGGTCAAAAGAGGTTAAAAAGAAAAACAAGTAAGCACTAGCTTGAAGGGCTTTTGCACAAGCAAGACTGCTGTTATTTGTAAAAGATCAAACATTGGTTTTGCTGGTTGTTATCACCATATCATTCAATTTACTTCAGTTTACATCCTGAAATCGCGGCCTTGTCGTCTGTGCCTCCTGGGAGTTCTGTCTACCTTCCTGTGTATGAGGCAGTAGACAATGCACAAGAAAATAAAAAAAGCAGTTGGTCCTGGGTCTCCCGTAACAGCAAACTGTGTACATATACACGTCTTATTTATATTCCCATAATGAAGCCAAGCTTACACGACACCTTATACGGAAGAAATACTTCAGCATCTAAACCTGTGTGTCTGGCAATTTTCTGAGCATGTCGAGTGCCACCTTGTCCTGTTGTCACGGTGATGTCGCCAACCTGTATGTTAAAGGGAGATACGTACAGACACAGGGATGTTTTGTCTAATTATTGCTTGAAGATGGGTCACTGTGGGAACCAAAATGTCACCGACAGGGTAGGCTTTTGTGGAATATTTTGATGTGTACTTTTCATGGATTTGCATATAAATTGAAACATAACACAATACTGTACAAGCAAACCTCACATGAGTCAGTTTGAGTGCCAATATAACATAAAAGGAAATAGGTAGCACAGTGAAATAATGCTGTGTGAGCTGTTTGTTGTGTTTGTATGTCACTCTGACTCTATGCTGTAAAATTATGTTCCTGTTTTATCAGGAATGTATCAAGAATATGAATAAAGCAGCAGCAGCTAACTTGCTCCAGTAAAGTTACAGTAAATAACAATCTTTGACAATGAGAGAAAAAAGATAATGACAATAGCTTCATGCTTGCAGCAGTGGCAAAGAATGAGGACCCATGCACAGACTAGAGACAAGGCAGAAACTCTTCAAAGCTTTACTTTGATCAGTAGCAGGCAGGAACAAAAAAAAAAAAAAAAAAAAGCACAGCAAAACACTTAATAAACCAAAGACAAGCCAAGACAAAAACTCTGGCTGGAACTCTGCAGCAAAGTCATTACAGTCAAACTGAACGTGAGAAGGGTGAGATGCACTCGCACAGCCTGACGAGCAGATTGAGCAAGGCAGGGTGAGGAGCTGATTGCAGGCAGCGTCAAAGACTCTTCCAGGGAGGCAGGTAAGGACCTCTGGTGGATCTCGAAGACAACACAAGGGTTAGTAGCAGCAACTGTGTGAAATACTCACCAGTGTGACAATTTGTTTTAAAGATTGCTGTTTTGTCCATTTTGTTTTTTTCTGCTTTTCATCCAATGCAGGCTGAGGTAGGTTACAGCCTCTAGTGACACTGAATACAATCCAGTAATGGAGAACACACGAGTGGTTCATCAATTTTATGCTAATTATTGCACAAATGTACCTTTTGAAAGAAATGTCTACATTTGTGCATCCCACATTCTCTCAGTAAATGGGAAATTGGGACAAAAAAAATCACTGTAAGAGCCAGATATCTGATTAACAAAAGCAGACAAGAAGAAGCACAGTCTGCTATTGTCTTCTTCTTTTGTTGTTGCACTGTGGTTTGGAATGGGCCCGTCACCAATTAGCTCAATGGGAGTTAATAAGTGTGGAGATGCTTTTACGAAACAATAAAAGCCTTAGCCATTCATTATTCACAGCTAATGGAATGGCTATCTGGTTTTTACTTAGTGAAGGAGGTTGAATTGATGGTTTAAACAAGATTACAAAAACACAAGTCCGTGGTCTTGGCAGCTGTTTCCGTGGCTCCATCATGATCATGATCATCAAGTGTCTTAAATAAATACAGCTCAGTTTTATATACATGTATAGGGAAGTGCATCGTTCAGTAATCCTGTATCTGTATCCCTAACCCTACTTTTCATGCTTACTTTTCATGTATACAGAGTTTGGTGTGCTAAAAGCTATGAGGGATGAATATGTGAGAGGGAAAAACTGTTTCACACTGCGTTGTTTTTATTGAGCGTGATTGAAAATTATTTCTGTATTTGGATCATTAGCTTAATACACGTAAGCGGATTTCAAAAGAGCCTGCAAGATAGGCTAATTCCACCTGGAGAGGTTTCTAACTGTCTCAGAGTGGAATGACTTCTCCACTAGCATGAACCTCGCTGCTAATCCTCTTGCTCATTAGTTATTTGAATTAGGTCCAGTGGTGGAGTTAGAATTGTAGACATCCTCTCAGTGAAGTATTAACCCAGAAAAAAAAAGTTGCCTGCAAGACCAAATCTCCTGTATCTCATTAGTTAAACCACGATAAGTGCGCAACAACCGTCAGTCAGCTTCTCTTCCATCAGTCCTTTATTTGCTCATAGAAGTGCGCCTCGTCCAAGAGAATATATAAACAGAAAAATGCAAAATCTCTGCTTCAAAGAGAGACAATGCTGCAATGCTGTAAAGAACTCAACTCTATAGGAAAGGCATATTTGAATATGCTGATGTTGGCCTAGGATGTGTGTATGGATAGGGATGTGGAATATGATCAGAGAAAGTGAAATGTATCAGAGAAAAACAGCAGCGCCCATGCACAGCCTTGTGGGAGGAACGAGCCAATCCTATCTGCTTTACACACACACACACACACACACACACACAGATGCTCTCTTTCTTTCTCTTTCTTTCTGTCTTTCTCACCATCTGTCTGTCTCTCTCTGTCTCTCTCTCACGCACACACGCACACGCACACGCACACGCACACACACACGACACACACACACACACACACACACACACACACACACACACACACACGCCGAGAGGGTTTGTGTTGTTTAAAATATCTAGAGACTTGCTGGTGTTATTTGTCCTTTCTGCCTGCTAGCACATACATATAGTTGAGCTGAAAAGTTTTGAGGTCTAAAATAAAAAATGATGCAACTAATGTCACAAGTTTCCTCTACAGTGGAGTTAAAAATCTATTGCATCATTTAATTGTATTATGTATTATCATTTGGACTGTTTTAAGTCATGGCTCCAAGTAATTATCAGGAGGAAACCAATGCGAGGAAATAAAAGTAAAAGAAGTGTTTTTCTTGATATTTTATATTTATTAATGTTGGCATATATAATTTTTCCTGCAAATGTCATTTTCTTTCATACTGACATTTGTTTGAACTGCACCATACAGTGCTGCTTGAAAGTATGTAAACCTACTGAGCATTTTGGAGTTTTCTATTGTTTTTTTTTTACCATTATTTATTTATTGAGATCAGAACCACGAATACAGCGGTTATACGAAATAACCTCTGTATGTTTATCAATTCCATATACTTTTTTTAAAGAAATCAATAATGCAGTGAAAAGTCTAAATTAAAAATAATCTTTTGTTTACTTTTGTAGAGGCAAGTAAGTGAATCCTCAGCTAAATACAAGGGAAATACAATCAGGTGACACTAAATAGTTGGCTTAATTAACGGATTAAATGAGAGATCTTTAGACAAGAAATTGGGAAGCACTGATGGAAACAGATCAAACCATGTCGGTCCTACCAGGTTAGTCTTATACCGGTGAACCCATACAGGTCAATAATGCTGAGAGGACTGCAAAATTAATCACAATAATAACCACATTGCAGTATGGCCCAGTGAACTGTGACCAACAGTGTTCTAATGAAGTACCGTAGTTCTGAAGAGATTCCCTGGAATACAAATCTTGTTCTCCAGATTTAAGGAAACATGTTGTTTGGTACAGACTCCCCTAAAAAAACCCAAAACATCATCATGATTATAATAATTCTCTTTTCAGTGAAAATTAAATTTGTGATGCACCATAATCATGAATCATGTCCCAAATACAATGTCTGTCAAAATAATTTCAATATGATGTTTTTACCATTTTGTGCAGGAAACCGAGGAAAATAAATCTCAGAGGACCTCAGGGAGAGAGTAACAGCACATTGGTCTGGGGAAAGCTAAAAAAATAAATAATGAACTTTAATTGTCCACTGTGAGGCAGGCTCATAGTTCACAAACCTTTGAGCAGCACTGTACGGAATGGAAATGTAAGGGGTAGCATAGTATCCATACAGATGTTTTTATAAACTTCCAAAATCTAACTAACTTTTTTTGTTTCAGTTAAATAAATTATGTCATATCAGTACGTGTGATATTGGTGGTCCAAATAATTTCACCAGGGCCACGAGCAGAAACCTGCAATTACAAGCAAATTAACTCGGCTTCTGATAGTAGTGATAGGTGAGGAAGAATTCTGAGCCGCCTGAAACAGCCTGTAATTTGCTTCAGGCCTGGCTGATGTGTTGTTGTTTGGTTGTTTTTAGAGAAACAAAACTGCAGAAGGGGGCATTTTGTCTGGCACATAAAGATGTAACCTTTGAATATCTCAAATTTTGCTCCAACCATCTGTTTGGTCCTGTGGGGAAGTTGAATACATACCATACAGGTGAAAATGTCCCCTCGCTCATCCACTGTTCCCATTCCCAGCATAACTGGTTTCTTGTCATTGTATTTTTTGTCTTCATTATAAGGATCCACTATAATAAATTTCTTAAACTACAATGGCTGGCTGTGGGAAATCTGTTAATTTGCTGTTATTTATGTAAAGTTTGCTGACAAGCGAAGAAAAAAAAAACCTCTGTAACCTAACAGTGGACAGATGGTGTTTGTTTATTTACTGCTTGTTATTATTATGTTTTAATAGGGAGTTCACTTCTTAGAGCCAGCAGAGAAAGACAGCCTCACCAGACTGGGACCAATCCTGTGTAGAAGTAGACCTCAGAACCCTGTAAGTGACAAGAGTATTTATACACTGATTGAGCAGACTATTGTTTACACAGAAACTGAAAGAGATAAAGTTTTATTTCAGGTTTTTACAAAATAAATAGAATATTATTATTCATATGACAGGAGGACAGGAAATTCAAATAAAGTTATGTTTTCCTTTGTATCCCCGGAGCGAGTAGAGGAGCTCTGAGATAACAGGGCGACATTGTCAGCAGCTTTTTTATATTTATTTGGGGTTTATGTGCCGAGTCCATGGACAATGCTAACATCATTGTGAGTGATCTCAAAATTTATGTCAACTTGTTCCTATTAGGGACTGTGAGAACTGATAAAGCACCTCCTCTGTAAAGCAGGACATTGGGTTTTACAACCAGAATGAATAAACCTCCTGGCTCCCCTGAGATTAACAGCCAAATTATTCGGTCCACAAGTATCTCATTAATAAGGAGTGGGTGAGAGATAAAGAACAAACAAAACTGTGTCTGGGTAGATGTCTATAAACCAAGGTGGGTTTTTATTTCTTTATTTGTTTGTTTCCTTGTTTTTACTTTGTGCTTTTTGTTCTTGAGGTACCTGAAGCAAACTGTGCAGGCATTAATTGGATGAGAATGACCACAAACCAGAGAATGACTGATTTAGTTATATAAAGGACTCTACTCTGTATTTAACATTAGTACCACACTAAAAACGGTCACTTATTGTAATGATTCCCCCCGTCTGGAGTCTCCTTATTTTTATTCTCTTAGGTTTAGGTACTTTTTCTTCTAAAATAAGATAATAGCCCAAAGGCAAAGCCGTGCTCTTCTAACGTCAATTAATTTATTTTATTTGCATTTTCCTGAGTTTATTTTGATGAAAGGAAAAATAATTATGCACCACTTGTTAGATATCAGTGAAGTCTAGATACCTCACAGATAATAACAACACTACTACAACTACTTCTACCACTAATACTAATAATACACTCTCGACTTAATTAAGAAATGTATATAGAAGTTCTGATAAGTGACCTCAACATGTGTGTTGGTTATAAATAGATGAACAATTTAAAACCATTTATTAACTTGTATTAACTTGTGTTTAAACATGCTCCCTGAAATACAGGAGAACATGCAAACTGTTTACCATAGTATTGATACAGTAAATGTAGGCGTGCATAGTGCAAACAGACAATATAATATCATCATGTAGTATTCTGCATGGTAGAAATTAACCCTCAAAATGTCTTTAGCTTGTCAGTGTAAGCTGAGACTGGTGTGTTGGTATGCAGCATTGCCACTAGGTGGTAGACTATAATCACAAGCTTCTCAATTGTTGAACATTACCTGACAGTACATTTACCAGCCAATACATTCCCTGAGTGGAGTTGAGTGATTGTGAAATCCATTCCAACTCCTAGAATTACTTTCTGGTAAAATAATGATGTTGGAATATAGCATTTTGCCAAGTTCGACAGCAGCCATTAACAGTTGGAGTCTGTCATTGTTTCAGTAAATTATGGATCTCAAAACTCAATTACAAACACCAATGGTTTTGGTCTCAGGTTCAAATTGATTTGGTCTTACTTTGGAATAAAGTCATGTATAATGAGCAATTAATCACCTGAATGGTGAAAATCTTGAAGTTGAGTATGATTAACTAGACAGAAGAGAGAACAGTAGATTATTGTATCATACGTCTTACACCAGGGGGCAGGAGAGCTTTACCAAAGACTAGTACATGATGACAAATGAGGAGATATGAAAAAGGAAATATGGACTATGATATATACATTGATTACTGGTGATTTTACTTATCTTCTGAATGTATACGTCACTGAAGAGTAAAAGGAAAACAAATTCAGACTTCATCTAAATGTAGTAATCAAGTGAAAGGAGAAGGTAAAATAGGGGAAATCGAACCGCCGTCTGATAGTCATTTTACATTCAATAAAATGGCTGGCATTTGTTTGTTTGCTGAATTTCTCAATTATACCTGTGAAAGCAAGGGTAAAGAAAATTGAAGCAATAGCTGTAATATTTGGTCTACCCAATTCCAATCCTTCTTATGTGAAATACACATATTCGTGGCAGTTATTTAAAGTGACAGAGACATGTTTTGCATCCTACATCCTTATCACTGGCAATCGCATTCCACCTTTATTGTTGTAACTGATGTGGCTTTAATTAAGTGGCCCATTGAGAATTTACTCTGGACTTAAAGTACCACCTTTCATTAGAAAATGTTTCCCAAGCAAAATGTTCCCACACATTCCTACAGTATCTATCTTGCCATGTATGATACATGTCATAAAACAAAATCAGTAAATGAACATTGATTGAGGCTCGATTAGCCATTTTTTTACATTCACATTCGACAATTAAGCATAAAAAAAAATCGTTTTGGGGGAAATGTAAGCCTGGAACATTTTTCTACAAAGAAATTATGATAAGGTACTCAAAGGAAATAAAAATTGAAAAGTGTCACACTGCAATGATTTCACAGTATGTACAAAGCTGTGGAATGTTCTGTCTTTTTCCCCACAGTAACTACGTACTACTCTAGGGCTGAAAAATGTCAGCTGGTCCAGCACTTTGGTCCAGAGTGAAATATCTCAACAACTTTGGATGGATTGGTTTGAAAGTTTGTACAGGCACTTGTAGTCCCCAGGAGAAATCCTAATGACTCTGGCCTTTCTCTGATTTCTCATCTAGCGAAACTGTGAGTTAGAAATATGTGGTTTTGAGTGAACAGGTACTCTGCAGGTGCTGGATGGATTTCGATAAAAGTTTGTCCAGACATTCATGTCCCCCCTCAGGATGAATGTCTAATATCTTCATTGATCCCCTTACTTTTCCTCTAGTGCCTTATCAGGTATCCATTTTAATTTGTCCAAAACTTATGACCAAATACCCACAAACCAAATGACTGTCTTATTAGCCTAAGCTGAACTGTGAATTTAGTGGTAATGAGCAAATGTTTGCATGCCAACACTAAGATGTTGAACATGGTAAACACTGAGCATGTTAGCATGTTTACATTAGCATTAAGCTTAAAACACCACGGTGCCTAAGAGTACAGCTTCACAAACCTAGCATTAACAATATCAACTAAAGCATGATTACGGCCTGTGTGGTTACTGTTGAAATCTTGGTTAAGATTATGTAAACTGTGGTCACGGTGAAATATGACTATGTATTAGAGAAACACAGTTTGTGTAAAACTGCCCCACTTTGGTCATCCATCACCGCTATGAACTGCAGTATATTAAAGTCACACTTCTTCCTGCACTGGATACAAATAGCAGCATAAATCATGATTGCAAGTCAGTTGTGTATTAATGTTCCTAAAACACAGGAATGGAGTTAGATACAGGGTTAGATAAACACAGATGTTACTTTATGTTGTGATAATATAATCCACCCCCCAGGGAAGGCACCCACTGTTAACATTTTTCAAAACAGCTTTCACCCAGCCAAGGATAGACAGACCTCAAATGCCGAGAGCGAAGAATCACTGTGACTTCCTCAGAATGAGCAGCTCCCATCAGAGTGCACAGGAACATGAAAGTGAGCCCCTGTTGTAACCGACATGTGTTATATGGGACAGCACAGTTGTGACTTTTTGGCCTTTTGGAATCAGAATTTCAAAGGTAATAGAAAGTAAATTCTCATCTGAGGGTAAACAAGTTTGTTCTGTCAATTCTGTGATTGAATAGGAGGAATAATGGAAGCAACAAATCACCACCGAATAGAAAAATAGAGTATGTATTCCTGCTTCAAATTCAACTTGGGATTCTTTTGCCCAAAGCTTAAGAAAGCTATTACAGAAAAAAAAGTATATTAACCTCCTGCCAAAAACAGTCAACCTCTCATTATATAACAGTATGAAAACTGCAAGACAAGACGGTAAATCACAACGACAATCCAAAATATTATATAAGATGCAGATTGATTGATAACGCCTGTCCCTATGGTATATGAGTACTCTCTTTATCTACATGTGATTTATGTTTTTCACTCAGAGATAACATTTCTTGCATCAAGTGAAACACTATAGAAGGGAAACTATCTTCCTCTGATACATAACAGTCTGTATATCTTTGTGTAAATGATTTTGCTATTGTAAAAAAATAATGAATAATGAGAATTATGTTTCATATTATTCGAAATAACCACTTAGTAATTTAAAAACAGCCTGCCATGGGAACACTTAAGTCTCTGCTTTAGCAGCGAAAATATAGCTACTATTATCACACCATTGTTTCTGTTACTCCTTGTGCCTAAACCATTATTCCTCTCTTATTTAAGTGGTGTCTGCTCACATGCACAACACAGTATAGTCTAAACACTTGAATTGATACAATGATGCTTTCCAGCAGCTTTCATGCAAGTCTGAGTTTAAAAGTGTTAAAATGAGCTCACAACTAACACAATATTACATCATATAATCAGGATAATCCACAGAACCCAGGGCAAAGGATTCAGGGGCAGATATTTCCAAACCTGCGGACATACCACTGCAGCAGTCTGTTTGGCTAACATGGTGGTGTACGTGAGAAAATATGTGTTTTGTGATTCGGATAAAATGATTATTAATTTACCCATGTGGGAATAATAAAATATGTCTTATTCTTATCTGCAGGCTGTTATGTATTGAGTATGCTGCTTTTGGATACCTGCTGATAAATTATTGAACACACAGACGGGCAATATTTCCAGCACTGAATCTTGGATGAGAGTCCGGCACAGGTCACTCACCAGTGCTGAGCTCTGTCATCAGTATTACTCTCAGTCTGCACTCAGAGGCCCAAAGGGAAATAGTGTGTCAAAGCACCAAGAAAATTTGGCTACACATTAAGGTTTGTCACAGTATTTCCAACAGTAGATTTATAGACTGAGTTTGCCTCTGCTGAAGTAAGTGTGAAACGCTTCCATTGCAATCATTGGCAACATGCAGCTATAGAAGCCATTTGTCTCTGGGTGGATTGCCGCTTCAGCATGAGAGGTTGTTTGTGTCAACGGGCGGGGAGACGCAACAAGCAAGGTTTGCAGTCACACTCAGCGTGGCAAGCATAATTTTCTGAAAGCAGTTCATACCACTCTGTACCGAATCTATCCATCACAAAAGAATTGGTAGGATGATTTTTCCTTTCTGTTTTGTGTGGCACCATCACAGAGAAATAATTTGTATAATTAATATATGCACATTGCACACTTCTGAGATTCCCAGACTCTCATTTTCTTTCCAAACCAAAAAAAAAGAAGCTGCCTTTTCACTTGATTTCATTTCTGAGACAATCATCTACATCAGTACTGTAAGTATTTAGGCTTCAACTCAAAACTTTACCAGCCTCATGGTTGCTTATTCTTTTATTATACACTGTAGCTTTTTTCGATGAACTATTACATTTTGTGCAAATGCAGATAATCTGTTTTAGTTCATAATCATTCTCTCTATGCTTTTTTAATTTTTTTTTTTACTTTATTCTGATATTTTGCACCTGTGCACATTTACTTACAGTAATATAACATATTTTACAATACCTTTTGAAGGAAATAAATATACTTTTTATCTGAATGACCAATTTTATTATAGCTTGTGTTGTGTTATGTATGTGCTTGTGTCTTCCAGTGTTTTTTGTTTTTTGTTGCTTTATAACCAAATACAACATGGGCTCAAGATTAAAAGAAGTACTGATGCAGACGGCCAAGAGGCATTCATGTTGTCAACATTAACTCTGGGAAAACAGCATTGCTTTAGTGTGGGGGTGTTGATACAAGGTTAAGAGACATGAAGCATATGAGATATGAACCATCACGTCCAATTTGAAACTTATGAAATGACAACACACAAGTAGGTATGTACTCCTTTGAGGCTGGTTTCAGAGCGAAACAGGGAAAAGTTAATCATGGTACAAATTATTCTCTCCTCCATCTTGGTGCCTGCGAGGTAACAATCAAACTAATGCAGCGCTGAAAAGTACCAACGGTAACTTACAAGGACAGTGCCAACCCTTTTTTCTGTACTGCGGCACCCTCCCTCCCCATTTTTTTGAGGGGGGTTGAGTTAGGGTCCACTGGAATGGTCTCATTGATATGGATGGGGAAGCCTGAGTTTTTGCTGCAAAGCTACTGTCAGTCTCCCTTAGGTGTAAACCTCTATGTCATTGTTTTGTACATGAAATCTCTTCTGTCATAACACCTGCAAAGTCCTTGCAAGATTTCACATGACAAAAATAATGAAAGAGACTTTTATCTTTTATCTACTAATGCTGCTATTCATTCAAGCAAAAGTATATAGAATGAGTTCAGACTTGGGAGTATTATTTGTCATCTAGACTGCCTTCAGCAAGGATCCAGAGAGCGTGTGTGGATCATTTGCATCCCAGGCAGAGAGCTCAGCTGTTCACTAAAATTCATCTCAACTTGATTATGCATATTCAGGCTGAACATTTTATGCCAACTGTGGTGTACGTCAAACCCGATTTGCACTCTTTTGCAAATATGGCAGTTGTTAAGGCTCAAGATTTTTGAATTTTATATGTGAGTCATTCCATTTGTTTGGTCTTTAAAGTATACCATGTCATGACTTCATATACTGCTGGATAGCTTGTGAATTTAGCTTGGGGATCAATGAAGTCTTGGTTTTTGTATCTCTTATCTTAATCTGCACAGAAAGTAAGTAGTAACTAAAGTTAAGATAGATGGAAATGTTTTACTATTTACACTACATTTGACATTAGTCGAGTAGAAGGATAAAGTAGCAGAAAATAGAAATACTCAAGAAAGCACAAGCATCTCAAATGCATCAAATTGCACTTAAGTCCAGTACTTGAGTAGATTAGTAGTACCTAGTTACTTAGTTACTTTTCAACACTGCACAAAGGTGCATGCTCAGGGTCCATAATCTTGTGGCCACATATGTTGAGTACACCTACAGTGTGTAAGTGTTTCCATGTGTAACAAGCAACAAAAACAAATATAGAGATATTCGGTGGTTATAAAAGTGTTTTAGCTAAGTTAATGTTAATAATATACTGTAATGAGATTCAAATGAGAAAGAGAAAGTACAATGGAATTGAATACCATTCAGACTTTTTCCAGTAACGGACACATTGATACTCTTACAATAAAAAAAGCAACATGTTAAAAATGAAAGCAGATTGCCAGCTTCTCCCCCTGTTGTGTTTCATTTTGTCCTGCGCAGGAAAACCAGAGCTTACATCTTCCTGATATCACACACTTTAACACCCCAGCATGCAATACTAGACACCTTGTGCCATCTCTTGTATCTGATTTCCAGCATCTTCACCCTTTAGCTTCACTTTCTCTGTCTCATATCTCTCTCCCTGCATGAGACGTTCTTCACCTACAGTTTGAAATTTACTGTGGGTCAAAACACTGAGAGACTTTCAATGGAGAAACCTATCAAAGGGAGTGATGATAAAAGTTGTAATAGCTAGCGAGACATTGGGGCAAAAGGACACAAACCAAAGTTAGGCAGAAAATAGGAATTAAAGGGTCAGTTCATCATCAGTTTTTGTGATTTCAAACTCTTGCTGCAACCCAGTGCTGTGGTTATTCGGCATAATCCACCTAAAAATAGAATCATATCTTTGATATGTACTACACCTTTAATAGATGTTGTGGTTAACATCCCCTATTTATCTGTCTAACTCAAAGTGATTCAAAGACCAAGGATTTAATCCCTTTAGGCCTTTGAGTTTTAGACAAATTTTGTATTTAATTGACTCCACAGCAAAGAGCTAATTTTCACAGTGAAAAAGATTAAACAAATGCCTACCTAAATCAACACAGCAATCATACACTTGACTGGAAATGAGAACAAATACTTTTTGCTCATTGACAACAAAAACCAGCCAGTGTTTTTCCATTATAAATCATTACATGTCTGCACTACTCTTCATTTTGCAATACAGGCTGTAACCATACTTCACACTACTACAGATGACCATAAAAAAGAGGGAGGCGAGAGCAGCGCAAAGACTAAAAGTATCCTGTGATCCCAGTGGCGATTTAGTATTGATTTGCCATTTGACACAGACGCAGTTATTGAAACTAATGGAGGGCCTTCAAGGGGACAGAGGAGAAAAGAGGAAAGGAAAGGTGAAGCGTAGGAGAAAATGTCTTGGGCTGGAAGCAGAGAAGAAAGTTGGAGTGAGTGCAGTGCCCTTTTATGATGGTCTGATGGAGTTTTCTGTGTTTTCACCTGTTGCCGTTGATTGCAGAAACAGAGCTTCTGGCAGTAACATTACGAAGAAATACCTTTTTTTCGATTGGGAACTTTGGAAACTGGTCTGTAAAAGGGTTTCTTGTTCAAATTCAAGATGGAATCTGTCCTCAAAATGCAGTTTATTGTACTGAGCAAGAGACATCAGTGGTGTAGTGATGTCTTTGGAACAGCTGATTTGCAACAAATAGTGTAGGCCAGAGTATGCCACCATTATAAACATCTACATTTTTTGTCAAGGGGCAGTTTGAAAATATTACTGGTACTACACTGGCCTAATGCATGAATATCTATTCAAGATGATGCAATATTGTTTTTTTCAGTCAGAGATTAGTTTATTTATAACAAACCTTTCAAAATAAAATATTTAAAATTTGAATTAGACAATTCTCAATGCATGTCCAAAAACAAACTTTTGGGATGCAAAGGGTGCCCAGCTGCAGGTAACAGATTCCTGAGTCTACTTTTAATCTCTTTTTATGTTCACATTACACCCAAAAGCCAACATATTATTCTAAAACCATAGGCATTAATATACTGCTCTTACAGTCTCTACTCTTCTGGAAAGGCTTTCCACAACATGTTGGAACCTTGCTGCAGAGATTGTTCCCATTCAGGCACAAGAGCATTAGTGAGGCTGGGCATTGATGGAGAGCGATAAGGCCTGGCTCGAAGTCGGTATTCTTTCACACTGAAACTCCGAACTTGGAACCATTTCTCCACGGACAAAGGAGTATTGTCACGTTACAAAAAGTAGATGACTTTACATCTGTTGCCACAGTTAAGGGCTCCAGCCATGAAAAACTACCTTAGACCAAAGGACCACAATCTGTGTGTGTTGTACTTCCAATTTAATGCTAATGGTTTACTGGATTTATTTTCTTTTATCCTGCGGGACAATATAACTAATTGTTGTCTTCTTTCCTGAGTTTGAATTTGTTGTGTTTTGTCCAACACTGTTTTTCAGTTTCACAATTGCTTCCAGTAAAGACTTCAGGTCAACCCCTTTACTGGAA
This sequence comes from Dicentrarchus labrax, assembly GCF_905237075.1. Taxonomy (NCBI): domain Eukaryota; kingdom Metazoa; phylum Chordata; class Actinopteri; family Moronidae; genus Dicentrarchus; species Dicentrarchus labrax. Next base: position 24,058,196 of record NW_026136721.1, on the reverse strand, counting down.
GTGTGTTTAGCAACTGCGCACCAACACACATATAATGAGGGCAGAAGTCACATAGGTCATTTTGGAGGGCATTGACAATATTTTACTTTTATAACGTATGAGGAATTGTTGTTGCTATTAGTACATTATAGACACTTGTTATGCCGTGTGGTTTCCTTTGGTCACATTGGGAATATACTGTATAATTAAAGCCTTTTCTTTACCATACATACTGTATAAAGATGTAAATCCCATACCCTCTAAATAACTTGTTATGCATTTTATTGGAGTATACTGTAAACTAAAAATGTCCAGTTGGACCAACAAACTACTTTTTTGCACAACACAGTGCAAAATATGTTTTCTGTCTCCTGACTGATTGGGGGAGGGTAGAGGTTAACCAGTCCAGGGCTATTTTTCATTCGCAGTTTGTCCCTGGTGCTGATTAATTAAAGGGGTTTATGACATATTCCATAATAACTTTGTCCTGTCTCAACAAGGCCTTGCAGCTGTTTTTGCTGGAGATTGAAAAAGACAACTTTTGGTCATAAACATACTGTATGTATGGATGTGCATATAAGTTTTTAAGCAACACTATAAGCTGTAGTCTAAAAAATAATATAGCAAAATAAGAAACAATAAGTTTTAAATTAGTTGTTCATAATGTGCGAATTAATGAAACACATTTTACCTTAACTGCTATTTTACCTTAGCAGTATGACCAACTGCTTTAAATGATGGATAATAAGAAACAGCCATAATGGTCCAAATGATAAACAGACCTATGGGAACTGTAGACATTTTTTTATAGCTTTATACCTGTTATAAAGCCAAATCAGAATAGGAGAAGAGGGATGTGAAGTGTGCTGAATGAAGAATCACGCTTTATGGAACAGCTGAACTGAGCTCAGCAGGAGGAACACCACTTGAGTGAATCTACAGCAAATCTCCTGTGAAAATGAGCCTTTCAGCAAACCTGAAATAACACAAACCAGACAGAATATGAATGACACTATTATCCTCTGAACTTCCCCTGAGCAACGGTATACATACACATTCAAATGACCTTTGGTAAACAACCATATTAATATTTCATAAACTCTCTTTTTGATTATTTTCAAAGGTGTATGTGATTTATAATGACATGTTTTCCATCAGTTTGAAAATGCGTGTTTGTGTTCTCTTGAATAAGAGTTAGCCATAAACAAAATCATTATTAAAGGGGAGGTTGTCTGCAATAGCTGTATTTATTATTATATATCTACATTCTGTGATCATACCCATAATTGAACAAACACATCTCTCTCTGGACTAGGTAACAACAAGTAAACAAATGAAATGACATGCAAACAAAGTGGGTAACACTACTAATTACTTAAACATTAGTAGTTGTTAAATTTGTTAAATCTTGTTAAATTAACTTTGAAAGGCAATCCGATCTATGTAATGGTTTCCTTTTTAAAAAACAATAGTAACCTTTAACAAAATGACATGCTTATTCTACATAAACTATATATAAAAAGGAATGAATAATTTATTATTTTCTTTGGTATTTCGGTCATATACAGATAAGCAACGATGATTGCTGGGCAATATGAATGTTGATGTTTTCAGCAGGCAGCCGCTTTTATGTTTGAAAGGCATGTCTGCTTGTCTGGCTTGCAGATGCCAGTCTTGACAGATTACCCTATATTGTATCATCTCATATTACCCAGCAAAAATACCAAAGAAAATGATAAATTATTTATTTAATTTAATAGTTTTTCATAGTTTTTATAGTTTATGTAATACAAAATAATAATAAGAATTATCTTTTGTTTAAGGTTGCTACTAACTATTTACAAAAAAAAGAAAACCATGACAGAGATAGGTTTGCCTTTTCAAGGGCATTTATAACACTATTTCTGGGGGGGCAATTTGAATAACTTGTATTAATCATTACATAATGATGAAATAATGATTCAGTACTCAGTAATGACTCATGATGATGCGCCACTTTACTTTAGGGGCAAATAACTAACTAACTAACCAACTAACTAACTAATGTTTAAGTAGTTTATAATAAATTAGTCATTACTAGTTTTGTGCCGTTCACCGACTGGTTCAGATCACTGACAGTATATATAATGGAATGAACTTCCGGGTCTGTAAAGTGAAGCCAACGCGGAAGTGTCTTAAACCTGCATTCTAAGTAAAGGCCGGCAGAGGGAGCTCCACCGGCTGCAAAATAACTCAGTAGTTTCCTAATGAGTTTATGGTCTCAATTGCTAGTTTCAAGTCTTCTTCCATACATTATGATGTTCATTTAGTAAATTATGGTCCAGTTTAGAGACGATCAAGCCGAAGTATGCTTTTGGGCGTGGCTACCTTGTGATTGACAGGTCACTCTCAGTGAGTCTGTCCAGTGCAGTGCACCAAACTCATGTCAAACTGTCAAACTAGGCAGTGCTGATCAAATACAAAGCAGGATTTTATTACTGCAGTGATTATTTCTCATTTAAAATAATTTCAGGAACACATTTTAGTGTACTGTTTAGCTTTAATACGAGATTGCGTGTGACCAGGTGAGCCGCCATTGTTTCCTGCTACGGACGAGTCAAAACTGTGCAGCCAATGAAAGCAGCTCAACTGGCAGTACGTCACCTTCACTGACTTCTAGTTAATATTTCATTTTTTAGACGTAACTAGAGTTGAAACAATTACCTGATCAATCACTGAATTAATAGACTGAAAGATACTGTAATTGTAAACTATTTAGAAAATTGATTACATTTGATTTCAGTTTCTCAAATGAGAATATTTCCTGGTTTTCTTAGTCTACTAAGACAGTGAAATGAAATGGGTGTTAGGACTGTTTGTTGGACAAAAAAAGACGTGGAAAATGGGTATGGACATTTTTTAATACTGTCTGACATTTTATATACCAAGCAACAATTGGTCTGAAAGATATGAAGTAAATGCTACATTAGTTCACAGACTTTGCTAATCCCTGACTAGAGGTATCTTAAGCCAGGGTAATTAAAACACCCATGTGGGTGTGCATGACCTCTGAGGTCTTGGGCAGAATTAGATATCATACTCATTTGGCTTTGCCTTACGCGACCTCATCATTCAGGGCCATGAAACCCATCATTTATTGAAAAAGGCGTACAGGAGCAACACAGATCTTGTCACAACCACCACTCAATGAGTGGACCTATTTCCACTGACTCAAAATGTCTCTGTTACCTCTTGACATGTTTTGCAATGAACACAATATCCTGATTAACCTTTAATCCAGTCCATTTATCATGGATCACTTTTCTGAAGTGTCTGATTCTGAGCTGAGTGGATTCTGCAGTTGTACAGCTTCTGGCAGACAATTACTTTGATTGAAAAGAGCCACACATTAATTTCATACCTGTAGCAGGAATTAGGATGATATCAGATAGATCAGTAGGTTGCCTGAACAGATAAGTAAAGAGAACGTGAATTTCTCCTCTTTTTGTTTCGACTAAATCTCCAAACAATCTTGCATTTTAAGTATTTGTCACAGGATTATGAGGACGTACACAGAATCACCTGGTCAGACAAAATTGTTCAGTACGTAAAATAATTGTGTGCCGAATGTGCAGATAAAATCTAAATGAGGAGAGAGAAAGACGTGGAATAAGGTGAAAATGTGCAAAATCAACATATTTGTGGAAAACATCCACACCTGGCATTTATTGTAATAAATATATTTGATGCTGTGAATACCTGAGCTGACAGCACAATAGAGTCTGGAGGTGACTGACCTCTTCACAGTATTTTTGTGCAGCGCAGCAGTTTTGTGGCAGTGTTATTTTTACACATAATGGACTACAAAATCAATCTTTTCAGCTTCTTAGAAAGACTGATAAATAAAAAAAAAAGAGAAAATACAGGAGCCACTGGAACACAGCCTGGCCTTAAAAAAGGGATAGGACTGTAACTTTATCTCCCTCCAGGAGTGTAAAGATAGCAAGTAAAATATGGCTAGAAAACTGATCATAATTAATTCTCTTCAGCCTGCTGTGATATTTTTAGCTGGGTCAGCTGTGTAATGATGGCTTAATTGAGTTTCGTGTTTAAATGAAGCCTCAGAATTATCAGTATGCCCCTAAGTGCCGAGCACTACCATCTGGGGCATCTTGTTGACGACTAAATATTCTTCTAATGAACCATCCATCCATCCAGACAGGTGCCATAATCTCACAAATAACAATCAATCAAGACCAAAAATGCTGTCATGACTCTTGATAAAAATTCAGCAACCCTTAAAGAAGGATGGATACACTGAGAAAGAAGGTAAGAGAAAGTGTTTGACTTAGGCTCAACACACAGCTGCAGAAGATGGCGAAAAGACAAACATCTCATTTATAATCTTAAAGCATTTCTATCTAAAAGACTGGAAACATTCAGTCAATCAGGCAACCGTTTGGTTGTTGACTGAATGTTATTTATAGAGCACTGTGTTTTTGGTTTTGAGTTAGAAAAACATATAAGACACTCTTTGTGCTTCTTATTCAATACGCAATTCAACACACATCTATCCATTTTCATTCATCAGTCTCTGAACAAAAAGTGTTTACACACCGGGAATGTCTTACACCCCAAACAGTCACAGAGAAAGACATAAGGGATGAGATAAAAGAGAGTGCTTGTTATTAACAGGTATTGGTGCAGTAATGACTTTTCTTAGCTTATGACCTGGCAGCCCTATCAGTCCCCTTTCTTTGTGTGTTTTTTTTTTTTTTTGTGAAGGATTTGGTGCTCAAAATAGATTTTCTGCTCACTACTCCAAACTGTCCAACTAATTCCCTTCATTCCAGACGGGCGTCGTCTAAAAACAGTCCCTTTGGTCTGCTGTGTTTCATTCATTCATTGATTGACAGATTTTTTAAGGACTACACATATTACTGGGTCATAACCACTATCCAGCTGTTATCTAAAGGCAGTAAAACAGATTTCACTGAGCATTTTCAAGCTGTTTTTGCTTTCCACTTACTGTTAACATCATGAATTAATAATCAACTGCTGCAATCTGAAACACCACACTTTGCATTCACAATTGATCATTACCGGATATCAACAAACCCTGTTGTAAATCGCAGGCTGATTGCAAAGTCAGTGATGCATTTTAATTTGTGTAAACCTCTGTAGAGACAAAGGCTATGTACTGGCAAGCTGGGACTCTTTATCATCTTACAACGAATGTGTTCATGTTCATAGGGAGGGTAAGCCCCAATAAAAACAACAATTTGTTGCAAGTTAAAGAGATTAAAAGATTTTAATGACAATATTGTTCTGGTGCAGCACAGTACTGATGTTAAACAGAAAGCCATTATGTTGCTCTTTCAGAAAACCAGCACAAGATTTAGTATTAGAGAAGGGCATTAAAAGTTATGCATAATATAATTTCTCTAACAACAAGACTAAAACGAGGATATTGAAGACAAGAGAGGGTATAAATGAGAAAGAAATAGGAATACAACTTATGGTAAAGTGGTGCCTTTGGGTTCAAAAGTTAAATACCGGTTTGCTCACATAAAGGCAAGTTGTTTGTGTCAATCTCCTTTTAAACCATGATTGGTAGGGGTGTTGGACGTAAGGTGTTTTCGGTGGCAATAAAACATTAGACACAATTTCATTCACAGCTCATAAAACAAACAGTACATCATGAGATCATCAAGCATAAATCAAAGGCAAGAAAGCAAGAGAAGCACAGGGAAATTAAGTGCTCTGATTGAACAGCTGTTTAATGAAGCTATTCAGGAGATAAATGACCCTGCAAATAAAGATGATCTGAATGTCTCAGTCCTGTGAGGTTTTTATGAGTTAAAACTCTTTCTGTTGAAGTAATCGGATAAGCTTTTCTCAGTATCTGCATATTGTGAGTAATGAAGTGTAGCGCATGTTACAATAGAATAGTTATAATACTCAAACTAGTCTATTCTAGGGGGGGAGGGGTTCATATTTATGTTCCGTAACCAATCTTGTTTATCAATTCTACACCCATCCTGTATAAATACATAAATTAAGAAGCTTCCCTAATATAATTAGAATATACAGTTATATAGTTGCAATCAATTTACTCCATGTCTCTGAACTGAATGTAATCTAATCTGTCATTCAAGACTCCTATTGAATATTTAAACCAAAATCAAAAATCAAATAGACTTTCTATACAGAATTAAAAGCTGTCTTTTCTAAACTGTGAAACTATTGTGCAGTCAACTTTAACTTGATTACAGAGATAAACTGTACCATCACATTGTCCCATTATAAACCGGTTTTATCAAAGTTCATTACTCTTCATCACTAATGACAATTTGGATGACAAGAAGAAATAATAATCTTTTGATATTCATAAAGCTCTACTGCTAAAGCTTCCAGTTTCCAGTACCTCAAATCTCTTCTATTATTTGTTGTTGCTTTAGTTTATATATATATGTATGTGTATATGTATATGTATATATACATATACATATACATATACAGTTTTATTATTATTGTTAGTTTTTGTTTATTTTTACAGGGACAACGCACAATTAAAAGTAATTGCACCAGAGATAGCCCTTATATCCTTTCAAAATTTCTGAAACATACACCAGTGGTATTTTGTTTTCCTTTTCTATCATCGAGTATTATCATTCCACAGAGCTGTAGACTGCATTCCTCATAAACATCTGATCTCAGTTCAGGACAGTGGAGATGACCCCAGTTTGAGATACATGGTGATTTGAGAGGAAGAGAATGCATTGGTAAAGATTAGTTCCCACAAGCTTTGACTTAACCCCTGAACCAACTGGATCCCAGGGGATTTCTGTATGAGTGGGGATGAGACAGTATACAAGCCACTGAGAGGGGACCACATGCAAATTAGTAGGCAGGCAAAAAACACAGTCCATACATGTGTCTTCTGAGTGGGATGCAATAAGCAAACATGAACCAATCAAAACTGAGTCAAAAGAGAAAAAAAGATGCATTCGCAGAAAAAACAAACACCAGTGTAAGAAGTGCATGTTCAAGGTTGACAAGACAGCAGCAGCTTTAGTGAGTGAATCATTTTTAAATTTTTTCTTACTGCCATGACTGAAGGCAGTACATTACAACCAGCAGACAATGCACTGATGAAGGTCATTGTAGGGAAAGGCATAGGGAGTCTTTGGCAGGTTTTCATGCTTGAAAAAGTGAATCACATTGACTTGAATGCACAACATGGAAAGGTTTTCCATTTATTAAACTACATTTTGCTACCAACCTGACACATCCGGCCCCTAGTTTGAGCAGGAAACAGTGCTACCTTTGAGTATAAAACACAGCTTGTGTTCTGCACATTTACAGTCATACATTCATATCAGATTAACTGAAAAGTGGGCGGAATGAAACCAAAAAGGAACCCACATCATAGTTTAAAACAGAGGTCAGACATTAACAAAACAAAAGGTTTTGAGTGGTTTCCACAAGGAACTAAGAACTAAGAATTAAATCCAATTTTACACTTCTTTTCTTTGCCTATAGTTCTTTGGCATGCATACTTCCAGGGTCGTCCCCCTGCACTTAACAATTCATCAAAGTTCATGACACACTGCTGTCACCCCCTCAGTGTTACAGGAATAGAAGTTATACATTAACCTTTCAAATGGGCGCAATGAACCCAGCCTTGTCCTTTTGTGATGGATTTGATCTAAGGTCTGCAGGACAACTTTTACAAGTGATGTGTGCAGGTTTTACTCAGAGAACTCAAAATGCAAAGACATCTATGAGACTGCTTCCATGCAGGCTCACTAGCCCTGCCAAATGAAACAGAACCATTAATGTTATTAGTTACGCAAGTGCAGGCACTGTTTGTGTCTTGGCTTAGTTTGCTGCTATAAGTTATCTACCTTATCCATCTTGAAGCATTAAAGTCACAGTGACAAAAATGTAAGGGTTTTAATATTTATGTGCCGTATTTCCCGATAAAACTGAATATGTATTATTTTGAGATTTGAATGGATTGCTTAAAAGTACGCGTGGCTTAGTGAATACAGAGTGAAACTGAGCTGTAGAGGACTTTGGTCCTCCATCCATGCCTCTCTCACCTGTGTAGATCAGCATGGAGAGGATAAGGAAAAAAACATTAATTAATTAGATCACAACCACATAAATTGGAAGCATAAACAAATTTCTTGCTGACTGCAAGGTCACAGATCTCATTATAGCTTAGGAGGGACTGCGTCAATGTCTAAGCTTGCATCTATTAATAATCATTAATATATATAATTAATAATGTATAATTAGTATTAATTACAAAATTGAAGCTTATTAAACACTTTTCTACTGACAAAAAACTGTAAACAAATCCTAAACTTTACAGTGTATTATTATTAAGCCACTCTAAATAACAAAAAACATGTATATTGATAAAATATATTGATAATTTTCTGACACTACTGATACCTTTGAATTTCTTTGCAGTTAATAAATGTAATTAGTCCCACTCACTAATTGAAGGAGCAGGAACACACCCTAAAATAGGCCACTTCAGGCATTCCTATAAACACTCACCTTACCCCCTCATCCTCTTTCGCTCTCATACACTGCATCTTGTTTCTCCCTTTACGTCTTTTCCTCTAGGTAGGGTCCTAAGAGGGGTTCGTCGTGCACAGGCGGTTCCCCACCGAAGCTTCCCGACAGCCCTGACAGCAAGCAGAACTACAAGCGAGTATCAAGCACCAATCATTGTTCTTTAATACATTGTTTAAAAGCATAGTATTGATGGTGTAGTCCTTGCTGGTGAACCAATTTGTTTGAATGCCAGTGTTTTCTGGTATTACACAGAGTTTAGTATGGACTTTTTTTGACTGACCCTGCTCTGGTTCAGAGCTGAGAGCTGCATGGAGGTGAAAATGCTCTTCCTCAGTGAATAAAGCCAAAACCAGGGAGAGTTTTCAGATGTGAACTATGCTCTGATAGTTTAGTGCTTTTTTAGACTCTCCTCTGAGGCATCATTTTTGGCATCACAAGTAATGACAAAAAAGCCACAGTGCATGAATGGTGCAGCTTCAAAGTTTAGGGTACATTCACCAAACAGAGAAGCTATATTTTTAAATTACAATAAATTGAATATCCTGTTTGGTGACTACTACATAAAACCAAGCTTTTAGCACATTTTACTCAGTGTAATGTCAAATCAGAAAGAGTACAGTATCAGTGCAAAGTCTACTGTTGACACGGTGGTGGGAGAAAGGCAGTCAACGTTTAATGTAACATGTAAATGTAACACAATTTTACACATTTTTTACTCTATATTGGATTAAATGCCACCAATCACTTTGAACCCACATTTGTCAGTTTTTGATTACACAATTGTGTGCATCCACACAGAAGTGAGAATTAAGGGAGAAAAAGGACTTGATATGATTGTCCCTTGTATAAGCGAGTGACATGGATCATCACTGATCATGGACTTGGTAATATACCCTGTTTCTGAGAGACCACATTATGTCAGTATATGTTACAGGTAGCGGGACAGAGGAGATGAGCTCTAGTCCTGTGTGTGCATGGGTCTCTCTCTCTCTCTCTCTCTCTCTCTCTCTCTCTCTCACTCACTCACACACACACACACACACACACACACACACACACACACACACACACACACACACACACACGCCTCAACGCTCTCCATCATTACATAGCAATGGCATGTAATCATTTGGTATGAGTCATCACCCTCAGAACCCCAACGCTCCCCTCCCCCCTTCTCACCTCACCCTCCACTCACAATCCCTGCCTGACTGTGCAGTGACACATTTCAACTTAATGGTATTTTTCCAGAGTTTTCACCTCTTGCCTGATATCCACGTAGAAAGATAGGTACGAAAAATGAGGTGAAATTAAACACCAGCCAAAGCAAGCAACCAGAAACATTTGCCTTAAATAATGAAATAAAAGGAATTCTAAAAGGTCAGACGAGGTTAAAAACACAGTTACAAAAGAGAAAAACGCCTCCTGCCGCAACATTATAAATACTAATCTAAGTTTGCTCAGTAGAGTGTTACAATTTATAAAGAATACACAGGGTTTGAATAGAGAACTTCACTCAGCAGGATCAAGAACACACCTCCTCATATTTGTATACTGAGCTCTGTTCAAGATGAGATTTCTCAGTCCCTTATTTCTGAATCACACATTTATAATTTGACTTTTTTAATCAATATTTTCAATTCATATGACTTTCCCTTTTCATATGCTCTGCTTTGAATGTGTGCCTCTTCATCTGTTTCATCAGTGATTTCATTTCCTTTCCACTTTGTTTCTTAAGCTGCCTTGCATCCTCCTCACTCTTTTCCTCTCTGGCTCAAAGCGGCCTGCCTGTTTATAGTTCGTATGTGTGTGTGTGTGTTTGTGAATGTGGGAAGGTCAGCAGCGATAGAGAGAGTTGCTTTCCTCTGTATTGCTGCTAATTGCTGATCGGCATCATTCACACAAGTGGACTCTGAGCTGTGACAAACTGCTGATGGAGGAAGCTCTTGTGAGCCAGAGACACTGTTGTGAAAGCTCGAGCTCGAAGTGTTAAAGGCTTGGGACTCGGAAATATTCAGCACGAGTGCACCACACACGCGGTTAATACTCAAAGTATTACGCAAAGTAAAGGTTGAAGAGTTAGTAAGTGCATTTTGAGTGTGAATATCAATGAATAGCTCAAATAATTCCGGCATGCAACAGATAAGGAAGAAATAAATTTGTTATGTGTTTCCACAAGATTGATTGTATCATAGTGGGAGTGAAGAGTGATGCAACCCCTACAATAAAGTTAACTCAATAATATTTAATATTACAGTTACATCTTGTACCTGACACTGTGTTATCATGTTGCTAAGTATTTTAATTTAGCTGAAAATATCAAATTTATGGTTTTACAGTGCAACATGAAGAGCATCTTTGCTAACCAGCCAAATTACATAATCAGTCATAATTGTAAATAGATATAGTGTTATAGAGTTCATTGGCAAAAACAGATTAATGCACATCTTAACCAGAACAACTGAACACCAGTTTGATTGAGACCACAATGTAAAAAAAAATGGATGCATACATAAATGAATTGTGGGATTCAAACAATGATAGCATTTTATTCAAAGCACAACAGAGCAGTGCTCCTCAGACCTCAGTTCTATATAACTCAAAGATGTCATATGTGAAAAAGCAAAGTGCTTGCCTATGTGGCAAACTGGATCAGAGATTTTATTGCATATTCTATATTGGTTATATTGTACAATTAGAGGACGCAATTTGTGGCGATGCACTGGAGTGTCTTAAATTAAAGATTATTTAATACCATACTGTGGCATTGGATTGCATTACAATGAACAATGGTATCTCTTACTCTGGTTACAGTGCATATTAACCAGCTGGGGCAGGTGATTAATGTATTAATTTCTAATTTCACTGCACTCATATTCTAAAACATTATCTCCATGCAGGCTGGTTGCTCTGCAGATGAACATAAAACCTGTAAATTATCGTTTTTCATATAAAACCCAGATTGCTGTAAGGAGACAAGTTTACTTTTGTTGTGAAGTGAGGAGGTGGAGAGAAGAGGAGTTTTGTGGCAAAAAAAAGCACAGCATGTCATGCACATACACACATGTCCTGTGGGCTAATGTAAACACCCCTCATCTGTCAATTACCAGGTATACATTAGAATTAAGTTCCTGTAGCTTTGCATGATGATGGCTGATGCTGGTACTATGCACAGGAGAATACAAGTGGCATCAACAGAAAAACGTCCACCATAATAAACCATGCAAAATATTTCAATGCTATATAGAGTCTATTTTAAGCATTGTGCCCCCCCATTATCACCACTACATAACAATGTCACAGCTAACTACAGTGGGTGTATTGTATGTGCATATTGCGTGTCTGTTGCACATGTAGGAATCTTCACTGTCAGACTAACAATAAGCTCGGGAAAATCTCTTGTACCAGACCACTGAAAACACAAGACATCTTGAGGGAGGAATATAGAGTGTACATGCAAATAATATGACAGATACAGTAATCCACACCCCCCTATACTGTTTGTTGTTGAAGGCATACTGTAAGTGGAGCATGGTTAGTCCATGCACAGGTAAAAGCTGGCCTTTTAATTAATAAAGAGTGCATAGACTCAGAAAATGTAGTATATTTTGGTTGTAGTTTAATATTGTCTGTCAGGCCCTGAAAACTAGGCCAAGATGATTCTCCTTTCATCGAGGTTTATGTTGTGCAGCTCACTGCACAAAATGTCGAGCATATTTTGAGCATGGTTAGTCCATGCAAAGGTGACAGTTGGCCTTTTAATTAATAAAGAGTATGGACACACACAGAAAATGAAGCATATTTTCTGATTGGTTGCAGTTTGATATTGTCTGACAGGCCCTGAAAACTAGGACAAGATGATTCTCCTTTCATCAAGGTTTATGTTGTGCAGCTCACAAAATGCATATTTTGAAGGTTGTAATTAAATTATGAAGATGTAATATGCACTAATGTACTCTTGCATCAGTTACATGTTCAGGTTCATAGTGACTTGATGAATATGAATTTGACTTTCTCTTCAGCCTGAATGAAGAAGGATTACTGAAAGATATGACAAGGAGGCTCCACAAAGACTCACTCTGTAATCTCTCTTTCAAAATGAGTCAGCCATTTCAAGCAATAATCTTTATTCAATTAAGATACATCGCTGCAAAGGGTTGTTGGATTTATTTCAGCTCCATGAAAGCGTGGCTAGAATATGTGTTTAAATCCCCATGAAAGTGGGATTTTAAAACCACAGATGTATGAAAAACACATCATGTTGATATCCCTCATTTGAAAGAAAGGGTGTTAGCAGTGCCATTACATATATAGTAATACACAAATCAACTAGTCCAAAATTACCATAAGACTTATGAGTACTTTTTATTAGCCATACCAGCGGTACGGTCTGTTGGTCAGTCAGTCCACCATTTTGGTCCAGACCAACTGAAGTTGGATGATGAGATGAGATAGACACTTAAGGCTTTAAGGGAAATTTCTCAATAAATATTCAATTTACACATCCGTTTCTTTCAATGTGCTCATTTAAAAAACAAATGTTTATCACATCTAATGACTTTTCCATCAGCCTCGGCTATGCTTTGTGTTGCTAAATAGCAAGTGTAAGTAAGCTAAAATGAGCATGGCTGCAGGCTTGTTAAATCACATAAGGCTCAGTTAAACATAAACGGAAAGGTTACCTTGCCTTTAAAGTCAAAAACAGTTTTTGCTACATACCACAAAAGACCTGCTCTGTGGCCTTGCAAGAGCAAATGTTTTTCTTCATTTTTAATCCATTTACAGCCCGCTGGCAGACATGAATTTAACAGAAATGGACACGTAAGCACTATGGTGCTTGTAGAACTCTTATTTGAGTTATTATTATTATTCTCTTTTTATCTGTATTTGTTAAGATCCTGAGAGTAAACACAGAAATGTTATGACATTGTTCCATTTTGCTGTACTTCATTATAGACTTACTTGGTCTAATATCTTAAAGCATATTTTGTCCAGAAATGATCAATGATGTAAAACATCATATGAGCTTTTGTTGATAACCAGCTGTGTTTTAAGAACACAAGATGTCTAATGATTTGGAGAAAAAGGAGAAGAGATAAGAAAGTCTATGTGAAGGAATGTGTGTAAACATTTTGGCAAGTCACATCAGAAAGAACAGGTAATTTTGAAAATCGGACCAATTTTCTGCAGACATTAAGCAATGTATTACACAGTTACCCACATTATGCTTTAATAGTGAGTGGAGCTCAGATAAATTTAGAGCAATATTGAAAAGAGTGCCAGGAGACATACATTTTATCCACATACATGACACATTGACATTGACAGGAATGACATCATCTAAACCTATAGGGTTAGGGTTAGGGTTATGGCACTGTTATCATGCAGAAGATTAATTAAGAGAGGTGGATTCAAAGGGCTTGGACAAAATTGAAATTCATCTGGTTATTTAAAAAGTAACATATACAATAAATACCATGGAGCCTTAGGAGACAGCTACAGTGATTTTAGTACACTTCCCACTTTTGACTTTTAAGGAAAGACAATCTAATTTAAGTGTTAATTCACCTAAATTACACATTATAAACAAAAACATACTGTACATTCATAACAAATAAATTCATTTGAATTCAAAGACTTCAAAGTAGCCCTAATCCTCTTCCATAAATGTAGCTGTGTTTTTTGGTCCTTTAATTCTGCCCTTGCAGACAAGCATAGGTCTTATTGTTTAAAGTGTGTGTACATTTTTGATTAGTCAACTGTCACACATCTGTGTGTTTGCTACCTTTTTACCTTTGGTAAACTGTCTATTAATGCCCTGGTACGCCTATTTGTTATTTTACTGACAGATGTTACTACCCCTGTTGTTTTCATCTTCTTTTGTCTGAGAATTTGAGATTTTTCTGCCACTCTAGAAGAGCTGACGTGAATAAAACTGTGCTGTCATGCTCAAAGCATTTCAAAATTCAAATTTGAAAAACCAAAAAGTCATTTCAGAAATTATGTCATGGTTTCTTATGATAATCCACAGACCGTAATGTGGACAGTTTTACTATTTTCTAATGAAAATGATTGAGGAGGAGGTCTGTGGATTATCTTGTCTCAAAGTCATGGAAATTTAAAACCAATGCTGCACTGTACCAATACTTACAAAATACATTCATATTAGAATAATGGGTATGGAACACCCACTGCTGCATAACATCAATAGTAGGCTTTTTCATTAATTCAAAATTCAGTCCCCTTTCAAACTCTAACTTCAAAAGGTCCGCATACTATCATATCTCCCAGCCTTCATTTGGCAAATGGCACTGACTCAGGTGTCATAACACAAGTCGGTCCCAGAAATCCCATTTATGTTGTTTTCCCAATATGTTATTGTGAAAAACATATTCCCTGGCTGGATTATGTTTAATGGCAATTTTTTTTGAGTGAATGAAAGCATTACATTTAACAAAGTAGCCAGGAGGATATTTTGCCTTGAAATTGTCAGAGAACCTTTTACTGTTTTGTATAGTATCAACATTTCTGAGACTTGCCAGATACTTTAATAAACAACCTTACCACATTATGTTATAGACAATGTAGATAATGCTTTAGATTACAGCTCACAACGTACAGTTTACTTCAGAGTTACAGTGTAATCTTGTGTACTGATGGTACAGTAACAATGGCAACAATGCAGTATGTACCAGTACATATACGTATATGTATGTAACAAATGTGAAGTTATCGAAAAAGGGGGTAACAATTCGGAATTTTGCAGTGAATTTATACTGCAGTTATTTTTTAACAATTATTCTGTTACTACAGGGTATGTGTATAACCTACGTAGTAATAATCTGCATGGTTGTAAGACATTTTGCATTACTTAATAAATCTGATGTAATTTTATTTCAAAATTACCTTATTACCAACAAACAAGCAAACTGCATAGCCACTTTTATAATTATGCTGTTTGAGTAACTATGGGGTACATCTGTACATTTGTGCAAAATGTTCAGGGAACATTGTGTTCTTATGGATACGGTCTGCTTCGGCCCGCTGTCGTTCTCCGCACCAGCAACCTTGATTACTGGATGTTCATTTATGGCCTTGTGGCTATGCCTGCCATCAGCGAACAGAATGCACCCACCATATATTTCACTCGTGTTTCGTGTAACCACATGATGACAATTTTGAAGGCCTCCTTTCATCCCAGGAAATAAATACAAATATAGCAAAACCAGTCCTGACAAACTCACTATACTATAGCACCATAGTTGGATGTTTAAGACAAACACTACAAAAGGAAGGCCCCTGTTTCAACTCAACACTACACAGTAACAAAACTTCTCCTTTTCATTCTCTGTTAATGAGTCTACTCATCTGACACTGTTATTACCTCCCATTCACAGCCTTCACATCTTCCTTAAGACACTTCCATCTTCCTTTCATCTGCCTCCAGCTCTCTGCCCTCCGGACCCCATCATCAGTCAGGTGTAGATGCCTCGGATGTCGACCTCCACCCTGACACACACAATGACGCATGGCCCTGTTTTCATTCAGGTCGCACTCAGTCTTACATAACTCGTGTCTGTGAAACTGCCACTCTATCTGCCACCGTCTGGCTACACACCATCCAGAAAGCAAAGGAGCCCCTGTAGCGACTGAACACAGTAGAGGAATCCTGATTGAAATGCTGCATGGTGCAGCAACTGGGCAGCAGACTGTGATAGGAATAATAGCAGTAATGATCCAGAAGGCTCGAGAGCTCTTGGCTTGCTGTGAGTAGTTCCTGAATTGTGTTTAGAGTTCTTTCAGATCATCTTTTTTGGTATGGAGAAATGCGCTGTCTGCAAAGTTATACACTGATCCTTGTAAAAAAATAAAAATAAACAAAACAAAACAAACATACAAAAAAATAACATATGCTTACGAGAATGGGGAGACTTCGTTTAACCAATTTAAAAGCACAAATCCCAGAAATGATGATCCATCGATAACAAGCCAAGCCTAATAAGATTACAAGAATATGAGGAACATGAAGGACCCCAGAAAACATGCTACTAAAATTCAATTCAACTCTATTTCTGGATAAAAAACATTCCAGCTATCTTTGTGTGCCACAATGTTTTTCCAGTGTTAGCAATGTTTCATTTACAAGAGTAGCAAAACATCTTTTTCTTTAATTTCAGCATTTGGAAAATAATGGTTGATTTATAGCCAGGTGCAGTAGCTAAAAGCACACACTTTATCTTCAGTGTCACACTAATCACTGATTTGATTTCATGCATGAGGAACAGAGACACTCATCAAAAGCTGAGCGGAAAATGTTTTGGAATGATCCTATTTGATATTATCCAGATGTAAAATTAGCTCTGTATATTTGTGTTAACAGGCATCATATGGACAAGAACATTTTTATCTGCATGCTTGTGAAACTAATTTGTGTGATGGAGGATTTCTGCTTTCATCGGACCCTTAAAACTGTTATCAGCCCAGACTAAAATCAAGGTATCATTGGCACTTGAACTCCAAGAGGATCAAAGCATTTTAACCAGTCAACCAGAAAACCAGTTGAGCATTTGCTGACGATCCATAACAAAGTAGAAAAAGCACAGCGTTTTAGTCTTCCTACATTTGTCCTTCCCAGAATGAGTGGGTTAAGGTTTACACAAATACCTCTTCTTAGTACACAGCATGACGTTTTGAGAAAGTGGCTTTATTGTAATGACACAGATGCCTGCAGAAAGTTGCTGGTCACCTGTCTCATGCTTCTACAAGACAATGATTCAAGCTTAACATTTATCTCAGAAAAAATAAAAATAAAATGTTTCCATGAAGACCTTTCCTGGTTCCTCTGTATCAGCAGACAGTACATTTAATAATTCACACCTTAATAATCATCTTGCATAGCAGAGTATAGTCCTAAACTGCAGTGAAGAAGGAATATGCTAGAGGTTGAACTGATAAATCTTTCTCCACAGTTAATGCCTATGGGGATAAAGGTGGGATTTATCACAGATAATCAGTTGTTCTGAGATGACTATTTACCTCCTTAAGGATTCAAGCACTTAATAGGCAATGTGACCCTTGTCATGACCTGTATGAGCGGAGCAACAGGAATAGGACCCAAATACAGACGATAGAGGCAGCACTGCAGTTCAGTAATGGTAAAAAACAAGATACAAAGGGCTTATGGGATAGTGAGGCAGATAAGGGTCAAAACCAGAAGGCAACAGTCCAGCACAGGCAAACGAATCCAAAAAGTGCAGCCAAGAATCCAATAATCAGGCCAAAAGGTGCAACAAACAGGAAACAGGTCACAGGATGCAGGTTCTGGCTTGAAGGCCAAGGTATGAGGTTCATAGCAACTTTAACAATCTGGCA
This sequence comes from Dicentrarchus labrax, assembly GCF_905237075.1. Lineage (NCBI taxonomy): Eukaryota > Metazoa > Chordata > Actinopteri > Moronidae > Dicentrarchus > Dicentrarchus labrax. The sequence goes on along the minus strand of NW_026136721.1, from coordinate 24,040,271 downwards.
TAGAGTTAGTGGGAATGGTCCAGTTATGTATCTGCTGGGCATTTTTCTTGTAGCCAAAAGGTATTTGTATCAGTCACAGCTTATATTTTCTAAATAAATTAAAGCCTGTATGGGACTCAAGATAACCGAGAGGAGGTAAAGAAAGAAATTGCATGTGATGATGTTGTCTATGATAGACCTATTAAATTAAGGAACACATTATGTATATACATCTTCTGTCCAAACCAACAATATATTCCTTCATTACAGATGGAGGTTTGCGTTTTGCCTGTGCATATGACTGATTGTCAATTACAGAAACACCTTCCTGTAATTAAAAACAGAACAAAACTCAGATGATTAAACAAAAATGACGGACAATAAATAAAAAGAGCTATGGACACCACGGCAGGTCCAACCAGAATGATTAGGCTATAGAAATTAATTAAACTGACACTAGAATCAACAGAACAAAATTCACCAAAGCAGACAACACAGAGAAGTATAAACAATTAAACTCCACAGCCACTGCAGACACAAACACCCATTGCCTAGCAACACTGACAATCTCCTCTGTGCAATGACTTACATTTATCACAGTGAGTTTGTTATTGTACTCACCTGCTGAACACCATTCTGTGAGTCTAGAGCACTGTGAGGTCCTCCTCAATCTACACTAGGTTCAACTTCTTTGTTTCATTCTCAAACCGTCAACTCAGCCTCTCAGGCCCACTGCGCACCTCAAAGTTTTCAAACATTTTGATCTGAATTAGGCGCTGTAGGAAGAATAATGCATGGAATTTAAAAAAGACAATATCTCTGGGTTCTGCTGCGTCGATTTGGATCCCTTTTTAAAAACTGTCCCAACAACGTAACATAAGTGCAATGCTAAATCAATGGAGTACTCTTCTAAGTGCCTTTGAAAACTTTGCTTCTGGGAATCTATGCCCCCAAGAACTATTTAAAAGAAGACATACAATATTTTGTTTTCCAGACATTGCTGAGATTTAATTTCTTAAAATAACAGTAAATATTTGACACAGCCCAACGAATCTTAAAGAATGCTGTGCTTGGCAAAGACACTTTGTTATATAACAGAGCATCACTTGCGGTGATTTGATGATGTTGTTGTCTTAAGTACGTCATAAGATATGAAGTACTATCAAATTCAACCAGTGACACAATACTTGACAGTGGTTTCTGTCCTGCTGTTAAAAAACAACACAGTCTCCTTATATTAGATAGAAAGGAAAGGAAAATATGTATACAGTAGCTACATGTATGCTTACATACATACTGTGTGCACAAATTAATATATATTCAAACATAATACATTAGTAGCCGTAAAAGAAAGAAAGTTTCACAAATGTCAGTCAAAGTTGGCCATAGATACGTACATAAAGTACTGCTTAATCTAAGTTTAACCAATTTAAACGGCACTTTAATAAATCGCTTATGAAACAAGATCTGCCCCGTAGAGTCCCCTCCTGATGTTGTCTGAGAGGCTCGACTACCCACCAGGAGTCTCATATTGCAGATTGTCAAGTGCAAGTCCCAGACAGGGTCTCAGGGGATTCCTAGCACACAGAGAATAGTTTAATTTCATGGTTATTGAATTTTCAATGGGCTGCAAAGGGAATGCGTTACCAAGAGTCCTGCAGGACAAAACACAAATGACATGGATGCGGTCAGCGACAAGGTGGAACATGGTTGTCTACACAGCCATTTATAAATAATATTTTATTTTTCTTTGACTTGTTTTGCAGATCCCTTGTTAGCTGGGACATTAGCAACCATGATCCTAACTCCACTCCTGGTAGCAACTGCTAATTTGATTGCATTTTAACTTATGTACCAACGACTGGCCCTGACGATAAGTGATCAATTGATTAGAGCTTATACTGCATTTTAGAGCATAGATCTGACACACAATATTGTATTAACTACAAATTAAGACAATATTTAAATCAGAAGACCAAAATGAACAGATGTTGCCTCTTTATAGGGATTTATGGTGTAGCCTATGTATCAGGTTTAGAAATAAATCAATTAGGCAATGTTCTGTACAATGCAAGTGTTTGTACAGCATATACCATCTCGTTTTTGTTTGTGTCTTGTTTGATGTGGATTATCCCAGCCCTAAAAATACCATTTCCAACTAGAATTAATACTGTAAGTATTTACTATACATTAATTAATAATAAGTACAACAATTGATGATTCATTTTCTTAACAGGAAACATCTTTAGCAAGTGAAACCAAGGAAGGTAATTATCTTGATTTATGACACATACTGTCAGACAAAATTAATGAACATTTACCTGAAATGATGATGATGTCTTATTCACCCTAATTTGCCTGTAGCGTATTTCACTATACACCAGCAGAGGCATTCTGGCTCTTTATTTGGACCACCACTTTTCTTCAGGGGACTGGTTCCAGGAATAACCTCAAGATCTCTCCCCTGAGCAGAGGATTTGCTGTCACATTACAGTTTAGTTTCTCTGTTGTGTATCCTGGCTCATGTTATACCATATTTTTCTATTTTTCTCCCATCTTAAAGAAAATTACAGCCATCTGAAACCTCTCAAGGTTGGCCAAGTCAAGTGCCCTGTGTTTGTACTCTTTAGTAGTGCAGAGGGTCTTGGCGGGATCAGACCACAACAGCACTTGGTTGCCTTGGTGTTGTGCTGTAATCAGATAGGGCCTAATGGTCCGCCCTGCGTTAACTCGTATGGCAGCTCATTCAACACACACGCAACTACCATATGTGATCAAGTCATTATTAACTAATTTCAGGATCTAAGCCGCGTATACAAAGCACAGCCTTGTCCAAACATTTGCATAGGATGGAAATCATAAGCCGCAGATGTATGGAATGTCATGGAAAGAAGCAAAAGAGGTGTCTTTCTTGAAAACGTATACTCATTGGCTAGACATTTCTGAGTCATGCAGCAGAGAAATAAGACAGTGAAAATAAGACAGAAGTTAAACCTTTACTTGGCATCATACTTGATCATTGCCGATTTCTAATGGAATTAAATTGCTTTACCGTTGTTTCTTAACAGCTTTGGAATAGAAATCAAAGCGAGCATATCACAGTTTTTTCCCTTCTCCTTTTTTTCGGTTTCAAAGTTAATGCAACGCTTTTGTAATGTCTCTTTCCCCGCCCCCAATTCCTGTAAAATCTGAGTGTTAATCATCATCTCCTTTTTTCACAAGGAGTTGACCACAGTGGGTGATTGTAATAGCTGCCTTCCTGTTCAGGAAATTTTGTTCCGCATGGTATGACATAACAAACATGCTTGTTCTTTTAAAGCCAATGCTGCGGTATTGGCTGGACAAAATGTACTTGTGCACAGTGGTGACAAAGAGGTAAGACTCAAAACAGCTAGAGCTGCTAGACCTAGCGTGACTAGGTGAAAAACAGAGTTATTTCTCAAGCTGAAAATGAATGCAGCTTTTTTGTATCAAACTTTATTATCTATAATCTTTATTAGTCTTTGCACTCAATGCTGGCCATGACTCCGCTTTTGCTGCCTTTGCTCTCATCCTGCTGTTACAGTGAAAAAAAGAAGGGTAAACATAAACTTCTATTACCTCCAAAACAAGACGTCAATTCCATGCTCTCTCAAATTGGCTGAACAATGGCAAGTTCCACCATGTTAATGGGTCAAAGTTCAACCAGATAGAACTTGACATGGAGAGACAAATGAGGCGGGATCCGTTTACTCCGACAGAAAGCAAATGCAACGTCACCGTCTTCATTTAAATGAATGGGGTGTGAATTCCAGAGTGACTCCACCATAAGGGGAATTCAATACTGCTGCTATAAGCCTTAGCAGCATTAGGCACATTAGTATGTGCTCAACAGCAAGATCAGCAGAAAAAAAGTGCTTTTGCCATGTAGTGTGTGTTGTGTAATCTTGAAATATGTTTGGTCTTTCTAATTATAGGAAAAGCTGGTTGGGTGCCCGAAACTACTGTATATGGAGTGGAACTGTAATTAGCTCTTTGAAATCTTGTTCACCCCGGTTCATACAGATTGGTGCTTTTAATTTTTTTTATTTAGTGAGTTTTTTACCTGTCCGATTTAAGTTTAACCTGTCGAACTTTCTGTCACTGTTACACTTTTAACGCTTTAACGTATGTTGAACAGTTGTGAAAGTGTTCTTCAGGATGATAATTTAATGAGTGTTTTAATGATCTTAAGCTATTTAATGAAATACAGTATGCAGGCTAAAGGTTAATAATGAATTAATGTGCAATATTCTGGCTCATTCTGTCACTAATACTGCAGTCTTTTAAGGATGTCAATATAATATTATCAGTACTCACTACTATTTTTTCATTACACTTCTGTTGGTCATATAATACAATATACAAAGACAGAAGTAAGTGTATGCTATAGTATAATTACTATTTTATATTTTATATGTATATACGGATATATAAATTTATATTTTTATTTCTAGATATATTGTTAGATATTATAATCTAATTATTATTTTTATTCTTTAATGTTGTGTGAGCACCTTGAGCAGCTGTAAAGAACAAATCCCCCTCCCCCCGGGGATCAATTAAGTATTTCTGATTCTGATTCTGATAATGATAAGGCTGATTAGTGCTTGTTTGTGAAAACTATTGGTCCATTGCTGTGTTCCACTGTTAATGTTTTATATATTAATGTTGATTTTGTTGCAGTGCTACAAACAAGGCTACAGGAGTAGAATATGGATCTTTGTGTGTAGCCAGTCAATGTGGTGTCTCATCACAAGCTACATCAGTACATTAGAGATGTTGAGACATCTTAGCCCACATTCATTCATTAATCAGATGTTCTAATGTGATCATGGACAGTGCCCAAACAGACAAACAAAAGGACAACACTGGTTCATTGTTCAGATGCCTAAAACATTTTTTACACAGAAGCATGTTATTGTGGCACATTTCTTACCATTGAATTTGTTTTATTTGAACCCTGTCATCTTTCTTTAACCTTAACAAACCAGTTCTTGCATCTAAACTTTAAACCACAGTGGTGGCAAATTAGTCACGTGTGTTTTGGAAAGCACTGACAAACGATGCTGTCCTGTTGATGGGGACACTAGATTAAAAAACAGAAGACAATGACAAACTATTTGTTTGTTCAGTTTGGAAGACTTAGATTAAGCTGAGAGTGCTCAATCCAAGGCAGGAAGATTGAATTTGGAGCATTAAAGTCGCATTATTTATAGAATTCAACAGCCATGTGTTTAAGCTGACAGAATGCATTAAACAAAAGGCACCTTGCCTTGTCTGAGTAAGATTGTTTAGGTTCTTTTATTTTATTTGGAACAATATTAATTCAAGTTACATTTTGTCATTGTTTATTCATTTAATTTGGTGAAAAAGTATTTGTTGTATTTAAGTCATTTGTAAGTCTGCCTTACCTTAATAACAGATGCAGATATAACGTAAAGATTGACAGGCAGCTCCCAGAATGGATTATTCATGAAAACAAAAAGATATAAATGCATTAAACAGGAACTGTTTATATTTGCAGTATGAAAAGTTTTTAGGCTGGTGTAACTGGAATTAGAAAGAGTCACTTGGTAGTTTTTTTTTGTTTGGCAACACTTTCTTTAACCTGCTGCTTGGAGGCTAAACTTGGGGGATTTTAGTTAAGTTTCCTGACACTTTCTGTGTATGCCGGAAGGAGGAAACTTCCCCTAATGACATCCAAGGAATTTTCCCACAGCTGAAGGAGAGGGCAGCCAAGGGATTAATCGCCTTTATATGTTTGGAGTAGAACAGGATGATGCTGAGTCCCAGTGCTCCTACCGCCTCCCAGGCCTAGAGGTCACTGTAATTTTTTCACCCCTCTTCGTTGTTTGTTTTGTTTATGAAAGCATGGTGTTGTCAGGACTGAAGAAACAAAAGATATTCATTAGCAATTCTCAGCTCTTCACCTGCAAGATCATTGCAGGGAAACAGCAACTAAATGCTGCAGTATATTCCCAGAATATAGTCTCATATCCCTAAAAGAAAACAAAAACTGTACTTGTCTTACACTAATAAGTGTAAGTAAGATTACAAAAGTTTTTAAAAGGCTGGACTGGACTGGAAACTTGATGGTTTCTTAAATACCACATGAGATAAACAATGTCTGACTTAATTTCCACTATATCCTGTTTAACACTAATTAAGATTAAGAAGAAGAGTGCAGCATATTTTTTTCCTCTAAACTTTTTGTGCTTCTGTGGCTGTAGTCTGTGTCTCAGCTCTGTACAGTGCGCAAAACCGGGCTCAGACAATTTTATCCAGAAGAATGTGGCCTTAATAATAACAATTCAAAGTTAATGTTAAAGCTCCGATTTGGCTCCTGGACAACAGTAGAGGTAAGGGGCCGACATGCTGATCTCTTTAAAACATGTTTTTCTTGGGGTCTGCCGGCCCGTATGTCTGCCTGCTGGGCTATCCAGGACTTGGCAAGAGCTTTAGCTTAGATTACGTTGGTTATGTAGAGGATTGAAGAAAAACTCCAGTCTTTATGCTTCTCTTGTAATCCATGTTTGCGTAAAGAAAAAGGGGAACAGAAACAGAACATGAGGATTCTCCTGCAGTGACTAAATGAAGCACATGGGAGGTCGTTTCATGCTTCACATATCACACTAACTACGGATGGATTAGTTGAACTGCCTCACTGGTTTGTGTGTTTAGCCCTGTGCCAGATGCTGAACTGGAGTACATACGTTCACGACATACAAACAATTCCTCATAGGCTAGGTTTGTTGTTGTCTACCCTTATACAGCATACAACAAGAGTACAACAATGTATATCTGGGTTCTGTATAATACACTGTTCCTATGGTAGGTTACAATCTTTTGAATGTGTCCCATACACAGGAATTGAACAGTGATTTATTGAGATAAAAATGGGCAAAATAATTTAGAATTGTAATTGTGAAATTACTTTCAGTCTAACTAAATATTTTAAACTGGTAGTAATCTCAGACAAAACCATTTGCAGCCCTGTTAGATCCATTGTAACAGGATCTGTAAGGGCACATGGGTGTGTCTGGCACTGATTACGCACTGGCACAGACCCTGGAAACTGGCACTGGAAACCTCTCTAACTTTCCAACTTTGCCGTACAAGGCATCCATCACCTCAGAATCACCTGTATGTGAGGAACTCTGATCTTATTTTCAAACAAATGGCTGGGATTTACTGACAAATATGACTGTTGATGTGACAGTCAATATAGTAATCATCTCAGACAAATATTTTCCTTGGTTACCCAGACTGCATTTATCTGAGAAAATCAACAAACTATTCTCTTTGGTGAGCTCCTGACTGTCTGCAGAGCTGCAGCCTGCAGATTTCCGCTGCTGTGGTCCTTATCTGAACCATATCCTCTTCTGCATAGCACTCATTTCACTGCTGGGAGCACATCATACTCATACATGTGGCCCACACACACACAAGGTAGAGTAAAGTAGTATAATAAAGAACACACAGTGTGCCAATATGACAAATATACTAATTAAATCATGATATAGTGGACCCTTGTTTGTGCTAACCTCTTGGAAATAGAGATCGTTCAGGGAAATAAAATACAATTACAGAAAGACAGTATAAAATAGTGAAAATAGAGAAATTGTACTCAAGCCTGCCCAAAATACATGTGCGTGTACTCTGTAATGCAATGTTCAGAGTTTTTTTTTTTTTTCCAGTATAAAAGCAGAGCAGCAAAGACTTGAAAATAATAATCCCAATAATCCCCAAAAAGTATTAAGATCATTTATACTTTTTTAATGCAGCATTTTATGTTTAACTGTCTGTTGGATAAAATATAAACAGATACAATAAAGAAAAGAAATTGTAAACTTTATTAATAAAAAACATTTTCAAATAAGACAAAATAGGGGAGAGAAAAAAAAACTATATATACACCTGTATATAAATAAATGTATTATAAACTAAAAACAACGACATAAAACAAGCTAAAAAATAAAACAATATGAGTTCTTTTCCATTATTGCTTTGCAACTTCTGTAATTCAGCAGTAGAGAAGATTGTTGTGAAACTGTCCTTTTCAGACGCCAAGCACCTCACAGAATGAGATCTACGACCTCATATTCATTCATTCATTCATTCATTCATTCATTCACTCACACATTCACCATTGGCTAGTGTTTTTTGTGGTCAAAGAGGACCCTGAGACACCATAATTTGCTCACCTCTGTTCTGAAATACTGCTGAACTGTCAACGGAAATACAAATTAAGCAGTTTTAAGTCAATGACACTGTGTGCTGTTTTGTTTCCTCTCCAGGTGCTTACTTCAGCAAAAGAGGACGCACTAAAGGCTCTTATGAAATAAGACCTGCATAAAAGATATGGGAGCCTTTATTTGAAAGGCTGAAACATCATATCAGATGTCCATGAGGACTTCATGACTGCTGGAAAGGAATTGACACGAAAACACAAAGACAGATTTTGCTGGTCAGAAGGCATTCAAAAGGGCACAAACAAAAATGAATACTGGTAACATTGTGGCAGTTGTCATTCATGAAGCATTAGCTGATAACTTGAAGATGACACATGGAAACAGCCATAAGCTTGCTCCTGGGCAAAACAGACTGACTGTGACAAACATGTATTTTATTGATAAAACTCATCAAAACAGAATAGACCTAACAGAGTAATGCTGAACGTTTGACTGTTAGTGTGTGGAAGTTAAAGCTAAAATCTGTAACTGTAATTGAAAAATGGTGGCGTAAATGTGGAAAGTTGTGTTAAAGTATCCTATTCATTTTGAATCGCATCAGACTTTGATACTACTGGGCTTATGCTGTATTGTTGTTTTTATGTACAAGACTACAAACATGTGAAACACATAACTTCATTATAGTATAATATAGTAGCATAAAATAGACTTTTCCATTATATAAATGAACCCTTCATAGCAAGATATTCATATATATATATATATATATATATATATATATATATATATATATATATATATAACACAATTTAAAAATTCATTACAGATACCACCAGAAAGAAAATGCTTTAATTGTGTTCTTTGTTCTTCATTGGCATGGACGTGAGGTTGAAGCGCACTCTGAAGTGCCCCTGAAGAAGAGAAGTTCATGGAATATCAATCGATACCTTCACATCATTTATTTAAACTTATCCTGCAGCAGCAGGCACCCTGGGACAAGTGATATCCACTGAATGACCATACAATCTACTGCGCTGCTACGGTTAAAATGTCTGACTGTCAATGAGAAAAAGAAAATAATCCTTATGAAAATTTATTTTAGAAAAGAGATGTATGCAGTGGGTGCAGATTGTTGACAAGCATTAAATTAAGAATCAACAAAATACACATCTGTAAGTACCGCACTGACTATATCATGATCAAGGTCAAAGTACAAAGTGTAACATTTAGGATAGGATTCAGGATCTATTGGCAGAAATTGAATTTAATATTTCATATAATAAGAATAATGGTAGTTCAGCATGGCGAACTCCACAGAATTAATTATAAGGTAACAAAAACATTTTTCTACAGTTACGCCCAGGGCAAATCAAACGCGGTCCTCTAGATACGGCCTTTTGTGTTTTTCACCAGTTTTCCGGCCACCGTTTCTTCTACAGGCTTGGCAGAGAGTGGTCCATTAGGAATGATTTTACTTTAAAGGAATAGTTTTTTGGAGTGGGGTTGTATGAGGTACTTATCCATAGTTGTGTATTACAGTAGATGGTGGTCGGCCAATTTGAAGAAGGGGCCAGCAACAAAACACATTACAGCCTCTTGAAAAAAAAGGCCCATCTAAAAAAATCTATATCAGTTTAAGTGTATGCTATATTAAGAATATTTCCACTGCTTTACCTTCTCGTCAGACAGCCCTTTTTGACAGGGAAACTTAAACAGTTATATCCATCTATTTCCACAGCTTTCTTCAAAGCCACCAGACTCCTTTGACAAAAATAGTAATTTTAATTTACAGAACACATGATTTGTTGGCCTACTGCTGCTTTGACTGGTTCGTTTGTTAGTGTTATTGTATGAGTCTGGACTAACCAATGTTAGTTGCTGTGGATCGAGGCAGTGGTATTCAGTATATACTTGGAGGGATTTGTGGTTCTTTCCTGATTGGCTGAACTAGTACATGTACGAGTAGAGGAGCATATAAAAAAGGCTCTGTCTGTGCTCATAGAAGTAGTTTGTGATTGTGTAAAACGGACATTTTGTGGCTCAACAAGTGTCCAAAATGACCTTACAACAAATCATGTAACTTTGTTTTGCCTTGCCTAATTCAGGTTCTACGACGTGAAAGAAAAAAGAAGAAAAATAGAACAACAAACAAAAATGTCATTGCCACACAATTTCACCTCTATTTCCCTTTCCATCTGTCTCTCTGCACCAAAATGTATTTTCTACTTCTCCACAGCGGTCATGTTTCTTCATTTTGTCACAGAAAACTTGAGTCTGAACTGGCTCCTGTGTTTTCTAAAGCACAATTTCATAGATTTGTGCATTCATTACCTCCACAAAACACCATTTTGTGCAAACGTTTGTGTCTCCCATCTTATATAGTCCCTTACAGTCTCCTCTTGCTCTCTGACAAAATATTCAATCACAGTTCAGCTGCAATCACAACTCTGCCAGATTTTAAAAAAAGAAGAAGAAGAAAAAAAACAGCATCTCATTATTCACTGAGAGTACCAAGAGAATTGAAAGTTTATTGGGGTTTTTTGGCCGTATCTCTCTGCTTCACTTTCTGAGGATACCTAATTATACAAAGTGCTGTTTCATTATTGTTTCTGATGCAGAAATGAAACAGAGACTTGGTGGATGTGTTTCTCTCCTACATGTCCATTTGAGTTGGAGCTGTGCCATGTGGAATTTCAATGAATGGCCTGTGCTATTTTTAGTTACACTTTGACTGATTTGTCTTTACCACTTAAGTGTAACACTGAAGAATTATAAACACACACACACACACACACACACACACACACACACACACACACCCTGCATATAGGAGGCATGATGGTGCAATGTCAATTACCTGTCACAATTTATGAAGCGGATGGAGTCGATCTGCCCCTCAGCGTATGTAATCCTGTTTCTCCTGCCTTTGGTGACTTTTATTCTCCATCTCTTTTATCTTATTCTGTGGACTGCAGGTCGGCAATAAAGTGAACCAAATCTAAGTCAAGAGGACTCTCGTGCCTTAACCCAACAAGACAAATGCTTCTTTTGTCCTCTGTGTAATTCTACTCAGCTGAAGATGTATGGATATTGTAATTGAAAGTGGAAATTTGCTACATACATTAACAGGGAACCAGCTGATAGTTAATGTACCTGCCAAAATCTCTGTGACACATGGGGGAAACATCTCCATCTACTTTGCAGAGATTTCCAAACTGAATTTCATGCCAAGCTAAGTGCTAAATCCTAAACAGACGCAAACATAGATAACTGCAGAGAGCTGCAACCACACGCGGCTATGAAAGAAAGGAAAACATTATTGTCGAGTTCCTCTGCAGAAATCGAGGTTATGTGAACCGACCTGTGTGAACACTCTGAGGCCAAGATACAGCGACCACAAAGGCTTTCTTCTTCCTCTGTAGGCTGAGGTTAGGGTGGCTAATTAGTGTGTTTGTTATTGTAAATGTTACACAGCAGATAAAAGCAAACTACAGGAAGGAACAAAAAGAGGAAAGCAGTGATTTCCCATAAACGGGAAGTCCTTGTTATTGAACATTTATCTTAGAGTCCCAGCTAACTGATTTTATGAGAAATGACAATCAATCCACATGCATCTGTCAATGAAACAATATCAAACACCTTTGTTCAAATAAACATGTCACTGACACTATTAAACTGCTCGGGTCACAATTTGAAAAGGATCAGCACACACTGGAGGGTATAATGAACAGCACACACCACGTTTAATGCAAGTAATAATATTTACTAGGATACGGCTGATGATATTCTGTATTCTTATTGTCAAAAAGGCAAATGTAAAGCCCAAAATCAGCTGCTGCTTCTACAGCTATATTAAGCTTTAGAAGTCAATGATATAGCCAAGCTTATTCCTCTGTGTTACAGATACTACATATACCATCTTGCCGCTGTAAATACTCACTACAGCACCAAATGTGTCGGAATTGAGTTAGACAGTTACCAACAAATGCCTCCTTTTTGTTTTCTAAAAACTACAATGCCCTGATGTTTTAGTAAATTATTTAACCTTTAAACTTTATCACATATCTAAACATTAAACTACATGTCGCGTTTTTGAAGAGATTTTTTTTCTTCCAGGAGAAACAAATGGGCTTGAGGCTGAGTGACACAGACAGTGCAGGGCAGTTGGAAGGCATTGAGATGGATGGTTTTAGCTCTCTAAGAAGAACAGTAAGTTAGTAGTTCCCTTATACTCTAACAAAACTTTTCATTGTTTTCAGTGAGATTTAGTCATGTGTTATTAACCTTGGCCATTTATTGTTTAACTGTGATTTCTTGGGAATGTTCCATCAATCATGAACAAACATGTAAAACATATTCTTCAGTGGGATCTAGAAAATCGGATAATTTGGCCTGAGTGGCTATGAAAATGTGTTTTATTCTCATTTTTATGTGGAAAAACAGGATGATAAGACCTAATCAACTAGGCAATTTGTGATAATGGTATTTGATTTGAGTTTTCATTAGATTTTTTATTTTTTTTAATTAAGCCATATGCTTGTCAGTCTGTTTTTACATCTCTTTTCAGAGCATTTACCTCAATTTGGAGAAACGTGACCTCTAACTCGACAGGAAATGGGAAGGTTTATAATTTAGAGTTAGTTACACTTCGAATCACATAACCGCCACGGCTTCTCACACCTGTCACTCTTCTCCAGTCAGCTATGAAGGCAGGAGAATGAATTTTTTTGGGGGTAATCACTGCATATTACCAGAACCAAACAGGCTTTCAGCGAGGACTGAGAAGAAATTTAATTATCACATGACAGAGGTTAAAAAAGACAAATACATTTTTACCCTCAAATTTAATATTAGAATAATTCTGGTCAATATGACACAGCTCTACTGTTTGGGGCTCCACAGTCACTTCAGTAATAATCAGAGAAGCCTGTCAGTCATCATAAGAGTTTCTGAAGGAGCAGATGCTGGAGGCTGAAGGACATCTTTCCTCCTACCTCTCTCCTAACCACTAATTTCTGAGCAATCAGAAATTATTCTTTAATCACACTGACTTCTTCTCTAAATTTAGGTTACTGCCTGTATGCTTGTATGGTACTATGGTGCCTTTCATAATGCCTTTTAGAAAGGAAATTATGCTTTATAGACAAATAAAATCATAACGGTCAGTAGAGTTTAAGTCCAGCAGAGCCGGTCCGCCCTATACGCTCACTATGCAAGCTGCATTGGGCCCTGCACATTGGCAAGGGCCCTGCCTCACTCAAGCTGGTGTCAGTGTTTACAAGTTTGATGAGAGGATGTCTGACAGAAAAAGAGGGGAAAAAAACATCATGAGTGAATTGTGGGAACAGGAATCAGGTAAACTCATGTTCTCTCCAAGTTTGATGTGCAGCTCTTGGGCTGTCTGTCTTCCAGAGCTGTTCTGTGACTTTGTGCCTGACAACAGTGGCTGCGTTGTGCGTGCTGCATTCATATGCACGTGCACTAAATGAAACGAACACCTCTGATTATCTAGTCTCAGTCAAGTTTTAGTTACAACTCTGTAATGTGAGATGTAGCTAAATCAATGCATTGCCATTGACTATTGATTAAATGTTGAATTTAAATGTTGATGGGCATACACATCTCTCAGTAAATAATAACCATCAAGTATTCAGTCAAGCCATAGTACAAATAGTATTTCATATTTCAAAATGTATAAAAGGAAATCTGGGGGAGCCAGTATGAATGATGCAGATATTTTAAGACTTAAAGCTGCAGTCAAAGCCTATAGGCTTATGTTTACATTGTATAGACAAAGCTACATTTTATATTATTGTGAGGACTGGACTAATTATGGAGGCAGCAGAGCCAAAACACTACAATGTTAATGTTAATATTCACTTCATATTTTACAGAAAATATTCTATTGAATAAATATTGTTTGTTTATACCTCATTCTGTTCTAATAATTCTTAGGCTGACAGTTATAGCAAACTGTTTTAAAGGAAGAAGAATTGTAGTGGGAGCACTGGGAAGTCAGGTGTGACTGTATGGCAATGAAATAGTTTATGGGGTCTACAGGTCAGGTTGGATGGCCCCCTAGCAGAATTTTGTTTAGGGCCCCAGGGAGGTCAGGACCTGCTCTAAAGTCAAGTCAAGAGAAATAACAGCTATAGCTACTAACAACCTCTACTGACAGAGTTCGCAGTTTAGCTGACATTTTAACCTCCAGTCTTTTGTCAGATCTGGGACCTTGTTTCTTTACATTTTTTTTTCAATACCTTTGGTATAAAGCTTTTGTATTGTATCTTGTGTTTTTCTGATTAGCTAATTATGATTATCATTCTGTTTTATCCAGTACTGAATTCAGTTTCACAATTGGTTTTGGTAAAAGACTAACTGCTGTGCCTAACCTTTATTTGAAGTGTGTGTAGCTGTACATACACAGTGAGGGAAGCAGATTCTTCATCAAACACCCTTTTTGTATCAGTTTTGGATGCAAAGATACCAAACACAAGCAACTACTACTGTAATATGTCAGCCCTGTTTATGCTTAAAAATAAATATTTTAGTTAATATAATTGTAGTTATGGTGTACTGTTGTGGCCAGTTTAGTATGTTTTTTGATACTAAAAACAGAATGACTCTTTTTTGTAATGTGATCTTCAGTGGCACCAGGACCCCCTCATACAATGAGTACTGTATGCAAAACATGCTTCTATTGATATTTTAAATTACTATGTACATTTGTTATGGTAGTTCATGTGAAAGAAAATGAAAAAATCCCAGCAGGTGTTGACCATCTATTACTGAGACATGGTAATACCTTTGAAATTGATCTATGGGTGCTTTTTATTATTCTAACCTCCTGTGACCTGGAAATGGTTCCCCCCGCACCATCAGGAAGGATCTTCCAATTCCTAAAATGCAAGTGTGGAGGAAAACAGTGGTGTATCCTACTTTTTTTTTTTAGACTTGATCTAAAAATACCACACCTCCACATGTGGAACATTGACTGCTATTTGTAGGTTTGGCATGATTGAAAACCTAATTAATAAAATTAAAAAAACAACATATACATATAATATACTAGAATACAGTTACCTGGTGAGATGCAGTATAATGCCCTGTCACATTATGTGTGATAAATAATTGATTGCATAACTGAAGTAATCATAAAATATAACATTGATCTGTACATAATTTAGAATATGCCTATTTAAAATAAATATGAAATAACAGTAATAATACTGCTAAAATGGGCAATGTAAAACAATTTACATAACCTAATGAATACTGAAAGGTTTTGAAATAGTTCTTAATCAAGGGGTTCTGAGGACATTTGTACCAGTTTGAGGTAATACAGCTGTGCAGTACGCCATACGTAACTGACGTTGCTTACTGACGCTGTGGAAGCAAGAGTTTCTCATTTGGTAGTTTCAGCTCCTCCGTGCTCGTGTCTCTTCCTCGCATCTCTCCCTGACCTTCTTGCTTGGAAGAGCAAAGACACGAGTAAAGGAAGTGAGTGAGGGAAGCGAGGAGACACGTGAAACTGACTAGCTAAATGTCACCTGCCTTGCACTTGCTGAGCTTCCTTGTGTGACACCTACAGCATGTAATAAATTAGATCCTCTATCAAAAGATAACAAATTCAGGTTTTTGTTTGGCTCTCTTCTTTATTAGCTGCCTCTCTATAATCATACTGACAGTGTATTTGCTTATAATAGGGACAGCTGCGTGGGTTTGTCCATGGTTGAGGAAAAAAACAAAAAACGTATGTGCTGCTGTTACACTGTATTTCAGTATTTCAGTCTGCATTTTAATGCATGTGAAAATACAGTCTATTTCAACCAAAGTATTTCTGGTTTTCATGGCATATGAGTAAGTTAGTTTTGCAACTATTCTCATAAGGGTTACTTCACAAAAATGATCGGAGGATGTAGAGGAGTTGTAGCTGAGGAGTATAAGACTTGGTGCAGATTTACTTATCATCATTTCCATAAGCTTCGGAGACAAGTTGACATAATGGAATTCGTGGTCATGTAGTTCTGAACGGGTGTAGGCTTAACGTTTCCTTGATCCCGCGGGACAGACTGTACACTTAAACCAGGATGAATGTATACATATCGTCTGACTGACATGTTGACTGACATGTTGCTACACAAATCCGGATTACTTTATTTGCTAAACTGATTGGGTTAAGACATTTATCAACTTATTGTTCTTTTGTATTATGTCAGATTTTATACTAATCTTAAATGTGACCTGTATTTGTATAGGCAAACCACTTTCAAGTGCACCAATACTGACCAAGTGAATACATTTGATTTGTTTGGCTTTTAGACATCAAGCCTTGTGGAGAAACTCTCCCCTTCTTTGGTATTTTGAAAAAACAATGTTTTGGTTTTTCTTTGTTGTGAAGAAGAGGATCTAATATCTTACTTATTTGTGTACCTATGCATATGCATTACTATAAGAGAGAATTTAAAACTGTTCATAAGGTGTTTGCAATTGCATAGCGGATACTGAATGCTTTTTTACTACCTCAATGTTCTTCTTGCCTTAGTGGGCATCAGTTTGGGCTGTTTCTGTATGGATGCCCTGTCTAAACTTTGTCTACACCGCTGGACACTGATTTTTGCAGTCTCTTGCCCTTAGTCCCCTTTCTCGTTGTAACACTTCAGTGTCATTAGAGTCAAGCTCCAACACGCAGTTTGTTCTGCTATCTGACCCTCATACCATGAAGTTGACCAGCTACACACCCCCCAGCTAATCTGCTGTTTTGGCATGCTGATATTTGGGTTAAAGCCCTGTTAGAGCTGAAATCAGTTTACCAGTGAGCAAATGTGAAAAACACAATACAAAATAACTAAATGTGTTACTGAGGTCCCCAAGGAGAGCCAGTATACAATTGTTTGCCGGGAATCGCCTCTGTTAAAGGTTAAGGTTGTAGAAAACATAGAATCACTGTCATGTTGTAAAGTTCACTGGTACTGACAGAAAAGAACTCAAAAGCACAACAATGAGATATTTAGAAAAAGTTCAGTTTTCTAAACACTGTTTAGGAAACAGATCTCAGGCAAGGTTAAAACTTGGAGATCAGACACATGTGCCAACAAATCCAAAACAGGCAAGCAGGGTCAGAACAGGAAGGTCAGGGCAAACCAGTACAACGAAAGACTGGAGAGCACGGCAGAAATTGCAGAATTGGCAGGGATCATGTTAAAGTGGACTGGTATATATACTGAGGGAATGAGCTGCAGGTGAGGAGATGGGCGAGGAACACCAGGTGAGGGGAATGAGTTGATTGCATGGCCTGTGAGGCGGGATCTGAAATGTCACATGTTGGTTCTTGAGCTACTGGTGGTCCCATACAGGGTAAATATGTTATTAGGATTAACATGTTACCATGTACATGTTAAATGTCAAGTTGCTATTTTCATAGCTGATGATATGACCACAATGACAAGACTGTGGGCAAGTGCAGATTTTAAATGTTAAATGTAAATCAGTGTTGATTTTCTGTCAAACATGGCACCTGGATGGCACAGGGGTAAACCATTTTCCATTTTAACAGCTTAACATGAATTCCTTGCTGCTGTGTTTCCTGTTTGGTTGCTATGCATGTGATTAGAAATGATTAATGATGTGTTTTAAAACTAGTGTATATAGTTACATGGTAACATGCAATGTCCAAAATGTGACACAAAAAGTGTTACTCTATTGCATTGTCCAGTCTTGCACATACTGTGGATAAACAGGACAATAGTGCTATTAGTATTGCAAGCATTTATTCATGCCCTTTAAACTGACTGAAACGATGCCTGAGTGATTGACATTGATGATGGATTATGTGTATATCTAAGGTCTCAATCAAAGAAGCTGCACACCAAAAGAATAATGTGAAGTTTGCTCAGAGATACTGTTGTATCTAGAAGTGATAACTGTGTTTATAAGTTATCTGATGAGTTCCTCTGGTTGGATGATTATATTAAACTTGAATTGTGTTTTTGGATGGGAACATTTTTTGTGGCAGACTTCATTTGTAAAGCCTGGGGCCAAGGTTCTCTGTTTGCAGTATAATGTCAATTGTCAGAAGTTATGTTCTTGTTTGACAAATGTTTTACTACTGCAGTGGTCTTATCTGGCAGCTTCAGTATGAACATACTGTTGGACTAGTATTTGTTATTCTTACTGCTCTCACAGTTGCAACCATCAACTTGCACATATTTTCTTAAGTTTGTCTCTATTTTGTCTTGCGTCACCATAAATGCCCTCTTTTTTTTTACTGTATTTTAAATTATGTATGGTATTTCTGCTTTCATGAGGCATAATGATGAGAAAATGTAATTACAGTATGAAGTGCAGAAATTGCTGAAACTATATTTTATTGTTCTTTGAAGGCCCTCCTAGCCTAAACGTCTGATCAGCCTCCAGAAGCAACAATATACAACTTGACCTAAATAAACATTGTTTGGTTCCAGTTTCTCATATTACTATAACTGGAATCTTTGGGTTTTGGACAGCTGGGCAAGACATTTGAAGATGTCATCTTGGGTTCTGTTAAATTGTGATGGGCACTTTATCACTCTTTTGACATTCCATAGATTGGAAGATTAATCGATTAATCATGAAAATGATTTATTAGGTAACAGTAGTTGTAACAACTATGTAAAGTTACCAGTATTTCTGTCTGAGTTTGCTTGTCCTGCCTGCAGTCAGTGCTGAGGCAGATATTACACAATTGTAGTACAGCAGCCACATATGATCCAATGGTCAAATCACTTTTATTTATGTAGCCCAATCTCACCAGTCACAAATTGGTCTCAATAGGCTTTACAATCTGTACAGCATACGACACCCTCTGTCCTCAACAGAGGAGGGATCCCTCTCCTGGATGGACAGACATGTAATAGATGTCGTGTGATCAGAATAAATCAACTTAGTAAAATTACACACCTGTAGGCACTGTCATAACTGACAACAGGGGTGCCAAACTTCAGCTTTCTTGTTGCAAAGCTGACAGTTGAATTTATGGTCATATCAGCGCTGGTGGACAAAACGCTACTGGGTTTTCATACTGGTGCACTCAAATGCGGCAAACTCCATGTCCATCATTTACTGTAGACAGAGCAAGAGTTTGCAATTTTTAGTCTGGCACAAAGAAGCAAGAAGGAAACCACAGTTTCCCAAGAGAGGGCTCACATTGGGTTCATATTAAGTGAACAATGTCAATTGACGTCTTTAATGAATTCATTTCTGCACTGAGGAGAAAATGACCCAGGGCAGCACGACAATGTTTGTAATTAGGCAGGAAGCATGAATTCTAATTATGGAGGAAGTGATTAAACCATAAGACAGAACTGTAATGGATGTAAATAGGAGATGATGTTGGATGAGAATCCCCTTATTGCGCTTCGTTCTGTCTTCAACAAGCTAACACACACATACACACCTACACACACAGACGAAGATTTGTCATGCTGAACTGGGTCCGTGGTGAGCAATCAACTGAGATTTACACTGAGTACAGGCCAAGAGGATATGAGTGTGTGTTGTGTTTAACAGTATTTTAGTGGATTTAGTAGTGTTGATTTAATGTGTCCACACACACACACAAACACACACACACTCAACAAAGTGCATGTAGCGTGAGAAAGGCGCTGCAGGGTCCCTGTGTTTTGGAGGAGACTCAGAGTACACAGAGCAGATCTCTGGAGAGTTGCCTCAGTAAACTCAGTCAGTGGCTCAAAATTAAGTGAGATTTACACAGTGTCAGTCAGAGGCCAACAGAACAAACATGCGGATAAAAAAGTGGTGAGTGTTTTGTTTGAGTTACAGTAAATTCGTGTCTGTGTAATCCTCATTTCATTGTTTCTTGATGCGTATGTGTGAATGACCGAAAGGAAGGCAGAGATTTCCATTGAACCACTGCTATAGTAGTTAGTTTCAGCTGGCCTTGAATGTACATTATTTAACTGCATTTCTGCTCAATGTGAAGACAAAGTTTTTAAACATCTAATATTGAGTATGATTGTCCTTTGCCCTCAGACCAGGTTACTTGGCGTGAGTAGTCTAAAATGAATTTCAGAATTGTACTTTGTTTTCAGGTGTTTTCAGATCTTGTCCTTGCTCCTGGCTATATTTCAGAACTTCTGACCAGCTTCATATCGTTAGATCCACCTAACGAAGACTGCTGGTAATGTCAAGGTATCCGCTGTAAAAATTGAAGCTGAGACTTTTTTGTTTGGCAGCGCTGAGGCTATAGGATAGTCTAATGAGCTGCCTGTTTTGTCTTTTAAGGAACTTGCATGTTTATAAGGGGGATTCCCCTCAGGGGGCCCTTTCCAGATATTTTACCATGTTGTATTGTGATGACATTATTTGATAAATGTTTAACTTTTGATAACTCCTTTCTCCTGTCAAACCTTTCCATTCCTCATCTGTCATCTCTCCTTCCTGCCATCTCCAAAGATGATGCCTGGCGGAGACAGTGATTGTGGTCATGTCGCTTATCAACATGGTTGGAAGCTGGAGCTGCTGCTGCTGTCACACACTCATGGAGGCAGTTAAGGTACTTTAAAAACCCTTAGCGCCTGCAACATTTCACTCCTTCTCTGAGTCATAACTCATGTCTCCGTGATCAAATCTAGAAACACTGACATGATATAGATTAGATTCAGTCTTACACATACAGAGGATATCTCCACTGTAAACAAACCAGGAAATATCTGCTTAGAGATCAAAGCTCCATATTACTCCAGAACTTGCTTGAGAGTCATCACGTTTCTTAAGTTTTCTTCAGTATCAAAGTAATCCAGCAATAGTTGTCTGTACATTCATGGGTGCATGGGTGCTCATTCCCTTTGCAAGACCATCTATTGTGCTTCAAGCTTAACATTCCAGCCTTTGTCCCTGCCTGCTGACCTCTGCCTGTTCACAGTTGATTTTTGCCACTTTCCTCTGGTCATCTTCTGATCTTATCCAGTTGATTGCTTACCTGCTGCAGAACCTGTTTAGCTTATTGCAAAACCTTATATTATCTGCCTTGTTTCTGCGCCTGTTCCACTTTTTCCTAAAAGTAATTCCCTATAGTACTTATGTAGCACTAGAAGAGGACACATATAGTCAGTATAACTTACCATTTTAGGACACAGATAGGATTGGTAAGACTGAGAAGTCCTGACTTCAACAACATCTGGGGAGAGGATGAGGAGTGGCATGAGAGGATGTGCAGAATACAGACACTGGCAGTTCTGACAGCACAAATGCACTGAAATGAGGAGTCTGATAAGTCTGGGTAAGGATTCATTTAATTGACTATGATGTCTATTTTCCCTGAGTATTAGTATGAAGTTAAACATATGTACTGATCTGTATGCAGTTTGACATAGGCACATGCTTTTATATGAGTTAAGTAAAAAAACAACACAAGATATAGTTAAAAGTAGACTTTAAGCGTCTAAATGCATTATGAATCCATAGAAACACTTCTGCAAATGATTATTTCTTAGCAATGCATTTATAGTTTTACAGTAAAGCATAGGCTATCTGTCGAAATACCTTAAATGGGTCTTAAAGTACCTTTTTACAACTTAGTAGCCTACATCATTAAACTTCAGCTACATGGCTGTGGATGCACTTCTTGGGTACTAAATGCTCCACAGGGGCAGTTATAGTTATTTACAACTCCCTGTTTTGATAAAAGTGTCAGGCTGCACTTAATCACCAACACATTCCCTGAACTATGATTTACAGAGTGTACAGATTCACTGCATGCCCACAAATACCAAAATTCAAGGACAATTTTACCTGAGAAGCTGCTGGCACTGGTCTAATCTATATTGAAAATCTCATACCTTGGTATCTTGTTATCTGAGAGGACAGAACTCCATATTGCAGTTCTATTTTTATTAAAAAAAAAAAAAAGGTTCACATTTAAAAATCAGGCTGAATATTTAAGAGAGTACTGTAAGTCTAAAAAAGGCAGGTTCCTCCATTTTGTGTGTTTTCATTGATTTAAAGTCTGTAATCATATACACGTTATATACGTTACATATGTCAACTTATGTTGTGTTTTGTTCACATCAGATTTTAGCCCCTTATGCTTCTCCTCCCTTTCAGTGTTTGTATAGTAAAGTCTGTAAAAGAAGAATTGGAGATGTTCAACTGTCATATCTCTTGACTGGTTAATAACATTTGCCATATTTGTTAGAAAAAAAATGTTTCCAGAATTCTACTTACAGCCAAAGAGCATGAGAGTGTCCTTTCATTTTTCCGTCCTTTTTATGATCTGTAATTTTGAGAAGAGAAACAGGCATACCTTTAACCATGCTCCGTGTGTCATAATTTCCAAGTGCATTTTTGAAGTTTGATATTCCAAATTCTTGACTGAGATTTTATTCTGTTATTTTATCACAAGGAAATTTTAAACCAGTATGAATTTAAGATTATCCAGACAACCCTGGTGTTATCCTGACCTAAATATATTTGTATAATCTCAATTAGCAATACTCCAGGGTGCATATTAAAAGCTCCAATTAAGAGAAAATACAAATGCATATATCCCAGGCTTTAAAAACATGGGCATGCAACTGTGGAGAATGTTTTTTTCAGGAAATCATTAAAATGCAGAAGAACTAATTTTGCCGTAGGTGTATCACGCTGTCAACAAGACACCAAAGTGAACCAAGAGAACATAAATCAACACTTCAAATGACTATCTGCCAAACAGCACCTCACAGCACTGTTTCTTCCCCCAATTTTTCTACCTTAACACTCATCTTAACTGCTCATAGCAGTTAACTGTTAAGCTGTGTTGCAATTTTCTGTCATTACCTTGCCATTTTGCTTCACTACCTGTATTGTTTGGGACAGCAGATTAATGTTACATGGATGCTTTCCAATAAACAGATGGTGTCCCAGAGTCCAGACCCAAATCTGGTCTCCAGAGAAAGGATACCTCTGGCTGTGTGTGTGTGTGTGTGTGTGTGTGTGTGTGTGTGTGTGTGTGTGTGCATTTGTATGTGTGTGTGTATCATGACAGATGGTGATGATCTATGATCACCACATACTCACCTGCTGCACCTGCCACTGGTAAAGTAGTAGATACAAACAGTGTTTGGGTAAGTTGTATCAATCATGTAAATGGTACTGCATTTATATAGCATGTTTCAGTCGGAGTAGCCAAAGCATTTTAGTGCTGGACTTCTACCACCAACCATATGATTAAATCACCCTCTTCCACCTGAGCCACAGCTACCCCATGTGTTTATTTGCCACCATTAAACATTCTTTCAAACAAGCCATGCCCAGAGGAAGCATCCTGCCAAACACACATCCAACCCTGGACTATCACCAGGTACGGCTTTCAGGAGAAATGCTTTGTTTCTTTTCGATGTGTCTCATTAATCTACTGCTCTGTCTCTGCAGCCACATGCAGTGGCCACATTTGGAGAAGGCGCTGCTATCTTCCCCCTCAGGTGTGGTAGTGTTACATGAATATAACAAATGTATATATTGTTTAGTATTGATGTTCTCTGTGTATATGTGAACATAATAAAAGTACTGTATTAAAATATGTGTGTGTAAGTTCGTCCATGTGCACCATTACAGTATTTACAGGATATTATTCAACAGACTAATGGAAGTTTATGGCCGGTAATATTGCATCAAGTTTTTGTTACATCCCAAAATATCTAAACTGGAATCATCAGAATGATTCCAAGCAGAGCAATCACCCTTAATGTTGTTGATATTCTATACATATATTTTTCTTTCTTTTTTAATTATATATATATATTATATATGAGATGTTATTCTCTGTCTCCTGCCCAGGGACTACAGATGTAAAATAGCATAAAGCTAACTCTGGTAGAGCTAAGAAGCTGTGCACTGTCCCTGTCAAATAAACCAATAAAATAAAATACAATTTAGAATGAAAAGAATGAGTAAGAATGAGGGTGCATTTTGCACTTATACTTGCAGCCTGTCCCTAATATTGTAACATATTCAGTCCCCCGACTAAATTTGGCCTGAAAACGATCACATCTGCAGTGTGAATTTCCAGAGAATATCTGAAATGGTGTAGCTCGTTACTAATACTTAAAGCATATGACTCTGACTGATTCAGATACTCCCATGTGTGCATGCTGGTACTCTGGTCTATCTCAGGTCCAGTGCCACAGCCTCTACAACTCCTAGACAAACAGAATAATCTGAAAACATGCCAATCCAAACTGACAATCATAATGTGATCTGCATTCCACAGCTGCCATGATAACTGAGTCCTTATTTGACACTGTTTTCAAACATCTTAATTCAATGCTCATAGGGTGACAAAAATACACTTTTACCTTGCTTCACTGAAAGTCAAAATCCATGTATTAGTATTTTAAAGAAATGACTGAAAGCATTTTTAGAGCAGATGTTGAATCATATGAGTGGGGTTTAGTGCTCTCATTAAAATAAATATGCAAGACTTTGCCTGCAATTATGAAAGTAAAAATATTGAAATCTATGCACTGTCAAAACCAGCATTTTTATGATAAAAAGTGTTAATCATGTAATGCAGCCCTGATGACACTCGTCTCTCCACCCTTCTCCACCTGGGGATAGGTGTCATTTTGTAATGGCATTAATTATGCATTGGTGAAGTGTGATAAATACTTCCACTTCCACACTGCTAAAACAAAGCAGTGAATGCAACAAGTTTTGCCTATCTGATAAGAGGGCTCTTTGAGGCACAGTTACAAGGTGTAAAATCAACACTTTTGAATACTAAGAGGATGAGAGGCATGTGATGTTCCTGCTGGTTTACAGTGAATGAAAAGAGCAGACCCTTGTTTGACCTTGAAGTAAAGTGGCTTAAGTTTATTATGTCACATGGATACTCCACAGAATTTTCACAAATGCCACCAAAATGCAGCGCAACTTATATTTAAACATTGGTTAACATGCTTTGTTTCTTTTATGTAAATCACACACCTGATGGTCAGTTGTCTTCCTGGTTACAAAAGATGGCAATATGAGAAACTTCTGACCGTCTGACCTTTTCAAACACTGGGGTCTTTGAACAGTCATGTATGAAGTGATATCAAAGCACGACATGACTTGTGGCCGACTGAATCCCAGTGCTCTGCTGAGGACTGATAAGATGGCACACAGTCAAAGTCTTGGGCAGATTACCATATTGAGAGTCTGAGAGGAGAGAAAGAGAGAGAGAGAGAGAGAAAGAATGTGTTTATGTGTGTGTGTTTGTGTGTTTGTGTGTATGTGTATGATGTGCAAATATCTGGGTTAGTACCATAACAAATGGGGAAATATATGAGTAGGCAACAGATTGCCCCTCCTTTTCTTACTCTTAACATACTGATGACATTCTGAATAGGCTGAAAATGTATTTGTTTTCCTTTTGTACATATACAGTATCATTACATTATCACAAGATATACCCAGCATTTTGTTAGAGGCCAAAAGCCTGTGGAGGAGTGGAGTGCAGCTGAAGAGTACGTTGCGTATAATGCAACCTTTTAACTTTTTTTTGGAATCACAGATAAATGAAGATAACAGAAAACGTTTTACTTTGGGAAGTGGAGGGACTACACTGCTCTGCTCATTGCTGCAGCAGCTGCATCATGGGATACTTGCCAATATGATAAATATACAAAGGGTGAATACTGCAAATAGACATCAAATGGGAATTCATTTGTAGAGGCTATGGAGGTCTCCTGTTGCCATACCATGAAACTATTGGTAAGATATGCTGACTGACCAAAATCTTCTGTACAGCATTTTTAACAATGTGTGAAAGTAATATAATCACATAAACTCTGCTAGGCAAAAAAAAGATCAAAGATCTCCAGTGTGCACAAAGTAGTTTATTATTTTGGCTCTTGGCACAATGATTATGAAACTAAACATTGGCTGTGAGGTTAAAGTACTGACTTTAAACTTTAATTTGTGGCTTACACATCAACATCACATTAACAGTGCAGAATAGTTTTATTCCCCCAATTTTATGTTGCCGTCAATTCTTTGCAAAGAATGACCACCTGCAGTCCCACATAAATTAGCAGACACTTGTCCTCCTTGTGATGCCCTACAAGACTGTAATTGGAGGCTTTCTACATTTAGTCTGCTCTTCAGCAAGTGAAACACATACAATCAGTATTTTACATACATGAATTTAAATTTGTCCTCTGCATTTTACCCATCCTATACACAGCTGGGCAGCTGCTGAGCAACTTGGGATTCAGTGTCTTGCTCAAGGACACTTTAACACACAGACGAGGGGGGCTGAGGAACCTAACCGCCAACCCTGCGTGTGAATTCCATTGTTACAAGAGGAGGGTGACTGTATGTGAAAGGGGCAATGTATGAAATGACAGTGTCAAAACAATGTGAGAATGTGCAAGTGTTTGCTCATAGTGATGAACCTACAGAAAGTTTTAACCTGAATCTGTAGCTAAGAAATTCACCATATCAACTCAAAAGGTGATGATATATCAGTGTTGCGTTCACAGCTTCTTTCTGCTGGCCCCAAGTGGCAAAAAAATATATCTTGTTGCAAGGTTAAGTTATTTACTGAAGTAATGAATCAGGAGTGCAGGCAGGAGTAGAATCTTAAACATTACCATTGGTGACCTCTACAGTTCATCCCACATATCATTATCTAAAACATCCTTGTTTTTGACAGGTTCATGCTCTGTGCCATCAAAAAATGTCTCCTGTATGGTGCGGCCTAAAGTTCTGCATGACAGCAGATTTAGCCCTCACTTCTGTTAAGGAGGAGCAGGTGGGCTGGATGAAGCTGTAGCTTTTTTATAAATCCAATAATGAGGATGTGCTCTGACAGCTGAGCAGACTCACCATGAGTGCTGCTAC
The DNA here is from genome assembly GCF_905237075.1 of Dicentrarchus labrax. Taxonomy (NCBI): domain Eukaryota; kingdom Metazoa; phylum Chordata; class Actinopteri; family Moronidae; genus Dicentrarchus; species Dicentrarchus labrax. Next base: position 24,013,215 of record NW_026136721.1, on the reverse strand, counting down.
CCACAGCCATAGCACTGACTCCATATTAAACCTACTTTGCTAATATATCTTTTGTGCTTTTTAGTCAAACGACAGTGGTTGGTTTGATGGACAGTCAGCTTGTCTGTCCTATGCTCTGTTGGTCCAGAGTGATTTGGTACAGATAATATGATAAATCTGAAATATGTTTGTGATCCTCTGACTCTTATCTAATGCCACCAGCAGGTAAAAATTAGACTCTTTCAACGTTTCACTTCATGAGATGATACTTAGGAAGCTAAATACCAAATTCTTGTCTCATCTGGATTTTAATATTAATGCTTAATTACTGCAAAATCTTTGTATTTTACCATACTAACTCCAGGAAGTATTGTGCACATTATGTTACAAGACAAAAAGTAATGTAGTTGGGGCGGTGGTGACATGTTTGACTTTCATGCAGGACATCACGCCATAACCATAGTTTATTTGCCACAACCCTGATCCTTTCCCTAACCATAAGCCTGAGTTGCCATGCACATATATCATACAAAGTGGGAATTTTAAAAACATTGGCAATGAATATAAAAGAATGTCACTGAACATTATCTTGAGTTTTGCAAAATATCAATGTTCTCAGGCCAAATGGGTATTTTTTTTCAGCTGCATTTGTTTTTAGGATCTAAGAATGGCAAGGTTGTCTCCATTTTTTATCCATCCAGCAATTTTGTTTGTGTAATCAGCAGAGAGCCTTGCAGGGCGAGGCTCTAATGTTTTTTGAACTACCTGGACATCCAATACATCCTCCAGTGTATATCTCCAGCATGGCTATAAGCTTTTAGATAGATAGATAGATAGATAGATAGATAGATAGATAGATAGATAGATAGATAGATAGATAGATAGATAGATAGATAGATAGATACTTACTTTATTTATCCTGAGGGAAATTCAAGCATCCAGTAGCAGTAGCATTAGCCTTATTTTAAGCACTAAAACTAATAAGAAGATATAGAAGCAGACCAACACGTGCAAAGAGATGGAAGCTGATATTTCTAAACTTATGTGAGACACTCTCAGTTGTAATCATGGACCTCAGTGGAGCTTTTTGTACTCTTGGTTGTTTTGCACAATGATATGAGAACCTTCTTCAACCAAAACCACCAATACTGCTTGTTACTATAACTGATTCAAAAGAATATTTTGCAGGTGAATTTGCTGAAAAAAAGTTAATGTGTACATTCAAGCTCAGGGACAATAATTAATTCCAAATTCATTCAAATAATAAGAGATTGTGTGCAACCCATAATCAGCAAGGGACAAACAGTAGTACAGTCTCAGCAGAAACTATGGTACTATCTTCTGTAAATAAAGTAATATAATATTATATAACATCGCTGCCAGAATTATTTTTCACCATTACATGTTGGAAAGTCATCATATATACAATATATAAAAATGACTGAGCTGCATGTCACAACACACTGTGTTGCTATAGACAAAGTGGTAATTTTGCATCCTGTGCTGATGTTTTCCCATGCAGGGCTTGTTTGTCCGCTCTGTGACTCTGCCTCTTGACCTTTCCTCTCCTCTAGGCTCCCTGGTGGTTTGTACAGGCCTGTCCTTCTACTTAAGCTATGCACACAAGGCCTGGGGATGGCAGCTGTGGTGTCACTGGGAAACTTCACAGCTTTGCCTGAAGGCACTCCTGTGGTCAATACTGGCTTGTTGGTTTCCCCTGTGGCTGTTTACACCATCTACTGATGCTGCTTATCTTTAAAGGTTAAAAGAGAGGTCATAACTTTTTTTTGCCTTTTATTTTGAAGTAAGAGAAATATAAAACTACAAGAAATCATCATAAGCTAAAACACGTGTTAATGAAAACAAGTCAGATAAAGAGAAGTGGCAAACCAGTTTCTAATAGTGTGTCTTAAAGAATTCGTGACCAGATTTAAAGTGACGCTCTCTTGTGGAGACCGTGAATGCAACAGTAAATATGTGTGGGTGGAGCTGTAGGTTCAGACCTGCTGTACCAGCTCTGACTCTGTGATCAGTTACAAAGGATGCCACCAGTGGAAAACCATCAAATGGAAGAAATACGTGGAAATGGGGCTGAATGTATTTCATTTTTATTCTTATTATTACTGTGCGTAAAGACTTCCTCTGGAACCAAAACCCCTTTTGAGAGAGAATATTTATGTTTTTGCAAACAGTTTCCTCATCATGCATGCGTTTGTATGTAGTCATGTGGACTTTCCATTTTCATTTGTATTTTTCAAATACCCTTCGCTTTACCTGTGGCACATTTTGTCTACGAGGACGCCCGCTTGACTGTCTTGCTGGAAAGAGAGACTGAAAACAATGCCCGACACAATGCTCTTATGTGAAAACTTACTCTAAAGTTCTCTTTATGGCGTTTCAAAATGACAGACTCTAACTTGAGGAACGAAAGCAACTATGGGATCTATTTTGCTGAAGCTTTCAACGGATCTATTTTGGGTCATATATTTCCAAACGACAGCATCACGACATGCACGAACTTCACAATGGACTCACAGGTTGTCGGGGTCGGGATCATTCTCTCCGTTTTTATTTTGGTGGCAATTGTTGGCAACATTTTGGTCATTCTGTCTGTGGTGTGCAATAAACATTTGCAGACTGTCACAAACTTCTTCATCGTCAACTTAGCCATGGCAGACCTGCTGCTGAGCATTATCGTACTGCCTTTCTCTGCATCCCTGGAGGTTCTGGGATGCTGGGTGTTCGGCCGGGTTTTCTGTAACATCTGGGCTGCGGTGGATGTGCTCTGCTGCACCGCATCCATCCTCAGCCTCTGCATCATCTCCATCGACCGATACATAGGTGTCAAACACTGCCTGAAATACCCAAGTATTATGACAGAGAGGAAGGCAGTGGCTATTTTAGTCCTAGTTTGGGTGTCATCCACGGTCATCTCTGTCGGACCGCTGCTGGGATGGAAGGAACCGCCGCCTGTGGACGACAGCATCTGCAGGATCACAGAGGAGCCGGGCTACGCGCTCTTCTCCTCTCTCTTCTCCTTCTACCTCCCGCTCATGGTCATTCTCATCATGTATTTCAGGGTCTACGTGGTGGCCCGCAGGACTACCAAGAGCCTAGAAGCGGGCGTCAAACGAGAGAGAAACAAGTCGATGGAAGTGGTCCTCCGGATACACTGCCGCAGCGTACTGGAGGACCCGCGCCCGGCCAGCTCCAAAAGCAGCAAAAACCACCCGTTTCGAAGTTCGCTCTCAGTGCGGCTGATGAAGTTCTCCAGGGAGAAAAAGGCTGCTAAAACCCTCGCCATCGTTGTGGGGATGTTCATCTTGTGTTGGCTGCCTTTTTTCTTCTTTCTGCCGATGGGTATGTCTTCTAACTTTATATTTCTTGTTCCCAGTGGTCCAGAATAAAACGTGCCCCAGTTCTTTCTCCAACATTATAGATGCACAGAAAATGATGTCAAAATGGAAAATTCTAACACATTAAACGCTTTCAAGTGACATTTGAATGTATTATTCAACACCATGGCTGTCTTTGGCAGTGATATGAGATATTTTCTAACTAATTAATTTATGTTTAATGTGACTAATTAACGCATTTGCGTCACTTGGAGTGATTTAACATTTTCAGTCTGTAGCTCCTCCTGAGAACCCTTAGATTTCTAGAAACAACGAAACATATGGCTGCATGCGCAGGCGAGTATTAAACCAATAAACTGAAGTTCAAGAAAACTTGAACTGTACTGTACGATTTAGGCACAATAGAAAACATAAAATGGCACATGTTGGAATTCATTCCCTGTGTATTTGAACTATGCCAATAGTAATCTAAACTAAGATTGTTAGAATGTTATAAAAACACATTTCTGGTCAAATCTGCAACGTGACCGTTGATGTGGCTTGTTTTTCATGCCTGCAATCTTTCTTGGAGCCTATTTTTTCAGATGGCTAATATCACATTTTTTAAAAGAGCAGTCATAATAGACTGACATTCTTTTGTAATGAGCACTCGAAAACTAAATGCTCCCAGCATCTTGCAACCATCACATATGCCCAGTCCATTTCCAGAGTCCCACATAGAAACATAAAACCTGATACAAAGATTTTTTTGATAAAGGTTTTGCTTCATGGTCCACATCTTAAGTATGAAATTATTTGCATGGAAGAATAAAAATGTAGGTGTTAATGCTGAGGACAGCTCTAAAACTGACCACGGTAGTAAAAGGAGTATGAGGATGGGGAAATATTCAGTAATCACTATATGGTTGAAAAGGCCCTTCAGTCGGGCTGACCAATGCAAGTCATTATGGCTATACATAAATCAAACTAAAGAATGCAACTTGCATATAAAGTTGCACTTACAGAAAGTAATACTATTCACAACACACGTACGCTCACTAATGGTGGCCTGATGAATTTTCACTTACATTGCGCATACATTTCACATAACTGATCGTAAAAGCCATCTTGGACAAATGGGCTGTATCTTATCAGGTGAAGCACTCACAGCACTCTCATTCTTGCTGCACCTCCAAATGTATTGAATCGAACTATTAGAGAAAAGCCTGCAGGGAGAGAGAGGGTGCACAAAATGAAATGGGTGTTGCTAATCACTTTATTCACTTATTGGGAGTGAAAAGGGCAGGTTTATTTGTATCCGGAAGTCTAAGATACGTAGATACTCCACCTCTTCTTGGGATTAAAATTTGTAAATACAAGAGTGAGTTTTAAAAGAACACACTGTAATTGTTTGTATGGATCAAAATACCGTTACACAATCGGACATTACACAGTTAAGTCACCAAAATACTTATATCAGTGTATAGATGTTCTTGTATTATATATTGAGGATAATCTGACACACATGTTTTGAGTTGATTATGACAAACAATCTCTAATCATATCATTGTGTCATAACATGCTCATTCGATGTCTTTGTGATCATATTATACAGCCTGCTCTTGGGAAATATCACCCAGGATCTCACATCTGAAAGAGTCCACGATTCTCAGTGTGGCACACTGCCAAAAACCAGCATTCAAAAAACAAAAGGGAGCTCTTCCAAAAGGGATAATAGTCTTAGAGAAACAGGTCTGACAATATCTTGAATTTTAAATGTATGATTTATGGTAAATGGTAAAGGCCTCTAATTTGCATGATTAAAATAAGTCAGATTGTAGAATACCTTCAGCATCTAAACTAGAGTCTGTAAATTAATGACTGTAATGAGATTGTTAAAGCCAAATAAAACTTAATCTGCAGTCTTTAAACTATCAAGCTTGAAGAATCCCTTCAGACTTGCTGTTCTGCAGTTTGATCCTGAACTGTGACCACCCAACAAGAGTTTAAAAAATAAGGTACCCATAGGGAACAATAAAGTGTTACACTGTTTTTATGGATTCATCCCTATGGGAGGTTGCTGTTTGTTTCCTGAATGACTGACTGACAAGTGTGGAGCAGTCACATCCCACAATTCATCGCCCTTTTTGGTCAGTGAGTCAGATTGATGTTGGTACGTTGTAGAGACACATCATTAATGAGTAACCTTTTGCTGAGAGGCAGAGATGTACTTTTAGCACCTCTTGTGCCAATCAGGCTCTTTCTGTGTGATGATGCAAATCTAGACGAAGTAGTCTGAGTCATCTGAAACTCCAGTGAGAGTGCCCTAACACCATTTGCTTATATTAGTGAACCAGACTCATGAATACTATTTTTTTATTGCTAGAAACTGATGGAATAAAGAGAAATAGCTTTTTCAGAAAGCCTTTGAATGTTGTCTGTCTCCCAGCGTAATGGATAAAACACTGAGTACAGCCATATCTCACAGGGAGTATGGAGTTATCTTATTAAGATGAATTATTCAACAATGTTATAATTGGCTGGTTTGTCTTTATTTATTTCTGACATAAATCCAACCAGCATAAAGGCACAAAGTCACACATGCCCGATTGACTTTCTTTGACATATTGTGCATTCTATGCTTAGAAATATTTAAACAATACACTTGGTCTGATGGAAATGACATAGTTTTGAAGCAACTGTATGATGCAGGAATTAGTGTCCACTAAGAAAAATGTATGTAGTGAGATTAATTAATATCATCATCAATTCAATGTTATTGCAGTTATGCTTAGATGGATTGAAATTATTGCCTTAAGTTTTATCTGGTCTTCAACCCATACAATATACATTTGTGTATGTATTATTCTTATATGTTTCTAATTATCAACAAATCCAATTTAAAGAAACCTACAATGAATTTATACAACTAAGCTTTAGCCAAAGCTAGCTTTCTGACATGTTCCTTCAATATCTTCATTATGTTGAATATGGGCACAGTTATTTATTTTGAGTTGATCCCATATACACTGTCCTGCTGTTGTAAATACTAACAGCAAATGTATTCCCAACAAATACACTGTGTGAGATATTATTCTGCCTTTGAAAAAACTAAGTAAATATTCACGATTTGTGTAATATAAGCAGCACTATGGCTCTTATATCCATTACAATATGCCATTTAGTCAATATGGCTTCCTATAAATTCATACCAGTGGCTATCAAAGTATTCACTGAACAAGAGCTTGGTCCTTGGTGTCCATATGTTGAGTTTTAAAAAGGCCTGCATCAAATGTTGACCTTCGTACAGAACATTAAATATCAAGGAGATAATTCCCTAAGCTGTAACAGATGGACTGATCAGGATTCTGTCTGCTCACACAAAAGAGACGTCACAAAATGTTGTCTAAGGCACTGGACAGGTCCCCAGACGCCTTGTCAAGCTTCAATGTCTATTCAAATCATTGATTTGTTGCTCGTCTTTATGATTTGTACTAGGATATGAGCCAATGTGAACTTAAAAAATAAATAAATCACATCCCCAGAAATTGGCAATCATAAGGCAGCAGACACCAGACTTAAAAGATACTGTTATCTCAAAGGCAATAAAACAAAAAAACCTAAAGATATTACCTGTTGTCATGGTGTTGTGGAAGTGTGCGTCAGAGCGGTGAATCACTTGCTGTCTGCCTTTAAGGTGATGTCATTTCAGTGAGAAGAATCA